>NC_091510.1:15673891-15978958 GCF_947461875.1 Haliaeetus albicilla
CATCTTCCTGGACGTTACATACCCAGGCGTGCCACTTGTCATCTTGGTGTCAGCCACTTCAGCGTTTCTTTCTAGCAACATTAGCTTCTGAGGGGGGAAGGATCGGGGGGGGGAACCTGCCTGTTTGCCTTCAGACGTGTCAGTCATTGCGCACAAGCTGGAGTTCGCCAGCACCAATCCTGTTTCCATATTCCTGGCAATAGTAATGCAAATAAACACCCCAAAATCAGAGCTTTTGAGCAATGCTCAAAACGCCTGTAGCATGGGTTTGCTTGCTTCTTTTTCCCTTTTTTTTTTTTTCATTTGAAAAAAAAACAAACAACAAAACCCCCTATACCTTTAAAACTGATTTTCCTTGCAGGTGCAAAACATAGATGACCATACCAGAATGAGTCTAAGGGACAACTTTTCAGTAAAACTTGTCTGTGTTTGCAGTTCCTGCTTAGACTGCAGTCATTGCTGCTGACAACAAGAGACCTAGAGTGGTGAAGAACATGGCAAAATGCAGCTGGTACGGCTCACTGCTGCAAGCCAGCATCCCCATCCACAGGCCAGCAGCACGAGGAGCCCTCGCAATTATTTTAGTTGCCCGTGTCCCCAGTGATGAGGATGGGAGGTGGTGAAACCCAGCTAGAAACTCTAAAAGGCAACATTTAACCACATTTCTAATATCTCAATGGAAAAGCTGTTTGTTTTGATAAGACCTAACATTTTTACCACGCAAAAAATGAACAATAAAATTGTTCAGACATGATCCAACTCTTCAAAACATAAATTTTCCAGTCCATACCTTTGGTCGGTTCTCCTGTAGTGGAAAGCAGTATGTCTGTAAACAAAGCAAGTTGCCAAGTTTGATCAAATCCTTTGTCCTTTATGGAAATAGGGATGGTCTATGCAAAACTGCAGGCTCACAACAAAGGGCAGGTTTTGGCAGTCTGAAGCAGAAGGCTATGCCACAGAGAAACCACTGTCTGTTTGGAGACTGTGGAAATAGCAAGAAGAAAAGTAGCTAGGTGTTTTCCTCTCTGTACATAAATATATATCCCAGCATCACTGCTCCCAGAACCTGGGAACCTCTGGTGAATTTATCCTTGCCAGCCCAGCTGACATCCCGTTACATCAGAGGAAATCTTTTCAGGATCTGTTGGATTGGGTCCCATTCAACTGGAAAATACTACTTATGTTCTAATCCACACTTACAGTTTCTTATGGTTTTTAGGCAGCAAACTACCTTGTTCAAGGCTGCAAAAGAAACTGCAGAAAAATCCCTGAGATGCAGTCTGTACCAGACTCCATCCTCCTAATCCTTTTTGAAAGCTCAAAATATCTGTCACAAGATAAACAGTAATGTTTCCACTGCCAATTTATAAATAACATATTTTGAACTCCCAGGTACAAGGTCTAACTCTGCAAACAGAGAAGGAGCCCAGCCCCCTTCCCTCCACGGCTACTAACCGCTCATGGTTTTGGACTGGGTTCTCTCTGGAATGTTCTTTCTCCATGCTAACAGGTAAATAACAACCTTTACCTACTTCTAAAGCATGGCAACAGAGTCAAGACAGGATTTATTAAGCATTTCAGGGTCCTTGGAGAACAGGAATTACAGAACTACATGCTAATGCAGTATCAGGCAGAACATTTATCTTTTTTAGGATAACAAACAAGTTGCTCTGTCTTACGGCAACATGAAGAACTCAGCTGAGATGCTCAAAGCATGAAATTGAGCACATTTCTTTCCTAACAAAAGTCCCTTCATCAAAGGATCATAAAAGGATGAATCGCTTTAACCAGTCTGTGTGATAAGACAAATGTTATGGACTATGAGCTTAACTCAGAATTTCCTCAGATTTGTGGGTTTAAGTTGGAATTGGGAATGCTTTTGAATGTGTTTGTGCAGAAATGTGTGCATACTGGAGAGAAAAAGAAAATTTGGTGGGAGCTGCCAGTATCTGGCTGACAACCCAGGACACGGGATATGTTGGAACTGATTCAGCGTCTTGTGCAATAAGTTTGTTTTGGGTTAAAAGAGGGCAGAAAAGATGAACTCCACTGAGACTGTGTTATGTGAGTCCATGGACAAGGGTTTGACTTTTGATGTACATATATTTGGCAGTCAGCACTGGAGATTTGTTTCCAGAACGTCATTTGAGGTTTGCTCTGATATACCGCGCAGGACACCCAGTAGGGTTAATTTGCTTGGGGCTTGCCCTTTCCAGCTGCCTTCTTTAACTTTCTTCAACTGCTCAGGAGAGATTTCCTAAAGGCAACTTACTCCTACGTTACACTGGGCTCAAACATTTCTGCTGTTCGTCCCTCCACTGTTCCCTCTTAGACCTTGCCTGACTAAGCAAATAAACAGGAGGCTTAATATGTTCTTATGTATGCACATGCCAAAGAAAATACACATTAATTCACCCAAGGCCACACCGCCCTGCTCGTGGAGGGCCTGCAGACCCTCCTGAGGGACTGTGAGCTTTCCTTTGCCGAAGGTCCCTTGATTGCTGCAGTGTGTTCACCCTCGAGGAGAGGTTACGGGTATCACGTGTTACTCTAGATATGCTTCAGATGATGTAAGGCAGAGAGGTTTAATCTGTGTCAGGTAAGGATCTAACTCCAGAATATAACCTGACAGACAGGGCATTTGAACCCGGTCTCAGATCCGATTTCAGTTCTTCATCTGAATTGTTTAGTCCTTTGTCTCACTGTGAGTTATTTTATGATTTCCATCTACAGCTTGTTATTAAATCAGTGAGTTCGAAATCTGCTTGTATTACACACTTGATGAATGTTTCTCATAATGTTACTTTTATAGTTGTGTAGCGTGTAAGAAATCAGTTGTTCTCACTTAGCATGAGATTCCAGTAAGAGCCAGTCGGTCACACAACATCCGTCAAAAAATGTCTTTGATCTCTGCGGGCTGAATCAATGATATCAGCCTTAAGGGACTGGAAGGATCCTCTACCAACAGAGAGACTCTGAGAGTCACAAAGTCTTTGCAAATAAAAGCTAAGCACTGTCTGGTGATGACACGGTCTGATCTTGCTTTAGCCCCGTCGTAAGTACTGCGCAGAAATGTCACTGGGGCATGACGGTGGTTCTGTGGCTTTCCCACTGGAGACAGCACAGCCAGAGCTGCCCTTACCACATCAGTCGCTACAAATTCCCTCAGGTTAAAAGGACCACGTCTTATCATCTGATGCGGCCACGTGTGCTGCACAAAGTCTTTCCTGTTACTTGCAACGAGAGATCATTGGCCATGGGGTGAGAGAGAAACGAAGGCAAAACTTGAACTCCCAAACCCTGAGTTGCTGGAAGGACGAGCCATTTTCCTCTGCTCTCTCTTTTTCCCTGGTGTGGGCTGCTGTGAATCGTTTTGTCGGGCAGTGTAGCCAGGAAGGGGGCCTGCCCAGGTGGGAAACATCTCCCTGGGAGGTTTAGCATGTTGTGGCCAGACCCAGAGATGGGGCAGGTAGCAGGAATGATGGGGATGGGGAGGAGTGAGGACCAATTCCCCTCCAGAGCACACAGCAAGAACCAGCTCGAGTGGCAGGAGAACAAAACACGACCTCAGAGCTAATGGCTGTAGCGTAATGCACAGGCAATTCAAGTGCTCCCGTGAGCTAGTCTCAGCTCTTGCATTCCCCGCTCTCAACTATCACCCTTCTTTTAACATAGTTTAAGAATATTCAAGAGCACATAGACTAAATAATTTTCTACACACTTGCACGTGCAGTTTTTTTAACCAGCCTCTTTTGGATCTTCTGGTCAAGTGTAAAAGTAATCATTTCTGACCCACTCCTCTGACTGTTCTAACAACAATTATTCACGTTTCAATAACCCTTTTCACATGGGCATGTCACCACTCGGTCCACGAGTGAAGGTGAAGACCACTCCTGCTTACCAGGTCATGACGCTCAGCAGAGGAAACATCCCTGAGCTGATCTCAGACAAAGACAGATCTAAAATTTGAGCAGATCTTATCTCTATAAAGCTTCCATATTCTCCCCAGTTACTGACGGAGAGAAAGAGCATTTATCCAATGGAAAAAGGGATTCATTTATATTGATTGGCCTTTCCCTCTGACCGTACACATTGTGTAACATCAGGGTACACTTATTCCACATCAGTAACTCTCAGCCCTGCTGCAATCTAAGTGCTCTCCCATTTAATTATTCAGGATGTCAGGACAGGCAACCAGCTTAAAAAGAAAACTCAGAATGATCTGAAAAGAAATGAATGGGTTTTTTCTTATAAAAAACAGGAACCTTGATGCTATTTTTATTTAGAAAGATTTAATTCTGGCAATACTAGCTCAGTCATTTCACTAGACAGAAGTCTATAAAAGAAATCAGTGTCATCAACATACAGGCTAATGCTAATTTTTTTCTTTAGAAATCAGTCCCACTTGCTGTAACTGAGGTTAAAAACAGAACTGTGAACTACACATTATTTTAGTGTGTGAGAACGGAAGCGAAGGATGGGCTGGAACAATAAATGAGTTGCCTGCTTAAAAAAATAGCAGGGGAGAGAGTTCACTGTCTTCGTCTCCTGGTCACATAATCTGGTGGTTGTTTTAAACAAATTAAAGCAGACTGCTTTCTTTCTGTGCGTTCGAGTAAAACAGAGTTTTCAGCCAGCAGATATTCAATTTTCCTGGCTAGTTTTTGGATACCGGCCATGTGTGATTAGTGACCTATTTTCACTGCAATGAGATCAGCTATGTTTGTAGGACCCTGAATCAGCAGATCTGTCCTTATTCCTGGCTCTGCCTGCCGGAGAGCCGAGCCAGGCCCATGATCCGAGCGTGCTGCCCTGCCGTCTCCGTACAGATCTGTAGGAAACTGCGCTCAGTCATAAAGGAGCTGTGCTGGTATCTGCCAGGCCAGGACCGTCAGGATCTATGGTGTACAAGCTGCTGATGCTGCTGAACTTGAAATTTTCTTTGTCTAACTAAAAGGGCCTAGGAATAGAAGAAGCCTGTGCTGTTTGTGGGAATTATAATCCTTCCTGGATAACGATGTTAGAAAAAACAGAAGGGGCAGAAGCAGCGGCCAGAAAAGGATCCTGGGGCTTTAGCTTTAGACCTGAAGCAGTTCTGGTCACAAACACCTGTGGCAGACTCTTGTCTTTGGAAAACATGCATCATATCCCACAGTTTGCCAGTACTGCATTAATTATAATTTCCTAACGCAATTTTGAGGTCACCTCCGAAGTCTTCTGCTGCTGTTTGCCACCAAAGCCCAGCCCAGTGTCTGTGCAAGTTCGCTGGTGCTACTTGGACTGACCCGTACGGGGCTGATCGAAGCCTCATAGGAGAATTTAGGCTGGAAGGGACCCTGCGGAGGTCATCAAGCCCAACTTTCCACTCAGAGTGGGAACAGCTGAGATAGGGTTGCTTGGGGACCTCTCAGTTGAGTTTTGGTGACTCAGAATTAAGTCCACCAGTCCAGGATCTGTTCTTCTGGGATAAACTCTGGATTAGTATATTTAAAGATGGATTTGAAAGAAACCATTATACGTATAGGGCTGCAGTGGAGACCAGAAATCTGACTGCAGTTCCTTTTCACTTAGCCCCGCGGCTGCCAGTGCCAGCAGCACAGGGCGCTCGGCTGTCAGGGGGGAGAGCAGCTGGTGGCAAACAGGCAGCGGTCAAAACCTATCCCCGGTGAGCCGCCAAGATTAAGAGAAGAGAAGGAAATCAAGATAGACAGATTTTCCTCCTAGCAGCCAAGAAAAGGAAAGAGATCAGCAGTGGTTGACATCCTGCCTTCATTTACCTCTTATCCTGTGGCTGTTGGCAAAAAGAGATGCTTCATCAGCATTAGAGTACTGCTTCTCCTCTTCATTTTAACCCAGTGGATCACCTTTGGGATGAAGTGATATAAGAAGGGCTGAATTTGGTCTCGTGGTCTCCAGTGAAAAGTATTGCTGTGCATCACCTGAAATGTCCTCACAGTGCTCGTCGAGACTGTGTCACCACCAGCAACGCTGGGATTTCGCCCCGCGTGGCTGTGTGATGAGGGCCTTCCTGGTGATGGAGCCACCATCCAGACCTTTGAGGAGAAAACGTTTGAGTCCATTGGCAGAGGTCAAAACCAGCTCTTTTGAGTGTTGTGTACCTGACTGCCTCTTACTGGAATCCTGCGGTGAGTAAAAACCGCTGACTTCTGTGAATTTCACCCCCAAATACATACAATTTTGTGACGATGATCTGTCTGACATGTTGTATTCTGTCATTCTCCTCTGCGGTTCAGACTCCCACACTTGCCTGGTAACCTGTCTTCTCCCCTGCCACCCCTGCCCGATCCTGAGAGGCCATTAAAATGCCAAAGGTACGCGTGTGAAGTGAAGACGGCTGACGTCTCTGCCTGTACGGCTTCATGGATGCCAGTAGCCTACAGACTTGAGCTGTGCTGGGGAAGCATCTAAGATTTTAAGTTCGAGCAGGGTCCCCTCGGTGCCATAGCCAGGCTCGTTCTGCATTCTCGGTGAGTGACAAGTTGAAATGCCTGCCCTCAGGCGTGTGACAACAGCATGGGATACTATGAAAAGCCAAGCTCCTTCTGAAACAAGAGGAATGATTTCACTAAGTTAAAATCTCCGAGGACTCGTTGAGGCAGACATGGTAGTGAGAATGACAAAAGCCATTATGCAGGAGATGTGCTTGGACGGTAAATACAGCCAGAGCTGGGCAGGCGGTGCATACAGCCCGGGTTAAAGCATTTGTGATCTCCTGTGCCAGGTCACTGTCCTGCTGCCACAGACCTTGAGGAATGTCCTTGAGCCTCTGCATGCATTTTACAAATAGCTTTACAGTGACTGATGTGCTCGGGCTTTCCCTCCGGATAAGCGGCATCACTGCGTTTTAGCCATTTCTCTGTTGTTTGCTGCCTCCAAGAGGTTTACTGGGAAATTTTCCTCCTCCGCCAGTGACAAAAGACCCGCAACAATAAGAGCAGCTGCCTTTGATACTCACAGAGGAGGGCAGAATGGTCCTGAGAAACAAGCAGCAGATTTGCAGAGAAGTCAAGAGAAGGCAGCTACAAATTAGAAAAACTCCAGATTGAAAACTCTCTCTTCAGAGTTGTTGAAGTATTAACGAAACCACTGTTCAAAGGTTTATGAAGAGCAACAGTCCTGTTTAAAAAAAATATAAAAATCTATTGGTTTTTTGAAAGTAAAACAAGATGTTACTTGCATTCCTCCAAGGTCATCTCTATGAAAGGGCAGAGAAAATAGGAGGAGATTGCTGTGGGCCACGTCTCAAGGCAAATCTTCAGGCGCTACCTAAGCCATCTCCATATTCTTACACACCTGCTAGCACAGGATCTTTGAACCCCAAGTGCAAAGTCTTGGTCATAAGGTTCACTAGAACTAACGAAACCTGAGCTTAAGTCCAAAGTTTCAAGAAAGGTCAACCAGATTGCTGCGTGCTAGAAAAATAGGAGACTGCTGCTTGACTTGGAGGAGTGCAACTGCCAAACACAAGCTCAAGTGTGAAGGGGTTAACACACGTGCACGTGCTTGCACACGTGCACACACACTCATGAAGGGGGGCTGATAGAGGCAAAGACTCTGGGCAGGGACATGCAATACCCTTCATTTTCCTTGCAGGAGACGAGGCAAAGAGATAAAATTAAAGGGGATTTCTCAGAAGTGGAATATGAGCGCAGTACAGAGTGGTCCCTGGATGGATGAGGCCAGCTGCGAGCCTCAGCCTGAACCGCAGCCATCCCTACCTCCCAGCAGCACAGCTCCCTGGCCCGCGACATCCATCAGTCACTGCAATGATTTTCTTTCCAAAAAGGTGTTACATGAAGAAAAACAAAATCAGCAAGGGAATCTGAAAGGACTTCTTCATTTCTGCATTTAACTCTGATTTTTCCATTGTGTAAGCAAGCTTGAACTTGGAGAGACGTACTGATCTCAGTATTAAGGTGCTTGAGAGCTGTGTGTTTATACAAAGCTGTATTTAGATTAAAACTTTATGACCTCTTAACATATACTAGTCTAAAAATAACATTAAGCACATGTTTTTTATCACAGTTAAAGCTATTGCAACAAACTCTTTTCCATCCAACATCACACCCAGCTGCTTGCTGTTATGTTGCATAGCAACAATATACAGCAAAAACAAAAACCACTTTTAGTCAAATGAGATAGGGAATGAAGACTTGAGAGTAGCCCCAAAAGCTCCATGAGGTCCTTGAAGGACGAGACGCAGCTGATGCTGTGGCATTTACCCTGCTGAGGGAGACACAGGAAAGAGGCAGATGCAAACTAGAGACCAAGCCCAGCGCCCTGATACCCAGTCAGGGGATGGGCTGGGGTGGGAGCACGCTTCCCTGGGGATCGGCAAACATTTTTTTGGTCCCTGGTGCAAGGGAAAGACACCGCAAGGCTGCACCCTGGTCCAGTCTACTCCACTCAGCCAATGAAATGAGGTGAAGACAACTACAGTAAGTGCCCTCCAGCCTGGCTGTGCTCTGGTCCATCTTGCTGGGAACCAGTGGAGGAGCCCTTATTTTGAGCTACCGTGTGCCTGGGGTATTTGGGAGAAGAACATTAGTGAAGAGCAGAAAGAAGAGGAGCAGGTTCTGCCTATGTGAGCACATCTTCACGCAACCGAAGCAACATGAAATTACATTAGTGCAATGAAGAATCAATCCCCAGACACAAAAGCATCAAACCCTTGGAAACAGCACGTCTATGACTAGCCCTGATGGCTGCCTTGTGTTTTCAGCGTCGCCCAGCTCACGCCCCGGAGTCTGGTCACCTCCAAACTTTCAAACTCTGTTTTTCCTGTATGGAGAAAGGGGTTAACTCAGAGGTCAGACACTCCAACATACCTCCATTGACATGAACTTCAGCATCTGATCTACTTATTTGAAATCCAACCAATGCTTCTCTTCAGCTAATAGGAGCAGAAAAACACTTCCTCACATCTTTCTGTTCAGCTTAGAGGCAACAGCACATGCATTTGGCCCTTTGTCAGTCAAGTAATAAAAATAAGGAGTTTATAAAGAAAACGCTGACACAAATGCTGGCAGCGCTACTGGGCATCCCTGTAATGCAGGTGAAGATCATGAGCTGTTACTGCAATTGAACCCACCCTGGTGAAGGCATGCTGCTTATGCTCACGTAAGAGGCACATTAGTGCTCTCTTTCTTCTATCAGCTTTGGAAAGGCTGCTGACAGTACGTTTGATCTTAGTTGATCCTAAGTTAGAAGCTAAATGGAAGCAGGTAGCTAAAGGCTTGTGAGAATGGAGGCTTAATTACACCTCATCTCTGCCAAGGCAACACTCCCGACATTAAGTCCAAGGTGGTTTTATACCTTTGTCATGTTTCTGAACATCACTGGTGCCGCTCACAGTCCTCAAATAACCATTTAGAAACCAGGAGGTGAAAGTCAAGTAGCATCCTCCTAGCTGGTGAAGAATTCTCTCTATCAACACTGAGCTAAAATGCAATCATCGGGGCACCCTTCCTGGCACCCACACTGGAGCGCTCCTTAGAGATGTCCTGATTTTCCCCACCTGCCTGCTGCAGAAAAGCAGCTACCAGCATTACAATGCGTAAGTTTTAAAGGGTATAAATACTACTCAGTCAGTTATAGATGTAGCTGCTCTTCTATTCAGTTGGGTACCAGGCTGCTTCGTGTCCCTCCCTGCGGCAGTGCACCCAGGGTAGCACCGTGTTTGCTATAGGAAAAGCAAACCTGTAAGCACAGGGAAGCAGTTGCTTCAGCCTCTGCCCCACCACAGCATAGAGGAGGGCTGCCAGAGGAAGCAACAGGCAAAGCAGGCTCACGCAGAGAATTTGCTTCGGTCCTTCAGTCCAGAATTTGCTCCATCCTTCCCTCAGCACCTCTTCATCTCAGGTCCACTTCATTCCTGGCCCTCCAACTTGCTCTCTTCATCTCCCTCAGTTTTCTTTCTGTATTGCACATCTCTTTGTCTACCTTCACCTTCCCAGAAAAACTGGGGAAATAATAACCTCGCCTTTGCCGCTGCCGGATGATCCACTTCACTTGGCTGCACCTCCCCAGCCCTGTGTATGGCTTGTTATTGAACGGGCTACAGCAGGGTGCATGCCCAGCTGCTCCCATTGTCATACACAGAATAGGCTTTTTACCAGTACTGGGGCTGGATTAGTGGCTTTGGAAACGTCATTTGGGACAGTCAGCTATTTTTATTATTTTTTTCTTGCCATCCGTAGGAATTCCAGCCCACCCATCAAAGATGCAGTTTGTTGCACAGCTTCCCACACCGACCAAAGGCGGTCACTGATTCCCGGGCTGCGTGCTTGGAAGATACGCTGGAAATTACACGCTCTCTTTGCATCTGATTTTGTTTTTCCCGAGGAAGAAACCACAGATTTGGGTCATTTCTGTACACATGCAGAGAGGGCAGGACAATTCAACGAAGGGCCTCAAAACCACCCAGAAACAGGGCACAGCCGCTGCCTGCTTAGGAGCTACTTCCACTTCTACCTACAAAGCTTTCGGTGTGGTTTGCTCCCATGTGCCATCCTGTCCCGAGGGCTGAGCGGGGGCCAGGGCAGCGCAGGAGGGTGCTGGGGGTTACGGGCTCCCCCAGCTCAGAGGCCAACGAGAGCAGCCCTGGGGCCGGCGGCTACGAGGGCTCCCTGGCAGATCCTGCCCACCTCCCGCGCGGACCAACACTCCTGTTTCAGGAGCGGCTGAAGGCAGAAAATCCTTATGACCTCCATGTGTTAGTCTATTATTGTTAGTTTTTTTCTCTGCGAACTCAGCTTTTGTTTTCCCAAGGAACTGCACAGTACTTTCTCTTCCCTCCCCCTTCTGGGAGCAGATAACATCGAATTATGCAAGATTTGTGTAAAACACTACCCTGTGTGGTACTTTCTGAAAGCTGCTGGAAAGAACAACCCTGGCTTGTCCTCTGCCAAAGAGCTGGGCTGGCAGGGAGGACGGAGGGATGTCCCATCTTCTGTGTGCTGCTGCCCCAGCACCCCCTAACGCGCTCCACACCTCTCAGTCTTCAAGGGACGTGAAATGCACCCTCGGTTACCCCGACGGAGCGAGATGCCCGCTCCCAAAACACATCTCCAGCCTTCCCTAAAACAACCCAAGGAGGGGTTTGGGGTCTCGCACACGAAGGGTCTTTCTCACCGCGCAGCCGCTTGTCTCACGCGTTCGCGGGGCGGCGCCACGCCGTCCCCTTAGATCCACCACCCACTCCCACCCGTGGTTCACCGACTTGCCGCGCCAGGCGTGCGGGGTCCCAAAATTAGAAAGCAGACTTGGAAAGCAGGTGATTTTCTACCACCCGCTCAGCGGTGCCCGTCGGGCCGGCTGTCCCGTGACCCGGCAGGTCTGCGGGGTGTCCGTGGGTCCCCAGCCCGTGTCGGCGTGCCGTCTGCGGGACGGACACCTCCCTGCTGAGAGCCAGAGCTCTGCCCATCGGCTCCTTTCATACTGGCCACAAAGAGCCCCCCCGGGAGCACAGATTTGCCATCGCTTGACCTGGTTTCTAACCACCGGTCTGCATTTGAAACACTCGGTAGGTTTTATTTCCCGTGGAAACAACACAAATTTGACTTTGTAAACCGGTACATGTCACTGCAATACTGTACCTACCCCTTCTAATTAAGAGACATTTTCAGAGAGGGGGTGAAGCAAATGAGAACAGTAATTAACTGAGAAACAACTTGAGTTGTTCTCTCAATTCCCTACACACCGAGCTAAAATTGTATTCTGGCTTCCTACAAAATTACATGTACCACTTCAAAAGTAAACACTTAATCTAATATTCTAATTGTGTTTTTAGATAAACATCACAGTTATACATCATTTTAATGAGTATATAAAAAAGAAGCAAATACCACATTAGCTTTCATTACCTTTTTAACATCCCCCATGGATAATGCAATTCATTTATGGGTATAACGGCCCCCTCTACTATATGCTGTAGGTACACAGAGGAATGAAATAGTGTAGCTCTGGGGGTGGTTAAGGTGTTTCAGAAGAAGAAATGGCTATGACTTGTTGATGCACTGCTTGTAAAAATAAAGGTTATGCATTGTAACAAAGAAGACTGGGATGGAGACATGGATAATTTGATCCATTAATTAAAAAGAAGAGTTTTCTTAATTTCTGCCCCCATACAGAAAAGGTTCTTAATCAAAGGAAAAGCGAACTGTAAAAAACTCTGAGGGAAGTCAACTTTTCTTGACAAGCTGTTAATCTAAAGACTCTTGTGTTACAGTCACATAATCAAATACATCCAAAAAATCACAGTTAAGGCAAACTAAGCATCCCAATGGGTGGCAACTTCTTAGGCAATAGTTGCCTAACTTCAACTGCTTTCAGAAGTGTAGCCATATACTTCCATAAAGAACAGAAACATCTAGGGAAAAATCATGCTGTTCTGTAACTCAGCAGAATTTCAACATTGACTTCAAATGTGGTCAGGCTTTGGGTGGTGTTTCCAGTCCTCTCTTTTAGGGAAAAGTCCCTCTTCAGAGCATTTGGTTGATAGTAATAGCTTAAAACCATAAAATTTTGCTTATCTAAGCAAAAGCAGTATGAAGCTTCTGTTTCTTTGAAACGATGTAAGCAAATATCCCACGAAGCCTTCCTACAGCAGTACATTTATTGTTTCTGATCTTATGTAATTTCTTTGTGCCTTACTCTAAAATTTATGTCGTAATATTTGTACAGGCAATAGGATTTCACACAGAGCTTTACAGTAGCTGAATCAAATAACAGCAATGGTGAAGAAAATAAACTCTTTCACTGTATCCTAATTTATTACGCTTGACTGAAATGGTTTAGAGCCATCTCTGAGCCACATAGCCAGTAATTCTCTGCTTCATGGACAAGACATATTTTCCTAGACATAAACTAAATTATTTATATAATGCGTGGAGCATATGAACCATCCATTACCTGATACCTCTGAAACAATAGGATGGAAAGCAGCCAGCATTAATTGATCATCCAACTGTCCAGTTACTCTGTGCAGGCAATTTATGTCAGATGCTATATAATCACACTTCAAAACATTTTCCAGAAATAAATCTTCCCTATAGAGGGAGGTGGTTGTCTTTAGAAAAACTATTTCGGTGCAGTGATTTGCCAGCTACAGCACTTGGGTAGGACATGAGCCAAGCTCTCGTCCCCACCGAACAGCAGGGCTGGTGTTCCCGTACAAACACACCTGATGGAAGGGCTGAGTTAATAGGGCTCTGCGTAATTTTTCTAAGACAGGTTTCTGGGAGGTGTCGGAGGCAGTTTGGCCTGGCTCAGAGGAATCGGTTATTAATATTACAGCTAGTTTCCAAACCAGCGGTTTGGAAACCACCTTCGGCGGGCTTCCCCACCGCAGCTGCAGCTCCTGGCTCAGCAGGGCTCGGCCGGCTTGCTGCTCTGCTCCCGGGACCTGGTGGTCACCGGCCGAGCGGGACCTCGTGCGGCTGAACCAGACACCCCGGGAGAGGAACGACTCCGGCCCTGGGGCAGAGCAAGCTGGCACCATCCCTGCCGATTTCCCAGGAGCATCCCATTTTAACTTGGCACAAAGCCCTGGTCAAACAAAACAGCAAGGGCAACGCGTCCCTGGGCACCAGCGCAGCCAGACCCCGGCCCTTACACGGAGCCGAGCTGGCTGGTCCACGGGACCATCTCACGTGTGAGTGTCACCCTGGGCAAAACCAGGTCCAGCAGGACCAAAGCATCACCACATCCTATCTTGTGTCAGTACAGACTACTCCACCCCGTGCAAACACGGTGATTAATCAATTAATCAAATAACAAGTTATTTTGGCCAATGAAAATGTTGAAAAACTATTTTTTCTTCCTCTGATCAGGCCACCAGTTCTGAGAAACTTTCTGCTCTGTCAGTTTTCCTGTCTCCTTTCAACTGTGTGCCCCACATGAACATTTGGGAAAGCTTTCATTCCGACATCTCAACTTTCTACTCCACCAATGCAAATATATTTACATCAAAGACAAGCTGCCTCTTAAATTTGCAGCCTTCGTGTCATTTTTTTTTCATCTCACAAGAATTCTTCCTTTAGAAAAGTCAGCTTTGGAGCATTCTTCAAGCTGCAAGGTGATGAAATGCTCCGCACAAGGCAAACTGGGGCAAGAGATCAACATTGTATGTTTTAATGGACACTTACAGCACATCCACACAAAGTTTCTGTTTTATCTGCTAGGATATTACACATAATATTTTTTTACTGCACATAGAAAAATGCAGACAAATCCAATTTGTTACAACTGCAGTGTAAATCTTCAGGTGGCCTCAGCAGGACGAGTGCCTGTGAGGCATACAGAAACTCTGTAATACATGAAAGATAATTGCCTTTCTTCATTTTTTCCTTGCTGCTCCCCAAGACCCTGATAATAGGTCACCTTGATAGGCTGAAGAATTCACAGCTAAGTCTTTACAATGACAAACTTACCTTCCCGCATGTGCTGCTAATCCCGGTTTCCCCAGCAGAGCCAGCTTGGGTGGCAAAGGTTCCCGACGTGAACCTCTCGGGATGCTCCATTGCCACCTACAAAGTCAGGGCCAGCTGGCGTGCAGGGCCCTGCTGCTCTGGGAGGGATTTCTTTCATTACCAATGTCTCCCACAGTTGCTCTGTCCCTTCCTTCCATTTGCAAACCAGCCCATCTTTTCCTCTATTCTTGCCTCTCTCTTTTCCTTGTTTTCCCAAGTCTTTCTACGACTATATTTTTCCTTTCTTTCCTCATCTAAACTTCCATTCTGTTCACTTGTTCCTTTATCCTCCTAAAAATCACTCCCCGATGTGCACTGCTGATCACCAGGAGAGCAGCTGGTGGTGGCAGGACCATCTTGCTGCTCTATGACCTCTCCTCCACTGATCCTTCTTTCCCACAAAGGTTAAATCCTGCAGGAAATGATGATTGTGGAGATTATTGGTAAAATCTGACAGTATCCCTTTTTCCTGTACCTTAACTTAGACAGAGGCTTCAATTTAGTAGGGGTTTTGCTGAAGTGCCGGAAGACCTGTAACTTTTCTGGACTTCCCAAGTAGAAAAGACAACTCTGCACTATGCAAAACTACCATCCTACAGCTCCAATACACAAAAGCTTGAACATGGGTGTTAAAAAGAAGTGCTGCTCAAACCAGTACCTGGAGAGGTCTGCAGTGAACATGGGATCAGACCTGTCCACGCAGACTTGTCTGAATATTTGAGCTCTCTCTCCCCCTTGGCACAAGGTCAAATGCTCAGATTTTCATACAAATTTACCATGCATGGAGCTCACTCTGGTGGCAGGCAATATTCTAGAGTTAATTCAGTTCCCCCCCCCCCGCTGCCATCTCCAACGCAAACTGTTTGTCAAGTTTTCTGGTGATACTTAAAAAGAGAGATGAAATACATAGAGCTGGTGACCTGATATTTTTTAACAGAGGGGATCAGACTTTGGTCTGAATCCTAATGGCAAATCATCGATTCACTTGGTATCTTCACTCACTGTTGAAATATAAGTTGAGGCTCACAGGGCAATGGTGGAGACCAAGGAAAGCCACCAGCTGAATCCTCTCGGTGTGCAGGAACAAGAACTGCAGCCAGTTTCCCACCAAGCAAACCTGACCAGCAGCTGCCCTGGGACACACGAGTCCTTATCAAAAGGTGGGCGAAGACTCAGCTCTCTGCTGGGTGCAGGGAAGCTGCCGGTACAAGACCAGAATCCAGCCAGCCCCAGCAACCTACAGGACATGTTCAAAGCACGCTCTCACCAGCCCCAGCAATGAGAGAACAAAGCGCAGAGCTGGTTAAATCGCTTCTACACGGGCAAAATCCTACCCAGTTTCCAAACCAGCTATTGGATATGCGGTGGTCTGGACATCCCTGGGGTCTTGTACCCAAAAGCAGATTCTGAGCTTGAATTGACCTGCAGGCATGTGAGACCCTTCGGTCTCAGTGAGGAGGTGGGATGTGGGCATCCCTCTGCCATGCCTCCTCCTGGACCTGAGAGGCAGATCATGCACCTTCCCTCTACTTCCAGCATTGGCACTGTGCATCCTCCTCCTGGCAGGGGCATAGACACAAATCCAGAAGGCTCCCAAAGAAGAAACCAGAGTGCATGCTCACCACGGCACCAGTGAGAAAGGGGAAGAAGGGTTTGCTTTGCTCTTCAACCCTTTGCTTAGACCTTTCTTTTGATGTCTACTCACACGGTCCCAGAGAGCTCCAGAAAGTCACAGAAAGGGGATGCCTAACTACGTAACCTACACTTGATGCAAGACTCTTTCTAAATATTATTTTCTTCACACTCCTTTCTACAGCAGAGGAATTTTCATATTTTAACAGGGCCTCCTTATCTTTGCAGGAGAGCCCAACTAGCTAACTAGCAAAATATAGGGCCATTACAAAACAGAAGAATAACGGCTTGACTGCATATCTCAGTGATAATTTACCCTCTAACTAAAGAGGCATATAGCTGCGAGATGGGTATTTATTTACAGTTCATGCCTGACCTTTTTAATGTCTGGTAAAATCATGTTATGGAACTGTTTGAAAATTTATTGTCCCCATTTAGCAATGCTGACATTTTGTGATTATTGGCTCTGGAAAATCTACTGGCACTGCCAGGCAGAGAAAGTTCAGAAATTGCTTCCAGGGAACAACAAAGCTCTGATTTTTAGTGTTGAACACTAACAGATCCTTTTTATTGCATATTTTTAATATCCACAAAAAAGAAAAACAAGCTGCAAAGCAAAGCTGAAAAAGGAAAGGAGAAAAATACTCTTGATTAAATGCAAATCAGAACGGGGCTTCACTCCCAGCTGGCTGAAGTCAATGGTAAAAAGCATCATTACTTCAAAGCGAGGATGATCAGGTCCAGGGACGCTCCAAGACCAGTTCTGTGCCAGTTGGGACTGGCGGCAGGTGGAAAATAGCTCAGAGCAGTCCAGCTGGCAGCAGAGCAGCCCCGCGTGAGCCCTGGGCTCGTGGGGGGGCTGCAAGCGAGGAGCCTCAGCGATTAGCGCTTGTGAAACTTTCCGAGTGCTCGGGCCACACAAGCGGCCCGCACACGCACGTGAAGGGGTGAGGACGGCCCCGCGGGGCTCTTTCAATGGCCAACGGCAAATTATGCTTTTTGTACGTGGCCCGAGGAGGTGCTCCTCGGCAGGTACCTAGCACACAGCATTGATGAGGTCGGGCCACTGCACGAGTAAAACCTCTACAAAATTGTCAGTAGGTAGTGGCTTGACACGGTGCTCAGAATAGCTGGAGAAAACCTTTGCCAAGATACTTCAACTGTGTTCATGTACAGCAGCAAAACATTACTGCAGAATGACCACTCGCAGTGTTTGGTAGAAGGTGTCATCTTTTTCCTGACCTCCCATTTCTCAATTTTGACCTTCCTTTTTCAAACGTTACCAACCTTCGTTTGCAAAATTTTCCTTTCCTCCCTTAAATTTTTCCACCTAATGCTACAAAAAAGTACCATCACATTGTAGAAACCAATAATTTTTTGTACACCAGTAAAAAACTAGCTGCTCTGTCACAGTGCTCTTAAAATTCAGAGTGATATTGATTCATAAAACCCCTTCCATTGACGAGATGAGGCAGCAGACCTCAGCTCTTGAAATGCACGTGTTCATGATGCATCAGCATTTCTGAAGGAATTAACTATGCAAGCTTGCAGCTGCTACGGGCAAATACGTAGTTAGCTAACCAGTTTTCCACTGGAGGACATGGGTTTTCCAATACGCTTAGCTTGCTATAAAATCTTTAATGAAACCAGATAAAAATTCTTTCAGAATTGCAGCTACAAAGAAAACCAAGAAATAAAAAGATTTACAGCCTTTCAGAGATCCCATTTTCAGACCCAGTTTGCTATCACAGTTGCAAACAAAACCACAGGGTACAGCAGAGAACATGGCAGTACGTGACATGAAATATGTAAAACTCTACAAGTGGAAATGCTGAAAATTATGCTTTACATTGCTATGACAGTCCTTAAACACTGTTATTTAGAGCTAGCCAAGCGCTGCGGTGATTTCATTGAAGTGTAATGATCTTTACAACCGTTCTTTTAAACGTAGTGGCTTATCTAACAGAATGATTTTATAAAGTGTATCGAGTCATTGGAAGCCCAATGGCCTTGACTCAGCTGTGCAGCCAGTCCATTTATAAGCTGCTGTGTTTTAAGTCATAGCTTGCTTTCTTCAGGTTTTGAGGAACTCTGAATGACTCTTCAGTTACTTCTAATTTGATGTTGCTACGTGGGATAAGACGCTATGAGTCTCCTTTCAGAGAAGGCTGCATTTGACTGCTGTGATTTTGGCATTTTAATGACATTTTAATACTTCTCATTATGACTCCAGAGCTCATATGGATTAATAAAATTATTTCAGCATTTTAAACAGATAAGTATTCTTTGATAGTCAAAGACTATGCAGATAGAGCATATGAGCATCTCCTTTCAGTACACCAATCTGTGGTATAATTCATGTAGAGTCTCAGTTGATTGTGTCTGGTCCAGGTCTGAGTCCAACTGATGGAAATGAGAAAATGTCCTGAGTGGTGACAGGGTTAGATGTTAACACATCTCTGAGCACACCAGTACTGGAATTGGGAATTACCACAGAGATTTCTGCTCTCCCTGCGTGGGGAAGGCAGCTGGCACGTCAGCGTGACTCTGCTCGGTGGCATCGGGCACTTCAACAAACAGCCAAGAACACGCCAAAGAGCCACTCTGAGGTTCGATATGTACTAAATAACCCAAAGACTGAGTTCTCACTGTACTGCTGAAATGAAATGTCTAGTTTAATGTGGCTGCAGTCAACCAGCAGATTTCATTTCTTTGTGTGTGGGGTTTTTTATTTGGGTCCCCGTTACCAGTCACTGGAGAAATGCTTTGCAGAAGGCAGGTTTGGGAGGATGGTTTTGGCTACACCGGTCTTACCTTAGCTCTCCGTCACCTCTGAGACAGGCACAGTCGCTTTTGTCCATCTTCTAAGTGGGATATGCCGCTACCTCACGCTGGCTCAGCTTTTTGAAAGAAAAGAAATACTGAGTACCAAAGCAAATTTAAATTCATTAAAATTGCCCTTACTAGCATGTAACCACATCAACAGAAAGTTCACTGGCAAAGGCTACAGGGTGGAAGCGACAACGACCCAGCTTTGCAGTCAGCGGCTCAAAGCAGTTGCCCGTGTACGACCAAGAAGGGGGGGACTGGGGCTGCTCCGACGTGTCCCACCGAGCACCGGTGGGATGGTGGATGTGCCAAGGGTCAGCAGAGACCCGAGAAGCTCCAAGGTGGCCTAAGGCAAGGCGCCCATCCGTTCCTGCTCCCGCAGGTCCAGCATCACGCTCGCCTGGGTGGCTCTGGTGACAGTCATGCTCTGGTCCCTCTCGACCGTGGCAGGACCTGGAACACAGACTCGGCTGAAGTGCACTGCAGGGACGTTTCCGTATCGCAGGAGCATCTACAGTCTTTAGCCTGTTCCTGCCTTCCTTCCCCTGATCCAGTGAGGTACTGCAAGGGCTATTACCCGAGACCACCAAGCAGATTTTATTTGCCTATAGAAAATAAAAAGGCGAAGGCCGCGCTGCACTGTAACGGCCATGGCGCGATTGAATTAAAATGCAACAGCAGCTAAATAATTATCACTTTACTCCATTAGTCCGCATTCATAAAGCAGAGTTATCAGCACTCAGTGACTTCCAACAATTATTTTAAATGTTTTTTAAATGTGGTAATGGGGAAAATTTATGGAGTGTTTCTAAAGCAGCTTGCTTCTGAAGGACTTATTCATCAACTGTTCATTTATCCCTGTATTAACATTTGCAAGTCAGCTTTTAAGGAAATTTTGCATATTTCCACTCATAATAAACAGCATTTTAAAATATGAACTGCTAATGACTAAATGTTGTTTAGAAGGGAGAAGCATTTTGGATAGTCATTCAAGAAAAATGCCTGTGTCAAAACGGAAAGTGCTCTCCCTTTTTCAGGGAAAATGGAAAAAAGATTTGACTTTTTAATACTAGGGGTGGATTCAAACACAAGCGGCCATGGGCAAGCAGACTTCTGTCCATTTAGTTATTCTCAAACCACCAGAACAATGAGTTTCTGATCTCCGTATCCAAGCTTTAAGAACTGTACTGTGTCATTGCTGCGTTTAAAATCCACTAGTCCACTAGTCCGCTACATGTTCAGAGTACGGCGGTGACGACCAGCCCAGAGGAGACAGACAGACAGACAGTTCTCCAGCTCCACGCACGAACATTGGAAATGAAATAGAGGTCAATGGGAGAGAAAGGTCCGAGGCTGCCTGCAATGCATTACCCACTGTCGCTGCTCCCGGGTCAGGAGAAGTTGGTGACGGCATTACGGCTCCTCTCTGCTGACTACCGCATCAGAGGAGGGTGCCGGCTGTTCAGGAAACACTTGGAGCACACTCAGTGCCCAAGTACCTGAAAGTGCACGGACCGCGTTACTTGCCGATTCTTTCTGGTGAATATCCCTAATGAACCAGTGAACTGTTCAGAAATGCCCATAAAGGAGAATGCATTAGAATAACAGCAGTTCAGCAGGCAGCATGGGTGGGAGAAGACTCATCCCCAGTCACATGGGGAGGGTGGAAGCAAAATTTAGTACTGCAGTGTTTGTAAGTCGATTGTAAGAGATTTTCTTGACCATTTTTTCCTTCAAAAAAGACAAAAGGAGGTGATAACTAGCAATAATGTACTGTAAGAGAGCTCAGAATGAATGCACAGAAATATTCACAGGTCCAGGTGAGAAGAACGATGCTCTCCAGAGCAGCTGGAGGACACCTGCTGGTTTAGGAACACAATATCTCTTCACGCTCCTACAAAATTATCATAAGATAAAGTAATTGCAAGATATTTTTGTTGCACATTCTGTAAAGCCCCAAGTCAAAGATGTGGCTTAAAACTGTGTGCTTTAAAGAGGCAACATCCGAGAAATTCACACACTACGCAGCACCACAACAGTCGAGGCTTAAGAGAAAGCCTCCACGGGTGCCCTCCTGCACCCCTTAAAAGCCACAGCCTCAGTCCTGCTTTTCCTTCCCGATGCAAGAAGCACATAACAGTAGCCTGTACCCCAAATCAACAACTGTCAAATAGCTCGACTGCTGCCAAAACCCAGCGTCCCGTTAACCAGGAGGATCACAGGAAAACTTGCAGAAGGGTCAGAGTCAGCTTGCTCCCATAGCAAACAGCCAACAGCCCGGCAGAAAGGAAAGCGTGTTAGGGAGGGTGACAGAGATGGCCCTTCCTTTCGTTTGAAACCCTCCCAAGAGAATGAATAATAAACATTTGCTGCTCCTTCATCCCTCCCGCAGTAAAATAAACATCACAGGGCAGTTCTCCTTATTGCCTTGCTGCTAACCTGATGCTACCTGTGCTAGACAGCACTAATGATGCTTTCTGGTGGTCCTGAGCACGTGGAAGAAGCACAGTTACTTAAAAAAAAATATATCATAGGACTCAAACTAATTCAGTGTGATTCTTGCTAGATATTAAGCAGCTAATATTAAGCAAAGTGCTGTACATCCACAGAGGCACTGAGAGGTTGTAAACAGGCAGAGCTGAAATTCCAGCTTCACAATCAAGCACGTTGCCACTTCACAAGGTCCACTCATTCTGCACTGCTTGCCACAAAAATTGCTGGCTTTTTCTCAATGACAAGTACACACAGGCAATTTTTATTTCACTCAATCTATACATCACACTCCCTTTAATTAACCAGTGCACGGAATGAGGAATACTCGCACTTTGATGAGTATAAAAATCAACAGAAATTGTATTGGTCAAGCAGACACAAAGATATTGCTCAGTAGCACATTTTGACCTGTTGATGTTTGAGGGGACAATTCTGAATCACAGGCTCACGGGGTTCAGTCTGTTACTTTCTTCTCCCTGTCTCTGAAGGAGAAAACTGACAGGGAGCTACGGGTTAAGGGTGGGTGCTCTTTCCAGAGCTTGAGCCCTACCCCACTGGAGAAGGACTCAGACGTCTCTCACCTTCATCTTGTATTTGTTATCTTTCATCAAACTGTCCTTGAGCAGGTAGAGGGAAGCAATAGCCACTCTTCCTTCTTCAACAGAGGACATACAAACATGTTTTAAACATATACAACATTTCATTTGAGCAGCAAAGCTACAATGACTGACTGGTTTAATTTACTTTTTTTCCCCCCCCCCTCTCCTTTGGTATTTTCATTTCTGCCAAAACATTCCAAGTTTCTATTTCAAAAGTACTGAGCAAATAAGGAGGTGTTGGTTTGGCAACTTGAAGTCTTGCCTGTTCAGATTTTCTGGCTCAAATGCTGGTTTTATTCTACAAGCCAACACATTTCTAAATGGGTCAATACACATTGCAATGTTGCATTACTGTAAGGGCAACAGAAATTGCCCTTAACTACTTTTCATAAAATACAGAATTTGTACTTTTGAAAAAAAACCACTGTCATATGAAGCACACTGCAACTGTGCATAAATATGCTCAAATGAGTTTTTCTTCATTCATGGTAGAATCAGATCTATTCTCTCTCTATTCCTAATGCACCAAAGCTATTGATCAAAAGCTCACAATAAAACATCCAGGAGAAATTTTGATTCAGTTACTCCAAGGGTTTGGGTTCCAACACGGACTATTGCTTGTGCACTACTAGCGTTATTTATACCACAATGGAAAACTTCAATTACATTCAGCCATCCTGTTATGTCTGCTGCAGTGCAGAATCCCTATGGCTTTGTCTACACTTGAATGAACATTACCAATAGCTGTTGACCTGATGCAACAGCTCAAGAAGATGTTAATTGTAGGCCGTGCTCAGCATCTGTTCAGATACAGCAGTTTGGTCTGGGTCCCACTGAAAGCATTTTTGTCACCATTTTTCAGCAGAGATAAAAGCTATATTCTCTGGTGATATTTTTCATAGTATCAGTGCTTCATTCTTTCTGCAAAATGCACATCTAAAAATTGATTGCTCTATTATGAAGGATTGGAAAAGTAACGCACAGTAATAAATCACTTATTCACAGTGTAGAAATAATTGTAACAGGCTTAAACTCAGCTAGAGGAACACGAATAACTTCTGTGTAACTGAAAATTTATAGAGGTAAGACGTTCAGAAGAGTGACTATTGCAAGAACTTGTCCTATTTTACAGTGGAAAGTGATACGGATTTAGCCCAGCCTACACTTCTCTTTATCTGACTACTGCCAGCCCCACAAGCAAGCAACACAGTGCAATGCCAAAGTGGCCCCTGTGCCTGGCTGGTAAGGAGAAAATTAGGGGTATTATTTAAAATAAAATGTGATGGAGTCCCTGAAGCTAATCCAGTGTGGAAGGAATGTCCTTCTGGCCAAACACAGACACAAACAACAGTGTTGAAAATGATGTGACAGCTTGTTTCTGCAAAGAGCCAGCAACTACTGCAGTATTCACGGAGCATTCACGTTAGCCTGTACGCTAACTATTACTGAAAAGAAAATTAATGAAGTTTTGGTGTGTAAAGTAGTTGGTGGCTGTAAGGAGCACTGCCAAAGCGTGGAAAGCCCTCCCCACGCACACTTTGTGCTTCAGGAGCCTGGCGTGCCTCAGCCAGCATCCTCAAGGAGGTACGCTTGGTACTCCTTGATCCGTACGGACACACCAGCACCAGGGAACAACGTCTCTGAGCAGGAGAGAAAAAAATGAAAGGGAACTGCAGCACGGCACTACATTCACATTTAACAGAAAGAGAAATACTTAGGGTGACAGAGTCTACACCTTGAAGATCTATTTGCACTCGGTGTAAATTAGTGACTGTAAGAAAAAGAAATGCCCTGATAGAGAACACTGAACTATCCTCAAAGTAAGAGCTGAGTGGCTTTTAGCGATGACTACAGCAAAAGATAAATACCAAGAATTTTTTTTTATGTCCTTTTCTTTATGTCCTATCTTTTCACAACTATTTCCAATTTTGTAGTCAAATATTTAATCCTTGATGCCATTTACCCCTAAATTCCAAAGCGTTCCCGTTATGACCATCGTGTGCAAGCACATGGGTAGGCACTGAATTCGCTGCTAGCTGGTCTGCCAGGCTCCTGGGACACGGCACGGAGCTGTGGGGAGCGGGGCCCACGCTCTCTACCAGCTGAAGGGCTGCTAACAGTACATCCCATCCCAGGGATGATATTCTGTAGATACTAGCCTGTATCTTACTCTGTTAGCCATCCCCTATCTAGCTCTGCTTTGAACTGTTCTGCTTTCCAGGAGTAAGGAATACTGATGGGACAGGGGAGAGGTCACCCCTGCTGTTGGGGCACTCAGAGACAAAGGTTCAGGTCCCAGGTCCACAATATATCTGGTATTTTTTATCTAAATAAGAGCAATTAAACAAAGCAGAACAGCTCTAATAAGGCACCTTGAGGGAGACTCACCTCAGACTAATCTACAGTCTCATGTTTAGGCCACCAAAACTTAATTTCCTGATCTGAATCAAGCAAAGAACAAAACTACACTACAACATGAAGGTGATGCTCTCACTACTGCCTGCAATATCTGTTTTGGAAATTAATAGAAACATGAAGTGCTGTGAAGACATTAAGCGTTCTTGTAATGCATGCAAATATATTAACGTACAGAAAATGATTAAGAGTTATATTTCATTTTCACTCCTGGTCACTGTCTAGAACTTCCAATGATTACTCTGGATTTTTAGCATTTTCCAGCACAAACACAAAGACAGAAAAACATCACATCTGTTCTAGTATTCGAAGAGTCTTTGTACAATTAAACATGGGATATATTTTCATTTAATTTGTACAATTAATCATTTTCCACGAGAGGAAACAGAAAATATGCTACTATTTGCAAAAAAAATAAGAAATAAAAATCATGTAATGAAATGTGGTAAATGACCCCATGACAATGGCATGTCAGCCATTGGCAATACTGGGAAATAACTGGCCTTTCTTTCACTAGCACCTACACCTGGCTGGTGGCCATTCTCCTTGCTCATTTGGGCATGGGTAGGAAAGGGCTACGTTTCATTCTCGTATTTTCTCTTGTAGCTGTCAACATTAGTTAACTATTTAAAAATAATACTTTATCTCCACATGGGTTGGTTTTTTGACAAGGCACTAAAACCCAGCCCTTTGTTCTTTGAAGGTTGACATTAAATCAGCAGCAGGATCCCAACTTGGCAGACACTACCGTACCTCTTGTTGGTGACGTTTGAATGAGAAGCTGGGCCCAGCATTCATAATTCACTTAAACGTGCACTTTGATAAATTCCTATCAAGCAGCCCTCTGGATTTTAAAATAATAGTGCTCTGAAGTGATTTTGCAATAGCACAGAGAGAAACCTAGCGAGGAAATTGCAGTGGTAGCTCTACTGATCAATATTTCCATTACACTAAAGAAAAAACAGTAATCTTTGATTTTTGTGTAGAAAGCGATTCTTTCACCTGAATTTCATTCTGGACAGGGCAGCCCATTTTCACTCCCAGCCACATAAAGGGACACACTGGCAGAAGAGCACCTGGGGGTCCTGGTGGACACCGAGTGGAGCAGGAGGCAGCCGCGTGCCCTTGGGGCGAAGGCGGCCAAAACAGCCTCCTGGGCTGCATCAGGCAGAGCGCTGCCAGCCGGTCGAGGGAGGTGATCCTTCCCCTCTGCTCAGCCCTGGGAGACACAGCGGGAGTGCTGGGTCCAGTCCGGGGCTCCCCAGTACAACCCAGACAGGCACGTACTGGAGAGAACTTCCACGAAGATGATTATGGGCTTGGAGCACCCGACGTACGGAGGGTGAGAGCTGGAGATGTTCAGCCTGGAGAAGAGAAGGATCAAGGGGATCTCATCCATGTGTATAAATACCTGGTGGGAGAGGCGAGTAAAAAAGACAGGGCCAGGCTCTTCTCAGTGATGCCCAGTGACAAGCCAAGGGGCAATCAGTACGAGTTGCAGTATAGCTGAAATAAAGAAAAAACATTTTGGGTTTTTTGTTTGGTTTTTTTTGTTTTGTTTTGGTTGGGGTTTTGTTGGTTTGTTGGGTTTTTTTGTTTGTGGTTTTTTTGGTTGTTTTTTTTTGGTTGTTGGTTTTTTGGTTTTTTTTTTATGGTGAGGGTGGTCAACACTGGAACAGGTTTCCCAGAGAGGTTGTGGGGTCCCACCTTTGGAGATTCTCAAAACTCAACTGGACACAGCCCCAGGCAACCTGCTCTAGCTGACCCTACTTTGGGCAGAAGGTTTCTTTCCACAAGCCTCGCTTTGCATCAGAAAACTGGCAACACCACAGAAAGAAAGAGGCAAAACAGGAAAACAAGCAAACAAACCCAAAGAGAGCTTTCCTTATTAGCAGTCAGCATTTCTGGAACTGTGGACACGAACACAGTCTTCATTACCACCACCGACTACCCAGACCTCCACAGCCGTACCCCCACGAGGACAGATTCGGGGACTCGTCAGGAAACACTCTAGAGACTTGATGCTCCCCTGTGCCCAGGCTCAGCTTGCATGGCCCTTTTTGGGGGCTCCACAGACAGTTATTTTTGATGTCCCGTTGCCAAAGGATTTTATATCACCGGTACGGGGTAGCTCCTTGGCTGGTATTTCACGAGTAGCTTGTAATCTGGGTGGATCAGGGAACGCCCTGTCTCGCAGCAGCCCACAGCCATACACACAAATTCATTAATCACAGCCATATACAGATATTTAAAGCCCTGGAAGCAGTTATCTGTGGCTCCATAGCAGCCTCACAAAATCTCACTGTTTCTCCTCCAGCTGCCTCTCTTCTGACAGTAACTCACTCCCAAATTCAGGATGCTTCCTCCCTCCAAAAAGAAAATCTTTATTGTCAAGTCGGTGCTGCACAGCTGATAAAGCAGCCCAGATCATAAGAGCTGAGCCAGATAACCTCTGCAGGGACAGAAAGGGGAACGATATTTTTTCTCTCTAGCTTGTGCAGTTCCTATAACTATTCTGAGGCTAAAAGAAATGATTTATAAAGTGTGAGATAATATGAAAATATGATCCTCAGCAGTAACTGACATGACAGTCAGAGGATGTTATGTCCTTCTGTTACCCATTAATATGCTTCTTGTGTATTCATGGCCTCTGTGGCCACACCGAGATGTTAATTTGTTGAAAGACCCACCAAAGTTAAACCAAAATAGATATATTAATGCTTGTCATTATAAATTGAAACTTAAAAAATTATAAAAACTTTGGATTTTTTCCTACCTAGATAAATTAATGGGATTATGCACAAGGTAGATCAGAGCAGACTTACGCTCTCAGTTGTTCACTAGAATAAATATCAGCATGAAGCTGGATCTGAAAGTTCAAACTGAGCCCTCACACCCAGCAAACCACAATTCAGGCAGTAAAGCTGTAAAAACTGCACATAAAGGCCCATTTTGGCCCCAGCCTAATGCAACGTAACCTCTTTGCCATTAGGAAACCAAAACTTTTTTCTGAAGCTTGCAATGCAGGCCCTGCCAGCGAGGGTAACCACCGAACAGCCCGCTTTTCCCACCCGTTACAGCAGTGATGTTCCCGAGTGAAAGGAGCAGAGAGCCTGTAAACATGTAATCAAACCAGCCTTTACGGCTGTTCCATTCAGCTCCTAGCTGAATTGCATTCAATTGTTGCCACTGGTTACACCAGTACGAACTGTTTCAAAATGAATTTCAGTTATTAGAAAAGAATTTAAACTTCAAATTATCTTTCTTCCCATTGACTTTCAACATTACATAAACTCAGTGAGAGGTTTTTTGCATTGCCAGCTAGACACAGGGTTTTTTTAAATTAACAATTTACGCGTATTCCAGTATTTGCTGTATTGTATTGGACCTCCACAATAAGAGGATACATCTGAAGCCTGAAAAAAGCTCCTTATTGCCTGCTTGTACATCTAAAATTACCCATTCAGTTCTTGATAGCTGAGAGCACTCAAGCATGGCATGTTTATGACATTCCCCGTAGCTTTATATGCTTTGGTTCTTCTAGAAACAGCACACACATGCTAATAAATACAGAATTGGTTTGTATTAAGTATGGAGCAGTTAACTAGTGCATATTTAAAAACAAGTTTCTTTTCCTTTTTGAAATTCACAGAATCACAGAACGGTTTGGGTCAGAAGGGACCTTAAAGATCATCTTGTTCCACCCCCCTGCCATGGGCAGGGACACCTTCCACCAGACCAGGTTGCTCAAAGCCCCATCCAACCTGGCCTTGAGCACTTCCAGGGATGGGGCAGCCACAGCTTCTCTGGGCAACCTGTTCCACTGCCTCACCACCCTCACAGGGAAGAACTTCTTCCTTACATCTAATCTAAATCTACCCTCTTTCAGTTTAAAACTGTGAGCACTTGTCCTACCCCTACAGGCCCTGATAAAAAGGCTTTCTCTGTCTTTCTTACAAGCCCCCTTTATATACTGAAAGGCCACAACAAGGTCTCCCTGGAGCCTTCTCTTCTCCAGGCTGAGCAACCCCAACTCTCTCAGCCTGTCCTCATCGGGGAGGTGCTCCAGCCCCTGATCATCTTCGTGTCCCTCCTCTGGACCCGCTCCAGCAGGTCCATGTCCTTCTTATGTTGGGGACCCTGGAGCTGAACCCAGTACTGCAGGTGGGGTCTCAGGAGAGGGGAGCAGAGGGGCAGAATCCCCTCCCTCGACCTGCTGGTCACGCCGCTTTTGATGCAGCCCAGAACACGACTGGCTTTCTGGGCTGCGAGCGCACATTGCCGGCTCATACTCAGTTCTTCATCCCCTAACACCCCCAAGTCCTTCTCCTCAGGGCTGCTCTCAACCCGCTCATCGCCCAGCCTGTATTTGTGCTTGGGATTGCCTGACCCATGTGCAGGACCTTGCACTTGGCCTTGCTGAACTTCATGAGGTTCGCCCAGACCCACCGCTCAAGCCTGTCCAGGTCCCTCTGGACGGCATCCCTGCCCTCCAGCGCATCGACCGCACCACACAGCTTGGCGTCGTCCGCAAGGATTTTGTTGGTTAGCCCAATAAAAAAAAGCTCTCAGTAGCCATGGTAACTTAGAATAGAAATATAAATTAAAAATGCACAACCCCCCCCGTTTTTTTTTTTAAATTCTAGACCTGAAAAGCAAACCAGTAGATTTTTACCCAAATTTTACCTCAATTTTAGCACTTTCAGGTAAGAAGTTAATGCACTCAGAGGAAGGCAAATGCTGCTGTACCATCAGTCTGCTCACCGGAACGTGATCCCTAGTTTTGTTAGGTCTCTCGTGTTAAGGGCCACCATTCCCATTACAGCTGCCTGCTGAAAGCCTGGGAGAAGGGAAATCATTAGCAAGGTAGAAAGAAAACATGGAATTATGCTACGAAATCTGATTTTTCAGCCATGTAACTCAGCTGATGGGGCCCAGTGGTTTATTCCACTGCTTGCAGCAGTGCCAAGCCATCCAGACCATACCTCCAGCAAAGCCCTGGCTGGAACTTCGCCGTGATCACCACCTACCTGCACAAACTTCACCAAACTTCACGGAAGTTTAGAAACGACTTGTGAAAGATTGAAAAGGAACTCTGAAGCGAGCCGGTCATAACAGAAAGCTTCAGTATCTTGTCAAGACAAAGACAATTACAAGATCCATTTCAAACCCATTCTTCAAATACCTGCAATTTCTTCCCTGTGAAGAAATCTTGCCGGTTTCCCCCCGTTTGTGTGGCATTGGTTAATGAGGTTACTGCGCCATCTCCTGGAAGAAAATAACTTGCTGGAATTGCTCCTGAAATCTAATTTTCATTTAGCTGTGCTCATGCAGCCAGCTAATACACTAGATTCTGCCATGACAGTGCAACAAGGTGAAGTAACCGGATGGACAAAAAACTGTATTAAACTTTTTTTCCTCAGTAGACGTACTGTGAACTGTTATAATAAACACAGGGAAAGAATGGAGAGGTTGATTTTAGCTATACCCTAGCTGTTTGAGAGGAATCATTTATGCTCTATTTTTGTGGCAAAGATTTACAATTATAGAACCAGCAGTGGAGCAGCACAGACCTGCTCAAACAGATCTGGCCATCTGTTGATCCAGACAGGAATTAAAAAGGGTTTCTGGTTCAAGTCAGAGGGTGTAAAACCAGAGTGCCCAAAAGGCTAACACTATGATGAAATTAAAATACCACCACCAAGTTATTTTACATTTGTTTGATTTCTTTACAAAAACACTGAGAAGTTAATAGTAATAAAGCTACTTTCACATAAAAATGCTCATCAGAATTAATTTTAGCTTTTAAAAATAACAGATTACGATATGGTTTTATTTAACACTTGGCATTGGAAAAACACTAAAGAACTCATTTTTTTCAGATGACCGAAATAACTTCCACAAATGCAATACTGACCACTTGCACCCAGGAGGAACTGTAGCTTCAAAAAATTTAAAAAATTGAAAGATTGAAAAAACAGAAAAAACTCACCCATTCTCAGATACATGTGTATACCTAAGCACAGGTATCTAGTGGAGATTTTAGCATGCTAAATTACGAGAGCCACTCGAAAGAACAGAGCACATTAACCAAGAATTACTAGCAAGCAGGTATTTTAATCCTGCAGCTATATATGATGTTAATACTCCTAGGTACTTTGTTATGTTCATGGTGCATTCTGAAAAATTTGTTATGTGGCATAAAGAATGTACTTTATCATCTGGGGTGACTACTGAAGTTATCATGAAGAAACAATAGTTGTTTCCAAAAGTATTAACATTATTTGTGTATTATTCCATTGAGTGGGATTGTATGCAGTACACTCGTTACCACATCCAACTCTACAGTTTTCAGAGGACAATGAAAAATACAGCTACAGGATTAAAATACTTGTTATTTAAAACAACTCTTCTTTCATTAAAAGGTTTCAGGGCTTGATATTTAAGGCTCTTTCTGAAAAATGCACAAAGAAGGAAAAATTACAGTTATTTTTATGATCTAATCAATGTAATATAGTAGTCTTGGGCCATCATGTCTCCCTCTGGAAAAACTGTAGTGTCTGCAATCACTAAAATTTTACTCATAAACCCCTGTCAAATGGGTAAGTTGGGGCTACATGAATACCTTGTACACAGTGCAGCATCTTGCTTTTGAGCACAAAAATAACCTTCAGCACTGTGCTGTATTTACTGACATAGGATAGTGTATTTACTGGTACAGCCAGGCAGAAACATTTGGATTTTTCTTCAGCAAAGGCCATTGATGAGCAATGAAGACAGACTTCACTGTGAATAGACTCTTCTTGTGAATAGACCAGCTGTAAGAACAGATTAATCAAAGATGCTTCTGATGCTGTTCTCAGATACTGTACTTTTAATAAATCTATTTCCACTACTTCGTCAAAGAAATAGCTGGTCTGCAAAATGAAGTGCATTAACTATGACATCTTTGTAGTCAAACATACTATTCTGCATGCAGACCTCAGACATTTCCTAGGGCTTCTCTGTTTCCGTAACATTAGCTTTGTCAGAAACGAATTCTGCTTTTATTGCTATAGGCTGAACTCTGGCTAAAACTACAGAAAAGTATGCAAGATATAATCAAGGCAAGCAGGACTGGGTTTTGTAGTGACATAAAGCAAACAAACATTTACAATAAAAGATGTCATCTGTTTACAATCTTACAGTGCATGCGTTGGAACTTTTCTCTTGCAAACAAACAGTACAACAGCACAGAAACAATGTGGTGACATTTAAGGCTAACTTTGCAAATAAATACTTAAATCTTGTATTACATTCTTTGCCTTTTCAAAGCACTAGCCAGAGAGATTGCTCCTTGATGTGTTCAAGTATTAGTTGTAGTCTACAGCAGCGGCAGGTCACTTTGAGGAGAAAAGTAGCTTCCTTCAAAGCTGATATAAACAGGTTGCTAAATATGGTCTGCAAATAAATGTATTTTTTTAAAAAGCATAAGCATTCTTGGTTTCAAATAACATTCATCCACTAGACCATGTTAAAATTCAAATAAAGGAGATGACCATAAGAGTAAAGTGTTCTCCCACTTGCTCTTTACCACTTCCGAAGGCAGGAGGTAAGAGGAACATCTAACTCAATGTTTTAGCTGATCCTGGGAACTGTGCATTGTGGTTGCTTGCTTTACTTCATTAGTTAGCATAGCAGCATTTTAAAGCTTCCTTTTTTGGAAGTAAGTTTCATTTATTGGAATGATTAGAAGTATTATTAACTCTTAGTTTCAGCTATTAAATGCTGCCAGAGGAATTATTTAAAATTGTATTATTTGAGGTGAATTCTCCAAAACGAGAACAGTGAAGCAAGCCAATTTTTAGGATGAACCTTCCCCTTGAAATACAATTGTGCACTTACTAAAAGTACAATTAAAAACACATGTCAAAAGAGTATTGCATCCTTACAGCAAACTGGATACACCTGCAAATGAGCATAACTCCACTATCTCAAGTAAAACACAGCTCCCTTCCATCTACTTACTTACCTGTTGCAACGCGAATTGAATGATGAAGTAGACATGACCAGATTTTTTTCTGCACCATATTGTCCCCACCTTACAACAGTGTATTTTGCTCAGTATCCATACTACACACAACCATGGACCCTCACTGCACCCCAGGACAGCAAATACAAACCACTTTGACCAAAGAAAATTCATTATATTTTGCAGTGCTGCTCTTGACCTCCTTCTATAGAAGTGCCTAAACGTGCCAATGGACCTTCTTCGTTCCCATCCTTCTGTAATTTAAAAGATACATGGGAAAAACCAAACCCAGTCAGTTGCCCAACTGTTTCTGCGCTCTTCCCAAACCATTCTTCAAACTCATCCTCCTTTAATCAAAGAGAACTTTGATAATGTGTAGAATATTTTGTTGATAGCTAAGCTATGAGGAGTCTTGGAGCAATAAATACCTAATGACACCAGTACTAAGAAAAACCAGACCAACAAATATTAACCGTTTGCTAAACAGCAGTATAACGTAGATTCACATTTGTATGTGATAGCCAGCCCTTGCCCTCCTTTTAGCTTTCAGCCATGTTCAGCCACCCAAAAGACCTGAAATAAATCATTCAAGAACAACCAGAAATTTTTACAATTTCAGAAAATTCTTCGTCCTTACATAGCTCTTGATGATATCCAACTGTTTCGACTGAATACATCTATTCAAACCACTAACAAAACATTATTTTCTCTGCAGATAAATAACCTCTCTTCATTTTCCTTTTAAGACTCCACATAGAACAACTGAATGCACAAGACTGAAAGACACTCAGCCAAACTTCTACTTTAGACTTTTTTTCTTCGTGGAAAGATTTAAAAGGAAAAAAAAAGAAAAAGAAAAAAGGATAGTCGTGCAGAAATCAAATACCAACACCACTACAAAATTACAGAATTGTGGTTTTTTCCACTTAAAAAGTTGAGAGTGAAGAAGAACTGAAAAAAAATTGTCAACTTCTTAGAAAATGACCTGCAACTAAGGTTGCTGTGTCTACATACATACTCTCCAAAAATCAAAACAGAATAGCGTATAAACTTCCATGTCAAACAGCTTTTTAATCCTTCATATCAGCTACCTGGAGATACAAATGTTCTACCATTTTATTAGAGCTGAATTCAACCCACTTTATATGCCAAGATTGGTACCATGTGAGAAAGCAGCACAGAGTTTAATGTTTCACTTTCGCTGCCCCCTGCCCAGGTACTAAAATCAACCATCTCGTCCATCTGCAGCTTCAGTTCCGCACTTCTAGTCTTGATGATGAGGTGGTTTTTGTAAGCAAGTCATGATTCAACCCAGAGATACGGGTTTTCAACCTGCAGTGTTAGGAAAAACAAGAACTCAGTACAACTCAGTCACTTGAAATTTAGTATCTTCCTCCTAATAAAGACTCATTTGATCACCTTTGCATTTGGAAAAAAATACAGTAATGTTGTTCGACTCTGAAAAGTAATCAGGATGATGGGAAATCCAGGGTGGTTTTTTTAAATGCTGGACAGTTTTTACCCTTCTGTCGAACATGGCTGACATTTCAAAGTTTGCCATCTGTGTGAAGATCAGTAGCTGTGGAGGGAAACGAATCAAAGTAGCTCCTCCCACACGTTCCATCAGTAGGCAGAACTTAGCTGCTACAACGCAAAACACCTTCTTACTGGCAAGCTGGTCTAGACCTGCAGATCATTTGATATGGTGCAAGCATTAAGAAATTGAGGGGCAAGAGAAAAATTTACATTGAGCCATTAGCTGTGCTGCACATGGAACAAATTGTTTTATTTTTTCTTTAGGTATGTTTTTAAATAAGGAAATGTGCATTAATTTTTTTAAATACTCTAAATTCCAGTGAATTTTAGACATACTGGATTTTCACTGCAGAGTGGAGTGGCTAAACTATGAACTTGCTCAAAAAAGGCATTCAGCTGCATTTAAGCATAGTGTCCCTCTGAGAAATCCCTCCATAAAATGGATATTACATGCAAGTCATGAAAGAATTGTCTTCATGCACAATGTAAATGTCACAGATACGGGAGATAAACCTGAGCCTTCTAGCAAATGATCTTATTAAGGACTGGAGAAAGAAAAAAAAGGTCCCCTAAAGGACTTGAGATTACAACATCAAGAATCCCCAGGAAGGGTGGCATCCAAAATAACAGCAATCAGATGATTAAGAGTCCAATATTTGTTCAGTTGAAGAGAAGAAAGGCTGGAGTTTGAAAGGAAACTACAGTCATATGTGAACTGTTTTGGGTTTTTTTAATCTATTAATAAAAAAATTGGAAACAGTGAATTGCAAACTTTTTCTGCTATAGGAATATCCTTACTGCACTGAGCCAAGTGACACAGCTTACTTCCTAAAGTCTGCCAGCAGCCATATTGAACTGCCTCATAATTGTCAGGTGGGAGAAATCCATGTGTGAAGGGAAAGAATTTCTTCAGAATAAAACAAAAAAAAAAATGAAAATGTAATAAAAAAACCCACTTTTAACTCCTTCAGAATAAAAATCTTTTAGGAATTACTATGTACTTTTGTCAAAATACCTCTGGTTGGATTTTTTTTTTTTTTAAAAAGGAAGCAGCAGGGAATAGCTATTACCCCTTAAGTTCTGGGATCACAGAAGTTCACAGCTTGCCAATTACTTTTTTTTCCTTCTGTATTTCCCATTATTCAAAAATATGACCAACGGCAGAACACAAAAGAAAGGAGAATTACTTAACATGAAAATATTCTCTAAGATTTCATTTTCTCTTTCAGTGCTACATTTCAGGTAACATCTGTCTTCCAGCCAGTGTCTGCGTGGTTCTCAGAAATGCGCTCATTTCTTCTCTGGTTCAAGGTTATCTTCTAAACCACAATATATAGACTAAAATCAACAGAAACCCTTTTGTTTGTTTTGGGGGATGGATGACCTTTCTGAAGGCAGTTTTCTCCTCATCAAAGATTATGTGGAAACATTAAAGCCTCATGGGGTGGAAACGAATCTAAAAGAAGTCTAACTCCCTACCAAGACAAAATTGCTTGATCCTCACAAAAGCACCTCTTGCAGAAAATTTCCCCACTTCACCAACACTGGTCATGGAAGATTAACTTACTTCATTATTCTCAGGAACTCTGATTTCCTTCTCCTCCCCCAAACTCAGATACAATGAAAAATTATAAATGGATACCAATGAAAAAGGTCAATTTTAGTGTAAGAGCTATAAGTCTATACTGAAGAGCTCTTCCAAAGCGGGGGGCAATGCTCGCTGTCACAACGCCTGCCTGTTCGTGTTCAGTAGTGCAGCAAGCAAACCTTCCCATCTCACAGCAAGGAGGAAACAAGGACAAAAAAAAGTAATAAGCTGACTAGTACTTTTCATTTCTCTGAAATTAATTTTAAGAACAGTAGCAACAAAAAAAGTACTTTTTATCTGAAGTTTAGAGCAACAGGGAAATAAAATCCAGAGGTTGAAGGCTTAACCATTTTGTATTTGGCAGAAAAAAGTGTCATTTCAGTCAAAATGATCAGGATTAACACAACAAAACCAAAAAACCCCACACACTTCCAAGGCCACATGTTACTTTGCTTTTAAAGTCATCTCAAGGGGAGGCAAGGAAGGGGAAGTACCAGTAAATATGAGAACAGTTGCTAAATCACTACTAACTAGTCCAGTAGAGCAGGGTGAACTTGTTCCTAGCATCACTACTGAGTATATCTGTTAAGCCAAATACAATAGTAGCAGATATGAACTTTTAATTCATTTTTCTGATTTGAATTGATGAAATGTTAAAATAATCCTTCATTTGAGAGAAGCAATGCTGCTTACGTGCACATGTACTGCTTTGTTCACCTCATAAAAATACAATCTGGAAGTAGTTCAGGTCTTTTTATTTTGTCAACTGCTATATTAGATGTAACATTTTGAAGGAATATTATATTAAAAAATAAATTTACATAACTGAAGTGCAGCATTCTTAAGGTACTTGTACTTTTCAAATTATAATTTTAGAAAAGACCTCCCTTGCAAGGATGGCAAGATTTTTTCAAGGAAAATCAGAGCATTAAGTATTTTTGAGATACAAAAATATTTAAAGGCAAGACTCTACAATGCAAGGAGTGGCCAACCATTTCTATATTATGTGCAAGCTTATTAATTGGTCTCAATTGCCTGTGTGCAAAATGATGAAAAACACTAGAGGAAGTTCTAATTATACCAAAAATCTTTAAGAGCAGCCTTTCACAATTCTGGTTTTGTTTTAGTGAATTGAGCATTTAAAATTTAACATTTAAAGAACAGCTACAGGTATTCCTGACATTATCCCTGACAGATTTCCCTGAACCTAAACAAGCATAAATACACCAGGTTTACCCAAATACTTGGATATACAGTGGGGAAAACAAGGAAAAAAACCCCTAACTTCCAATCAAGCAATCCAGTGAGCCAGTGGAATTTGAACATCTAACCTGGTTAGATTTTATAAAACTAATAAATAATTTCAGTAATTATGGTGCAGTTACAACCTTTGAGTCTGTCTTCCTGCATCACTGAAATAACCAGCTGCTACTTGGAGAGAACCATACTCTTAGAATTTCTGTAACTTACAGGGAAGACTTAATTCTTACGTTCCCACCTGCTTCATCAGTGGTCAAAGTGAAAATTACTCTCTTGCAAGAAAGCATTCACTACGTAATAATATAGCTCAACCTTCTCTTCTGTCCTTAAGCTTGCTCCACTGTAATATACTGTAAAACAAAGTGAAGATTATTTGCATCCATCATGTTAGGCTTTATGGTAGTACATAAACACACACAAATCTCCCAACTACGAATACAAGTATTCTGTTTACTTACCATTGTCACCTACTCCATTTACATATTTTGGCCTCACATTTCATGTTTATCATACCATTCTCACACCTACCTTTACGTCTATAAAACATTTTAACACACTCTGAAAACTTAACGCAAAAGTTCTAAGATTAGTTTGACAATTAATTAGCACAACGGATTCTTAATTAGGAGGCCTGTATATTGCTGTAATTGAAGTAGATGAGTTATACAGCAACATAAAATGCACCTAATTCACGGTGCTTTTTCTACCATATGGTTTCTCTCTCGAGTTATCCCATTCTTTTTCATGACATTTAGATATGTTGGTACGTTTAATCTCGTTTATTTCTACTTCTAGAAGACAATTGTTACATTAGTATGAAGAGTTTGGAGACAGAAAGCTACAATTTCAAAAATTTCTACAGCATTAAAATTGTTACTACTGAATGAGTTCATAGATTTCTTCATTCAGGTCCTTTTATTAAAGTAAAATGCACCAATATCTCCCCTGCTTTTCCCAAGCTGCAAGCGCATAAGGTGAAGAATTTGCCCCCGAAACACCAGTGCTCACAGGAAACTGTCTCTGAGGTCATAAAAATGTATGTTTGTTTACTCATGTAGCAGCTTATGCCAGGTATCCATGTAACAGGTTCCCAAAATATCAAACTAGCTAAAAAATACTAGTTAACTAGAGAAAAATCAAATTCAGATCTGACTAAAAAAAAAGACAACTAAGCAATTGCATTAACCAAGTAACGACAAGTCTCAATTTGAGGCAGCGGTTCCCCATCTTTTGCTATTAATTTCCCAAATCCAGTTCATTGCGGGACTGCCAGCTATCACCTTCTGGTCCGCTTCTAGATTACTTCAGCATATTCATGGCAGATTTTTTCTTGTATCTGTTTGCTTTCTATCTTGCTCCAGTCTGATGACCATTCCCTGTTTCCTATCTCACCAGAATACCATATGACACTTGCAGCACTGCAATCTACTGGTGGTTCCATGTGCCAGAAAACATTCTGACAGGCACAAAATGATGGTCTGGCAATACTTGTCTAGGTGACACCGTATATTAGTGCCTTAACAAAAAGCTGTTGGATGAAGAATAGGAGGTAGCAGCCACTGAAGAAACTTCCTTTCATACTTTTATAACAAAAACAAAGTTGAATCCAAAGCTTAGGAGCCACTGAGCAGCTATTGTTGTTCTCTGCTCATTTTACCTCCATCTCATCCTATTTCCCTCCGATCTTCGGTTTGTCCACCTTAATTCCAGGGGATCCAGCCTTTGGGAATGAAAAACCATGAAAACTGCAGGAATTGTCAAATTTACTGTAAGAACATCTGCAGGGTCATACCACCGGCATTTAAAAAAGCCAGGTTAAGACAACCAACCTTCATTCATCCTTTTCTGTATGAATGGTCTGTATGTCAAAATACCTGAAAACTGCACTGATACAGTAGAACTTACTTTAACTTGCATTACGAATAAACTGCACATGCTGTTTTACAGACAATATATATTTGTAAACTTGCTCATGCAAAATTAGTGTGCACAACAGGGGTATTTGTTTTCTAATCCCCACACCTTTAAAAAATGACATTTATGTCTGCTTTTTTTGAACTGTGCCCATATCCTCTCTTTAATATAATAAATCTTACACAGAATTCATCTGCCAGCCAAACCAATTTATGAAGCTGAAACAAAAAAGAATAAAAAGTTATACAAAAACATGGTGCACCTGGATGCTTGATTCCCACCTCCCCCCCTTTTTTGTTTACAAGTAGAAAGAGTGAATAAAAGAAAAAAAAAATCATGGTCACAAAATTTTGACATTTTAATCCTAAACATTACAGGGCAAATGGATGTTGGAACCTAAATTTCCATACACCATGCGTCAACTTTTTGATTCCCAAATGTGGCCAAATCCACTAAAACGAGAGTGGTTAACAAACTCTGGATTATGGAAATACATTTCTGGAATAAATGCTAGAAAAGCAACAATGGGAAAAGCCAACTGTCTCCATAAAGGTAAATAAAGTGGAACAATGTGTAGATTAGATACTTTTTCTGTTTCTTACTCATAACCTGTCAATTCAGTGCATCATATGGTTCAACATAATGGTCCCCATTTTGGACAAACATCTAAGTAGTGTCCATTGATTCCAAGTTAGTGGATGATGAATCTTTTTGGATACTTTCAAAGATGGCTGCCAGCTCAGGGTTAGAGCTTATCTGTGACTGAAATTCACTCATTAATGGACTCTTCTCTGCTTCTGGAATGGTTAGAAGCGCTGCTACTGCCCTCATAGCAGAACGTTTCAGTTCATCTTGCTTTTCAAACTCCTGTTTCACCGAGTTTGCCTTTACCTAGGGAAAAAACGAAAGTATGTTTGAAACTTTTGCTTAACCCTCCCTCTACACCCACCTTAAAAAAAAAAAAAAAAGTATCTTACAAAGACTTATTTCCTTCCATACTACCATTTTGCACAGCTTACAAAATGGCCCAAGCTCTTAACAAACCCCTGACCAAACAAACAAACAAAAAAGCTCCAAACATCTACTTCTTAGCAGACTTCTAACCAGCAGTTTACAAATAGACCAAAACTTGAATACTGTGAGGTAAGCAGAAAAAGGTTGTAAGCTACCAAGTCAATTACCAAATCAAAACAATTATAGCAGCCAACCTCTAACTGGTAAGGTCAGTAAATGACATTAAACTGCTACTATCACAGTACTCCCAGCTTCCAGAGAATAGAACTTTTTAAAAAAGCTGACCTCCATTAGAATAACTGCTTAAACTTCTATTGTAATTCTCAAAGATGTTTCAGTGATAAAAACATTATCAATAAAAGCAGACAAATATCTTGATGTGAAATATAACAGACTACAGTAATGGAAAAGCAAGGTAAATGAGGCATTAGATGACCATAGAGCACGCAGGTGGATCAATATGAGAGCATGAATGGAAGGAGACTATGCCAAGACCCAAGAATCTTGTAATATAAGTGATGAAGGGAAAAAAAAACCCAACAAAAAACAAAAAAAATAGGACTATTTTACACTGCCTCCATCCTTCATCACCCAAATGTTTGTCTGAAACAACGTAATCATTAGAAGTCAGAAAAACTCAGTATTCCAGTTCCACTATGAAGTGAGACAAGTTGCCCAAGTGACAGCTAAATTTTTAAGAAACAAAAGAAATGGCATCAAAGAATCAGAGGATTTTTAAAAAGAAGCTAACAAGTCTACCCCTCCATTTGTAATAAATGTAATACATGTATAAAGGCCCACATATTTATATTATTCTGCCTGCTGCAGCTTATCAACTATAACTCAGGAAACGTTGCAGCAGTACAGAAGTATTCTTCATAGGCAAGTTCATTTATATTTCTATAAGACAACACAAAAAACTAAGTTTAAATTTAAATACCTTAGTTGTACACGTAGCACGCAAAGGTTCAACAAGCCTATCCAACCTCTGCAGCACTGCGCTTGGACAAAGGGTAGACAGTCTCACCAACATTAAAAAGGTTAGCATCTAGGTTGAGAAAGAAACAATTCAACAATTAGTTATGCTCAGCACATATATGGAAATGTATTTCCTACAATGCTGTGTAAGCTTTTTAACAGCAACACTTTAATGAAAATGGCAAATATACTGAAGTACTTAAGCATATGAAGCAATATTTTTACCATTTCAGTCTATTCACTATTTAAAATATTTTGATGAAGTCACTGCTTACACAGAGAAAAATGACAGCTAACCTTAATATCATAGTGATCCTTCAGGCCATCTTCAACATGGTTTAAGAATTCAAATATATCTAGTCTATCCAAACAGCTATCCAGAAGAGTATACATGCACTCAAAAGCGGCTTTCCTTATGTCCAACCCATCATCAACTGTATGCTTAAATGGTCCCATTTCCACCTGTCAGCAAATAAAGAACAAAGTTATGAAGTAATATATTTAGAAAAACAAAGAATCTACTTGCATATATTTAGCACTGTTTTCTTAGTTAACATACCTCTCTGATTAATTCCTTTCTGACTTTTGTTTCATTGTAAAGATGAGGAAGCACAGTATCTAAGAGGTCCCTTATTAATGATGGTTTATTGTGTGCAGCTGAGTTAAATGTCACTAGGGCTACTCTCCTGACATTGAGATCTGGGTCCTCCAGCGTTTTCAGAAAATCACCTGCAATCATGTACAGAAATAAATCAACCTATGAGGATCTTTTTCATTTGCTACTTTAAAAATAGCTTTGCTTAGTTTTAACCTTTCAAAAGGATGTATTTAGTGCAGGAGTTATTTTCATCTAACAGAGACAAATACCTGGTATTTTAGCATGATTACACAAATAAATCTATTAATTATAATCATATGAAAAGTATTAATATAATTGATATATAATGAAACAGAAGTAGAAAAACCACCATCAAAAAAATGGCCATTTAATTATATCTCAACTTTTTTCTAAAGGTATAGCATGTAAATTAATGAAAATTATATTTAACCTTTCCTTTTCTCCATTAAAAGTCTCTCAGAATATGCATTAGAAAACTAATTTCAATTCTGCAGTTGAAGAATTAGAGAACACCTCTTAAGGAAACTATCAACATATTGATTTTTAATCCCTGAATTGGCCTATGCTGAGAATTCCTGAATTAGCACAAAATAAGCCTACTCAGTATATATTAACGTAGCAACACCTCTCTCATCCCACCCCACCCTTGTGCATTTTCAAATTTGAATTTCTATAGTTCTATAACAGTGCCTTGTTAAAATAAATGCCTGCAGCAATATATCATATTTTTCCTCAATGTTTGTGAAGTTTTACTAGCAACTTCTATGAGGAGTGAAATTTTTAAAAGGAGAAGAACAATAAGGTTTAAACATCAAAGTGACTTCTATACACACAAAAGAAACTGGTAACAAAACTAAATATGGCTAAGATTTTTTAAATACTAGATGCCAATAGTTTTTTGACTGAATAATCAATAAATATTTCCAGAAACCAAAGGGGCAGGGCAGCTTCAGTGACAGGGACAGCAGGGGGAAAAACCCACAAGCATAATCAATTCTTAAATATATTATTAAAAAAAAAAAAATTAAGCTTAGTGATGAAAATAACACATAGGAACTGACTCCATTTCCCCATAAATAAAAACCTTGCTCTCCACAAAACTGCATGTTTTTAAAGATTAATCTTTTTCCCCCTCTTTGGTTTAGCAGTATACATCATTTTTTACAGATCTTTACACCTGTAATTAATCCACTATAAAACATTCACCATAGCATATTAAACAAATCCACAATACTTTGTCATACAAATGAGAAAAGATCAAAAAGCCACAGCATTGCAAAGCTCTTTATCATACTTATGTTACACTGAAAGCTCCAATTACCTTATCCCTGTAGAAATATACATGCTTCCAAATGCTTTCAGACCACAAGCATTATAGAATCCTAAGGACCTAAATTTACAATTCACCACCTGGTAATACTCAAAATTCACATGTGCATACATATTTTAAGTGACTGAAAGTCAAATATTTCCAAGACTTCTGGGTAAAGACAATTTCTTACTACATCAAACTGGTATAATTTGGCAAGAGCATAGGAAAGGAAATCAGCTTTTGGGTCCCACCTTCCTAAAAGCCCTAGATTTTCGTACTGCCCATCACAGCTTCAATACATGTAATTTTAAATCATACAACTTTTACTGCTCAGAATTCAAACAAACTAGGATTAACAGAAATAACTGGCTATTATGGAAACATTTTATAACTGTTCCAACAGTTATCATTAGCAGCTAATTCTAGTACCTGTAAAATATTTTCTTCTGAAAATACAAAGAACAAATTTTAAATGCAATTCTATTACCAGAAAACATAGAAGCTGTCAGTAAAAGTAAACAACTTACCTATGCAGTTCTTCAAGAGTGGGTCTATGGGTTGTGGATGATCAGAAATAGTGAACTTAACAGCAGTAACCACTGAACTTCGAGCATACGAGGACCCTAATATGAAACAAAAGTGGAACTATGTAGCATTAAAACAGTACAACTACAGAATCTAAATCATACTCAGTGCCATTCTTTTTAAACTTCTAATACTCTTAAGAACACTAAACAAGAAACGTTATTTATTACTAGCAATGCAGTATGTAACTAAGTAAATCTATGGAGAAAACATTTTAAATGGGGAAAAATATTATAACATTTGTAATAAGCATTTAATCTTATCTGCTACAGAAAATTCAAGTAATAAGCCTGTTAGAACGGATTTTTTTTTTATGATCACACATAGGCCTACAAATAACTCTCCTCTTTAAAGCAGAAGCACATGAAGAAAACATGTGAATACAGTTCATAATATGAAACTGATCCATGAATTATGCATAATGATCCTTCCTAATCCTTAAAAATTTCAGAATTCTTATCTGAAAATTAAGAATATTGTAATTTACATCAAAAGGTCAACACGTTGCAATTGGTTTGTCAATTTGTCCCTTTGTCATCCATGCTCCTTCCCCTTTAAGTTTGTAGCTCTTTGTTAAACATCACAACAGTAATTGAAATATCACATTCTGAAAGCAGAACATAAAAGTAATTTGTGTTATGTATGACTAACAACTTCTAGTAAAAATGGAACTAAGCTTCACGGGGGGGGGGGGGGGGGGGGCAAAGCTTCCAAGAATATCACAAAATTTAAGCAAATAATTTGCTAAACTAGATCAATCTATTAATAGATAGCATAAGGCCATTTGCTGCAATACGTACATGAGTTACTACTACTCACCTGATGCCAAGTATCCCTTGAGTCGTGGAAGCAGAGTCTCTGGGTCTATTAACGTAAGCTTGCCCAAGCATTCAGCAACAACGTTCCTTGTACCCTCTTCTGCACATTCGCAGTGTTTCAGGAGTAAGGCCCAGATGTTCTCAACATATGGTTTGAGACCAATCACTGATGCAGAGCTAATTATTTCTTTCAAGGAATGAAGAAGAAGGTATTGCCTCTTAGGTTGACTGGTTATTTCTTGTAAGACAAATGGCAGATACTCAGGAAGATTGCCAACACTAATACTGCCTAATGCGTAAGATGCCGCTGATTTGACTTCCTCACTAGGAGAAGAGAATGCTTCTAATATTACAGACTTCAGCTCAATTTGTCCACTTAAGTCAATGTGATGCCCAACTTCCCCAAGAGAAAGCAAAGCCAAAAGCCGAATGGAATCTGTGGACCTTGAGTTCTTGACATCTTGAATGAACTGACCTACAACAGCCGGTCCTTCCTTAGGGCAGGCTCGAGTAAGGGCAGCAACACATTTGGCAATGGAATAGTAAGACTGCTTGTGAGTAAGTGCTGTGCTCTGCGAGTAGACTGGACCCGTTAACATGCGCAGTAAATCCATATAGCCTAAGTTATTTGTACCAGTCACAACCAAAGCTTGGAAAAATTCTAGCATGGCACTAAGTGCTCCACCCTGAAGCAGAGGTGATCTCACCAGCCCAATAAGTTCATTGAGAATGGACCCACTAATCTTTGACAGGGAAGAAGGATATACTTTAGCCAGTGTCGTCAGAAAACTGATGGCCATCTGTGATACATGCATATCACTTTCACTAATCAGAGGTGGAAGCTCATCCAGGACAGCATCAATCATGGCAGCTGTCAAGCTGTCACTGTAATTCTTAATTAAAATATCTAGAGCAGAAAGAGTGCCTAGTTTCAAAGCTCGCTGGTTCTTTCTCAAAAAAGAAGCAAGAATAGGAACTCCTTCCCCAAGGATTGGTCTCAAATCTATCTTCAGAGGAGAACCAGCAATCAATGTCATGGCCTTCACTGTAGTTAACCGAGTGATCTCATTCTTCAGTCTCTCTAGGAAGATCTGAAGTGTACTAGGCAGATCTGTGCCTAGGCTGTCACCAAGGCTACAAATGATTTGACCCATGCAAGATATTGCCCTTTCTTTCACCTCCTGATCAATGTCAGCAGCCTTTAATCTCTTGATTGTACAAGTAAACAAATCTTTGATGTAAGGAGTAGCATCAAAGGAAGAAGGCTGGTCTAAAGGACGAATGACCTTCACAAGTTGTTGGGTAACCAAAAGTGCCTCTGATGTTATCTTGTAAAATGGATCTCCAACACAAGCTACAACTGGAGGTACCAATGCTTGAACATGAGGATGAAAGACTTGGGGAGAATGATTGCAGAGGATCACATACAAACAGGACAAAGCATCTATCTTCAGATTAGAAGAACTTGATTTGTCATTCAGTGAAAAAATTATTCCTGGAAGAAAAAAGAAAAATGTATTTTTAGGTTAGGTATTTATATTCTGTTAGAACACCTCAAAATTTCTCAACTAAGGCAGGTATACTGAATTTATGTTTTCCTGCTCCCAGCCTTTCTTGAATGCTTCCAAGCCCCTTTCACCATTTTATTCAATCAATTAGTTTTCAAGCTTCCTCTACACAGAGGACATGGGCCATTTGATGGTTTGTGATGTATTTTCTTAATTATAAAGGGATTCTGAACCTTTAACTTTTCCAAACTTACTTTTCCTTGTTACTTCAAAATTCAACACTTTAGTCCCAAAAACTACAATATGGACAATATTTCGCTCTGTTGAGATGAGAAATAAGGCAGTTTGATCTTGCAATTAAGAAGCAAATTAACTCTTTTATATAGAAGAAAAAAAAAATCTCAATCTTAGAGCCAACCCTTGTTTTCAAGATTAATGCAAATACATCACTAAAATATTTATATGGATCCACACAGTAGCTGATAATTTTACCAATTTCTTTAAATAGAAGCAACACTTCAAAGCTTTTGCAAAAAGCACAGTCACGATTGTAAGACTTCAAAATTTCACATCCAATTTACTAATAGATCTTTAAATTAATAATATGTTTCTCATACCTGGTACAAGTACAGGAACATGTTGTGTTAGAGCTCCAGGTAATACATTTACTAGCTCAGTCAGCATGTTAAAGCAACACTGACGAGTCTTCACACTTTTCTCCTTCATCTGTTTGTGCAAGGCTTTAACTATGTTGGGGACCTGTAATCATCACACATCTGTTAGTTAATTCAATAGCTGACACTTCTTTCATCTTTGATCACTGGGGGGATATAAAAAAAGTTGTGCGTCCTACCCCTCTGACTTCTCTACGCAACAGAGAAGTTATATAAACACTGAGAAATGAAGATTCAAAACAATTGCTATCCCCCAAAAAACAGTAGTTTAACTTTAAAAGGTGAGCTGAAACAAAGCAAAACTAGATTTGCATTAATAAAACTGTAGAGAGCAACAATTGAGAAGTCACCCAAATAATTCACTTAGAAAAAGTTTTTCAGCACTATCCTTCTTATTCTGCAAAGAAAATATGTTATAGCAAATCAAGTTTTATCTTGATCACCAGAGCTGACATCTGCATTATGGAATGCACAAAATTATTTTGCTTTGGTAATGTGGCTAAACTACATAGGACATTCAACTTTTACAGGTGATGGTAAACAAATCAGATAAGCACATTTGTATGAGTTGGCAATTTCAGTTTCCAAGACTGCTGTTCTTTACTGGGCCAGTTTACCTGGCTTGCTCTCTATGTTAGTACTACAGTAATAAACTGTAATCTGTGTATGAAGAAAGTATGATATGGCACATTTCAAGAACTATCCTTATGAACAGGGCACAACTTCAGTGAGTATTCTCAAAGGTAACAAAATCTTGACAAATAACCTGACTCTGAAGCATTGTCAAAGGTGTCTCTCCTTGTTCCATTGCATCAGGATCACAAAGCCAACTTTGCACAGGTCGAGTTTGTTTTAAAAGAGAAAGATATGCATGAAAAACATCTGCTTTAACGTTCTCTTCACGTTCTTTGAATCTGGCTATTAAAGCAGGAGATACAGTTTTGTAGAATTCTGGAAGCATTTCATGTCGTGTGCTAACCACTGCATCCAGACATTTAGCAGCTGCGCGCCTCACTTTCCAGCTCATGTCATCATCATCACTATATTCATCATCGCTCCCTTGAAAAAATAAATTATGCATATGTTCAAGTCTAGACAATCAAAGCATCAAGTTTTATTTTAAACAATTAATAAGAACACACTTGGGTTCTTTGCATAAGGCATACCGAAGAAATACATTCAGAAGCATGTTAAAAACCATACATAAAAAGCCTTCTGAACTGCCTAAATCGTAAAGCTATTTTCTCTGATTATTTTTTTTTCACAATAGTCTTACATATGTATTAATCTAAACTCCAAACAGGACAAGGCGGTTCCCATCATGCTTACAGCCTGACTACTGATTTAAAGGCTATTCCTCTTTATTCGTGACATAAGCGACAATGCAACAACAATTACTAGCTGATCAAGATTCAACAAATTACTGTTTGTTTCTTTCTAGGAGTAAATCAAACCATATTCTGCCCCCCAAAATGACAATAAAAAAAAAATATAAGCAGCAATACAAATTGACTTTTTAAGCACTAAAGCAACAACTATGCAGCTCATTCATTCTTACAGTAATGAGAATGTTATGCTCTGGGTTCAGATTACTTGTGTGTCCAAGTTTTCATAAAGCTTACATAAACACCTTATCTCTCTCAGTCTAAAACATTTTTTATCCTATGAGTATTTTGCAATTTTCAATCTATTCTACTTTTATGCATTAGGTAACAAAATATTACAGTGGAAAGTAGCGAGAAGCCTTTCCCATGCAGAATACGTATTTTCAATTCATTAACTGATGTTCTTCTCACTTTAGTTATATTATCCTACATGCTTCTGCCTTTTTCCACTTTTCAAGTATTATTTTAAAATATCTGTCTTGTACTTTATGTTAACCCTTGGAATTACTTATCTCCAGCAATAACATCCTATGCTTTTATTCCAAGAAATCAGTTCATAAGGTATGTTTAAAAACAGTACGAAAATTGAATACAGAAATATACAAGTTATTCAAATGCTGGTACTTGGTAGCAATACCACCCATATCAATTTTCTCAGATGAGCGCAGGTCCACAAGCTCTTCCTCTCCCCCAAACCGAAAAGAGAATGTACCTTGATCATCATCATCACCACCATCAGCATCCATAGCATTTTCATCTTCATCTTCATCATCATAATTGTAATTAGGATCATAGGTAAGATATTTAAGACAAATGTTTATAATAGTAGATACATGAGGATAAACTTCTTTAGGACATCTGCATAATATAAAAATATGATCAATGTCAAATTACTTTGAAGAATTAAAATATTTCTAAAAGACTTTATGCCACATACTGTACTTCGGAGACATTAGCCAAACCAAGTATCATCAGTGCATCCATCTGAATTACAGAAATTCAGAAAGGAATGTCAGAAAGGGCAATGCTACTATGTGACTGGATCTGCTAGACTGGAAGGTTGCAGAGGACCAAGACATGCCTTTGGATATCAATTTTTTTGTCACCACCATTGGACAACAAGTATTACTAGAATACTTCCCCCCTCCTGTTTGCGTAAGTGGTAATGGCACAGTAGAAAGTTTCTAAACTACAGACATAACACAATGCTTAACAATTAAGTTACAAGATAGTTACAGGAACAGTTCCAGCTCAAAGCTTGCAAAAATATTTTGTCCCAAGGAGACTGTCTCTTGACAGCTTACAACCAAATGGCTCACTATTAGATCTTAAGAAGGCCTGAAATAGGTACTCAAGAATAACTTACCTCCTAACAAAGGATTCAAAAGCTTGAATGCAATACTCTCGTAGTTCATCATCATCTACATTACAAAACTTTACAACCAAAGGAATTATTTTCTCGAGATATTCACCTGGTAAGAGAAAAAAATTAGCAAAGTAATTACTCTCATCTGAAAACTTTTAAAGTTACAGATAATTTATATATTTTACTTACCTATTCTATGACCTGCTTGCCTACTGATAGCAGCAATACACTGTATATAGGTCCTAGTTGTTGACATGGAATCATTTTTAGACAGCTCTGTCAACAGATGTTCAATGAGGTCAACAAAAACCATATTGCCACAACTCATAACCAGGTGACCAAGAGCAATGATGGTTCTTTTCCTCACAGCAAGTCTGGGGCTAGTCAGCTGGGGGAGCAGACAGGTCAGAATTGAAGGATGGAAGTTAACAAGCAGTCCTCCTTGCCTTAAAACAGACAAAACACAAACTCAAACCAATTGAATCTAGATAACTTTGTTCATATACTGTACAACAATTCCTTTAAATATTACCAAAACATCACAAAGATTCTAATTAAGTCTTTAAATGTAAGCTTTTGGAACGTCTAAAAACAAAAAAGAAATCCATTTAAAATACACCCTCAAAGCAATAAACATTAAAATAAGCTTAAAACTACAGTTCTCAGAAGATTAAATAATAACCTATCTATCAATCAACTTGTCTTCAGTACATTCACTTTTTTTCTACATGAAGTTTCACCTATACTTAATACCTTACCATAGGATTTCACATAAAGTAATTTAAATTTAACATTTTGAAAATTAAAGTTCAAGCTTTAAGGAGTATTTATCAGCATTCACCAGCATTTTGGAAGAGGGATGTTTACCTGCTCAGCATATCAGCCATGATATCCAGCGCCTCCAGTTGAACAGACACATCTTCCTGCTTGGCTATAGCACTAGTGAGACGCCCTGTGATCTTTTTACAAACATTAGCCGCTAATGCAGAACCTGAAAGCACAACAAAACCTCAGCATTTTCATAATTAAATAAAATACACTTTTTAACACAAGAGATCGTATTTGTGACTACAGAAAGCAACCTGATCTCAACACAGAGAAGCTCTTCCAACCCAACAAAACAAGCTTGAACAGCCAGTTTGTTTGCTAACGTAATGTATGCTCTACATTAGAGCTGAAAGACTATCTATGTAGAAAAATACTGAGGAGGCGGCCCTCTTAATTGTCCCATAAGGTATATACAACAGAAAGGACACTGCTTTTGGCAGGGCAAGCAATGGAAAGTGAAGGCCAAGACAAGACTAGAGCAATAAATGAAAAGACCATAGGTAAAAATAAAAAAATAAACTAAAGAGGAAGCACAGAAGTAGATAGGACCACCTCTAAAGAACAGCTGTATAACAAAAAAAGCAAAATAACATGATTTTGCACAAGAAGCTACTTAAATAATATGTAGCTGAAATACTGCTAAAACATTTGGGGGGGGGGGGGGGGTGTATACCCAAAGTATTTTAAAATTAAAGTAAAAATGTCTTTATCACAACTCCACAGTTCCCCCTTCCCCCAACTGTCTAACATTGTTCGGAGTAACTATGAGAAGAGAAGAAACTAATGTCATGGTAACGGCTACCCAATGGCTAGTGCTCATCTTCATTTGCATGAAGTTTTTTTAATCACACTTTGGGAATTTCGATGTGAAATTAATACCATTCCAACCTATATTAAATCTGGTTTATATATATTTATGGTATTCTTAACTCTATGACTAAAACGAAACATAACAATTGGACAGTCAAAAGCATTACCATAGAGGTTAAGAAAAAAGACAACAATCTATGTTGGAGTTGAGAGCAAGAAATAACACCTAGGTTCCTTTTGTATTAGGAATACTAATTATATTGAAAGATTTTGCTACATTTTTGTTTGAGCTTTACCTCCACCCCAAAATCTCCTTTTGCTTTGTGTAGGCAAACAAAAGAATAAAAGCTTAAACTGATTTACTTAAAATTAGTTATTTATTTAAAGTTTATGCATCTCACTACTACTTGACAAACGCAAGACTTATATTTGGACTTTCAATAAAGGATGTTAAAGTCAGAGCTTTTTTCTTTTTTTTTTTTTAAAGAAACCTCAGACTCTAAAAACTGCATTTCCATAGCCTTTTTAATCACTTCTCTATTCTCATTCATATCTTACACTATGATATCTGCACAGCACTTGAATAAAAAGTAATGCCATTAACTGATGAGCTGTTCATTATTACTATCTCTTTTGGAGGAAAGACTACCTTCATTTAAAACTGCAGGTAAGTATTTCAGTAATTTAACAGGGGATTGTTAAAAACACAAGGTACTTCCCAAAACACTTACCAGAAACTGAGACAATAAATTGGATCATTAAAGAAAGATACCCAAGTTATAATCAATTTTAAAGTATACTATCAATCAAAAAGCAAGATGAAATTTAGCTATTACTACAGCCTAGAAATGTTCCACCAGGCAATTATTAAAATAGGAGCTTTTACACTCAATTTGTTATACTGAAGTTCATACACTCTAAGTTTGTTTTTCACATTAATGCAATTCTTTAGTAAAAAAAGTTTTCAAACTAGTAAAATCTGGAAATACAGTCAGAGAAGAAACTAAAATTTGTGCCATACGTTTTTCCTGACAGAAATTAGTTCCAATGTTAAATGAACTGAATCCTCTTCACTAAAGGACCCAGCTTTTGCATTCTTTTAATTAGTAATGAAACAATAAAACTAGATAGTCTTGAGTACAAAATGCCTTACCACTGGAAGCTGGGGGGAGTTCTCCAATCACAGTTTTAAGGCCAATGCTTGAAATGTCACGTAACTGTTCTTTATCTGAAAGCATGTTTGTACAGAGGGTATCTACGATGGTCTCCACTTGATACTCCTTCACTTTACTCACCAAAGGGCCAAGGCTGTACAAACAGAAGAAAAGTATTAAATCTGCAACCTTAAATAAAACCCCTCATTTTATTTCAGTATTTTGCATTCAAGTCACAAAATTAAGGTTGGTTTTGGTAGCAATATAAGGCAGAATTTTAAAATTTTAAACCCTTCAACTAGTTGGGTTGGTAACCTGTCTCCATAAATCTGGTTTAGTACATGTTTTTTATCTAGTGTTGGAAACGGGTTTTGCATGACTGGTCTGCTTCAGTCTCTAAACCAGAGTCCCTCTTACTTCTCACTAACATCAAGATTTACAACAAAAGTTACCTAGACAGAGCCGTCGGTTTATGTGCTTGACCATTAGTGCCTGCTTAGTTCCCAGACAAGTAAGCAACCTTAATTACTGCATCTTTATTCCACACAATGCTTGGGTTCCATCTGATACATACTCAGACTCATTCTATACCATAGAGTGCCTTTCTTAATAGAATGCAAACCGTAAAATAAAAAACAATGACATGGCATGCCCTCCTTCACACAGACTCCAAGCCCCACTGTACACACAGCACATCATAACATTTCCTCTCTTTCCTCTGAATTGTGAGTTTTCAGTCATTCCAACTGCTCTGAGGATCATAACAATCTTGTATTCCTTTGTCAAATGCTCCCACGTGTCCAAAATACTAAAACCGCAGATGTCCTAGTAATGGCTAGTTCATTGCTAAGAAATATAGCATCTTCACCTTCTTCCTCACCTTATCACCAAATTTCAGCATCTCTCCATTGTTAATGTTCTGTTCCAAAAGGGCACTTATGCAAAAATAGAGCCTTATATTGCCTCTACTTCCTTCCATTCACCTGCGGAAAACCTCCATAAGAACTCCAAGAACTTACTCTTCCTCCTACTACCCCTCCCACTTCTCACTCCAAATTTGCCTATCTAGTTTCTCCCTATTTTTAAAACACCTGCCTTCAGACAAAGCATCTCAGAAATGGGAAATTAATTTTGAAAGACTTTAAATTACCAAATATTTTAAACTAATTCAACTCCCTCAAACATACTGCATTAACAACAAACACATCAAATTCTGAAAAAAAGTGTTAAAGTTGTGTTATAGGCATTCCCACCACGTTCCATCAAAAAACAGTACAGTTCAACTACGCATACAGTAACTACTCTGAAAGACATAGCTCCCTTGTTTTGTAAGCTTCTGTTCTCTGTATGTTGATCTTGCCAGCTATTCTCTCTTTAATTCTCTGTGGTGACATCCATATTACTATTCAATCACGAAAGCATGCTTACTAGTAAGACATCAACACTAAAAGTGAGATGTGACATGAAACTAAAGTTCTACCAAGCTTGGGTTCTGCATTGACACCGACAGAAGTGAGGGCAGGAGGCCAAGCTGCTGTGTGCAACAGTCACATAGGAGAAAAAGCAATGGCTTGAGGCCAGAATGGAGATGGCAGTAGTGAGGACGACCTACAGAAAACGTGGGAACTGTGAACTGGAACCATAGCCCACCAGCAGAATTAGGAGAAACACAGATGTATCTCCAAAAACCTACTATTTATTTTCTCTTCCATCTGAGTCAAAGGGATAATGAATAGCATTCTGACTTGGTCTTGTGCACAGACCGTCCCCTAGTTGTTTTGCAGCTGGCTCCAGATGTCCCACCAAGGAAATCCTAAAGCCTGATTCTCAACAGCGCCTCAATGTCTCCCCTCCTATGAAACACACTTAAAGTTATACACACCACCATCAAATTCAACTTCAGCCACAGTGAGAAAGCACAGAAGACTTTCAAGAGATTTTACACGTGTGTTCTCACTGTGAACTTTGATGAGCAGTGAAGTGTGAGGATTTTAAATGAGCCCTTTGTATCAAAACAACCTGGTTAAGATTTTGAGGAGTGGAAAGACATGCGCAAAGTTGTTATTTTTTAGGAAGCATTTTTCAAAAGCTTAAGTTTTGTTGCTCTTTTTGCTAAAGTCAGGGCCCAACTTGCAGTACAGAAGTCAACGCGAGCCCATGCAATGGTTCCATCAGATTTGTGCTGTGAGGACAGACAGTGTTGAAGTGGTTTCAAGTGCTGAGCTAAGAGGCCATGTCTGCTACTGCAACTGTATCTGCCCTTCAGCATTGTACACAATGTACACAATCTCTCTATAAATCAGAAGTATAAAACTAAAATATGTGGAAATCAATGTATGAAAAAATGCAGGAAAATGAGCATCTTAAAGCCAATTACCAACTGATTATATTAGGACTACACTAGAATGTAATGCCACCATATAAACTTTAGGTTTTTCCACACTGAACTTTAATACTGTACACACCTGCTTTTCAGTAAACTTGATTCTAGCAAAGCTAACTGAGACCAAAATGATGTCTATAGGGTTAGTAAACACTGATTTTGGAGAGTTGAAGTCAAACTGAAACCCTAGAGGAAAAATGAACCAAACTAACTTGTTATCAAAACAAGACCAAGATAGAAAAGTTTAAATTTTCAAATATATGCCACAATTCACTGTATGTCAGACTTTTGAGACTGCAATGATTTAGAACCACATGGTCACAACCTTACTAAAACATCAGAAGTATGCAGAAGTTTTACAAGCAGATGATGAAATTATTTGTAAAACGGATTAACATAATTAACAATTAAAAGAACTGTAATATGCCTAGTTTAACTCCTTGTAAGTGCAAAGGAGTATGCTGTCCAAAGATGGACTGTTTTCCCATGCTTAGAGAAAAAATAGTAATATTTGAAAAGCTGCAATAAATTAATTTGGACTTGAATTTTCATTGATTTGAAACAAATAGCAAATATCAAAATTTAAAACAGTTCAGCCACAAGTCAGTTTGATATATAAGGGTAAATATTACCCCCCCCCCCAAAAAACTAGCCTTTCAAAGCACTTTACAAAAACAAAACAAGCTCAAGACACAAGGAAAAAGGTGGAAAGAGAACTTCCAACTTCATACATTTGATTGTACAAAGTAATAATGGAGTTGCCAGATCGTGGTACAGAGCTAGACCCTGATTAACAAATATCAGTATGCAGTTCTAGTAAAATTAATAAATCCAATACATCATATTCTAACTGTACCAGAGTACTGGAAAGAAACTATCTGGATGCACAGTAATTCCTTTCAGACCTCAGTGATTACAATGGGGAAAAAAAATGGTTTTGTTTTCTTTTGTAAGATTTTTAAAATTATTCTGAATTAAGAGCAAGTTTCACCTTAAAAAAAGCACAGGCATTAAGTCAACTGCACAAAACTAGAGGGAGAGGGCAGAAATCATCTATAGGCAAGCAGAAATTCTGTCCAAGCTAGCAAGATACTAAGCTCTCAATGAAGACTATTAATCTGAAAGTAGATAGTCCAAAATCCAAATTAAGTTATGCCACTCAGGCAAAAACATACTTTACACTTAGTACTTATATCATCTAATTCCCACATTATTGTAATACAGAAACCCACAAGTGTTTTAAGACAGAAAAAAAATCACTCTTGAGTCTTTACAGTCTACAGGAGAGTTCCTTTCTTCATTTATATGTATTGAGAGACAAGCACACAATGTACAAGATGACAAGCGAAACAGTTTTCTCGTTTGACTGGAAATGGCTCTGGAGTTTAAGTCTAACTCTCCAGGAACACAGCTGGACCCTGGGTTCACTACTAGCTAATAAAACTGTCAGCCAGGCAGCTGCAAGGGAACACACAGGTCACAGATCACTACTCGGAAGGAAAGGGTTAAGGCTATGGCATTCAGCATAAAGGCACTGAAGTTAGTTTAGGAGCTCAGTACTACATTTGCCACAAATGACAACAAGACATCCCCACATGTTTACTATCTTGCTGGTACTGCTGAGGGGAAAAAAAGACAACTTCCTACATTGCTTTAGCAGTGGAGATCTAAGGATGTGTAGCTTAATTCCAAAGTGCTGTTAACAAGGAAATGTTACCTCGTATTAATTTTACTTGTTGACCTATACATGCTTTGTACTATCTCACCATTTTTTTTAATGTGACTTGGCACATTGGACCATATTTAATTAACTCCTCAATGTATAGTCAAACTTGACAATGAATTTGTTCATTTTGAACACGCCACTTCAGCAATCTCCACTTCTGGTCAGAGCAATTGTCCTTTTGAGTGTGCATGGGAGAACAAGAGGAACAGTCTGGTCAAACATAATTTAGAAGCACCTACAGGGTAAACCAAACCCCCATGTTCCAAGTTCCTCTGAAACTCAGTCTTCAGCCTCAGAGCACCAAGTTTTCCATTCCTCCTGGTATAAAGGCTCCAAACACACTCAGAGTTCCCCACACCTTTCACGCTTCCTGCCTTAGAAGTCTTCTCAGTCATTCCAAAGCCATCCCTCTCCACCATATAGCTCACACCACAGGACAACTGTAGACCTTCAAAAAACATTGTTCCACCTCATCTGGTCACCCATTTTCCCCACTCCTAAAAAAAAAAAAAAAAAAAAAAAACAAAAAACCAAAAACCAAAACCAGTGTTCCAACACCTCAAACTAAACTGTTACATGCAACTGTTGGAGGGAACTAGACCGGAGGACTAGGCTCAGATTCAGAAGACTGCAAGCCAGTAATTCCAGCTGGACTCAAAGGGCAGAGATCTATGGCCTTCACTCTTGGACAGCTAGTGGACACGGCTCTATGTGGTAGGCCAAAACCAAAATACATCTTCCATCCCAAAACCTGTTTTATGTATCCCACTGCTGCTACCCTTCTCTCCCAGGTCCAAGAATTCACAGCAGCAAGAGCTAATTATCATAAAAAATGCCGAAGAGAAGCAAAAGGCAGCAAGCAAGAAGTGCAGACAGAAGCAGGACATGGATAAAGGAGACTCGCCTATTATATAAAGCAAGCCCTTACATTCAAGCACTAAGTGTGACTTACAATAAGACAGTAACCACAGTAAGGTGCAAAGTTTTGGCATTAGTGGTCTGTCACCATATTAGGCAAACTTTGGAACTTCTCTTTCAGTGGCCATGCTCATAATGCCTTACCCCCATGAACTCAGAACAGTGCTTGCACTCGAGGCACAGCACTTAGATTAACACCCAGGAATACGCAATTCCCAAGACAATCACACCTACCGCTTTCCATGCCTTCCTTCACAAACTGTAACCTGCTTGGTTTCCTTCTCTCCTTACCCACCATCACCCTGCTTGTGCGGTAAAACATGCTGAAAATACTGGCAATTTGGGAATCAAAAAAAAAAAAAAAAAAACCAACAAAACAAAAAACAACCAACCCCAAAACCCAAAAACCAACCAACCAAAACAAAACGGAAAAAAAACCAAAGCAGCAAAGGCAAAACATATTTACCAAACCCATGCACTGAAATATCACATACAACTAACTCAAGTTTCGTTAATGCACAAAACTTGGAACTAATTTGACATTAGACCTAAATGGCCACAGACATCTGAAATTCATGCATTATGATCACCCCAATGCCACAAATTCAGGAAGATTGCAATTTACTCATTTTGCAGAGTATTTTACAGAGATACGCAGATATCTTAATAATAAATACAGAAAAACAACTTTGTGCAACATTTCTAGAAGATACAGCATACAGATAATCTCAACAGAACTGTTACTTGAGATACTGACTGGTATCTGATGAAAGGCATGAAAAGAAGCCCTTTAAGAGCACAGAAACGAAGATGTTATGGAATAGTTTCTCACTTGCTTCAGCAGGTACACCTACTCCTGCAGAAATGAACATCTGACAGAGCACCCTTTGTTAAAAGCAGCCAAACCTCAGGCCCTAACCCGACACTGCCCTTTAATTTAGGAAAAGGGCACTGTACCGCAATCTTTAGATTCCATCAAACCATCTCCACAGCTACTAAACCCCTGAGAGTAGGGGTTTAAAGGACCATATCCACAATCTAATCTGGTCATTTTACTGCTTCAATCATGTTAAATTAATACTGCAGTCTTATTAAAATAATTTCTGGACCCTGATACTGGTAAAGACCTTTTTCCTCCAACAGATAAATTCCCGATAAATCTATACACAAGCATTTGCCAACACACAGATTATCACCAAGCATTACCTCCCAGACTCAAATACATCGAGCCATCCCTGACTGCATTCCTAAAAGTTGAAACATTTTCTCCAGTTGCTCAGAAAACTCACAGCTTTCTCCACAACTGGATTTCACTCTTCAGCCAAGCTCTCCCTTCACAGTGTTTCATTGACACATCACTAGTTTCTCTTCAAATACACACCACGGTCAGTCAGCAGCTACTCACAGCATTGTTGCACTCCTCTACCCTTGCTGCATAGTAAATTGTTTTGCAAGTGAAGCAAGCACAAATCATCTAGAACAGAAACAATCACAATTCCAAGGTATGGTAACTGTCCACAGTAGTCCAGAGAAATTCCCTGTGCATTTCAGTCAAAAGACTATGGTTTACAAAGGTGCAAGTGCAGAATCTGTAGAAACCATTTCACATCTGTAACACTGCATGGTTCGACAGAAGTACTGTAAACCGAAGCACTAGGAAGCAGGAACAAGCACATGTACAATTACAGAAGTGTATTCATATAAAACTCAATAAGAGTATCCTTTCAAAAATATGGCAAACCTTCAGAGTAGCAATCCTGAAAGTTTGCTTTTGATCAGTAGCGAGAGAGTTTGCTATCTGGTTGGTGAGATTCCAGGTGGCAACGTCATCCCTCCTTTCACTGCTAGAAAGGTCACATCTTCTGCTTTTTGCAGTTTGCAATGATTTGTGCAGCTCTACGAAAATACATCTTCCACACCCTAGAGATCTGCAGCTGACACCATCCTTTTATACGTCAACTTTAACAGACCAGAAGCAGACCTCCAACAGAAAACAGTTGTTCCATAAGTGAAAACATCTGAAATGATGGTAAGGATTTTTTTTTAAACCTGAACTATTGAACAACTACTAAATTCTTCTAATTTAAATATGTTTATTTTTCAAGTGTAACCTATGAGTAACTAAAATAATCACAGTGAAAGCTGGTAGATTCATCTCAATTAAGTACAGGAAATACTTTTTTGCTGTTTTAAAGATGACCAAACCACCAAAATGACAAAGTCATTCAAATAAGCACTTGAAATTACAGTTTCTAGAAAGTGTTAAACCAGATTTTACCTGAATTAGGGTCTTCATCCTATTTATTCAGCCTATTGGTTCAATAAAGCTGACATACCAACTATGAAGTAAATTTTTAAAAAGACTGCCTCAAACTTTTTTGGCCTTTAAAATCAGTACTTTATCCCTTACAGACCTTACTAAGCTTATCAGAAGTAAAAAATAAACTATAACTTTCTTCTATTAAATCAGTTCTGAATGCAAAGCTTTTGTACTTAAGCGTGTATTTTACACATTTGAAGACAGTTTCAGATATTGTTTTGAGTGCTCTTTGATATTTTCCCGTTCACTAGCCAATAAATTGTGTCTAGTTTCTCTTAAAGTCAAAAGCTCATTCAGCTGCCTATGGAAATAAACAGCAGCTATAACACACTGTCTCCTTTTAAGTTACATACATTTGAAAATAAAGGTGCTTATAGTGTAGCTCCTTATTAGGAAGGGGGACACCAACTCGTAATCAATTATAGCTGTTAAAATATGCCAGTTTGAGACTATCAAATAAGCACATTTACTTACAGGGAAAAGTTAAAATTCACAGATGGGGAAAAAAAAAAAAAAAAGATTCAAATCACCTCTATAGTGTGATGTGCAGCAGTGTATTACCACAGCATCCAAAACTCTTTAAAGCTGCTGAACCGGATCAGCCACACAACAGCCAATATGTGCATCATCCTGCTCACTCTAATGACTCACACTCACAGCATCAAGCAGGGTTCCCTATATTGAACTACTGCCCAGAGAACTCACCGTGATAAATGCAGAGAAACTACAGTGTCACAAGGGAGGAACTGCTGAAAGTACTTACTTTAATCCCATCTTCTTTTTTTTTTCCAAATATATATATACATATATGCATTTGTTTGGGTTTTTACAGGTTTCAGGAAACATTTCACAGTGTGAAACAATAAAAATTTGTACGAATAGGTTTAAGTGGCAGAATATCAAACCATAGATAACTGCTCAAAATGAGAAACAGTTCATCTTTAAACTGCAACACTGAACATATGAAACAATTAACGTGCAATTTGGGTTAACGAAACATTATCAACATTATCAGCAATGAAGAACAAACAGTCCATCCAACACAACACCTATGCTTAGGCAAACCATACTGCTTTTCTAATCCAGATGCACATAATCTTGGATAGATCTACAAGGCAGTGTAACTACTACTGCCATAAGGTGCACAAGGTACCATGCTGGACTACACTAAGAACCTTAAACTAAGAATATGCCATAAGAATGTCCAATAGCATTTTCTACATTGGCTGACTGTAAAACAGCCTATGACTATCAGGTGAAGCAAAAAACAACTCCTCCAGGAAAAACGCAGACAACAAGAATACATTTAAAAATTTACATGCTCTTAAGAAAAACAAGGTGAGCAACCTGCAGTTACTGACCTAGTTTGCATCTGCTGCCTACAGTAACAGAAGCTTGACAAATACACTCCCTTCCCTTCTGCAGAGTCAAAGCTTAGAGCTTTTACTCCAAGAGTACTAAGGCAGCTCATTAATTTTTGTTTTTATTCAGAAATGAACTGCACAATCTTCCTGCAAGGTAGCTACCCAAATATCCATGAACTCTCAGCCTGACTTCTGCTAACCAAAAACCAACATGTTTTATCCTGTCCAAAACCAGTGTAATATAACTGAAAGGATCAAGAGCAAAATCACTAGTGTGCTTTGAAGAGATAATAAGAAACAAGTTCATCGGCATTTTAACCAATAGAGCCCTTTCTACCCAAATATGAAAGCAAGCAGCAGGTAAGGCAAAACCAGGAACACTGCTTACTTGTTGCTACACTTGCCTAAAAATAAATGCTGCTTGAAGGCTGCCCGAGTTGTTTTAAATCTGCTCTGTTCAGTGACCTCAAGAGTCAAACCCTGAAAGAGTGATCCTCCCGCAAGACATTCTTACCTGCTCAAGGAGTGATCAATACCTTTGCCATTCACAGTGTTTCCATTGATCTACCTGTAGAGGAAGCTCCCATCTTCCCTTCCTCAAGGAAAAATCTGTCTCAAATACAGACTGAAAGGTACATACAGTTGTCTTAAATCCTTTTTCTACGAGAGAGGAAATCTATACTTAAATGGGTCATCAAGCACCAGTGTGATGAAAGCTCCTGCTGATAGTTTCTAAAGTTCACCAGAGCATTTAAGTTAATAGTGATCTAAACACAGTTTATGCTTTCCTCAGCTGAAAGTGCCAGCAAATCCATAACAGAAATACACAAGTAAAGAACGACAACACAAAATATTTAAAAACCAAAAAGTCAAGAAAAATATGCTGGCTGAATTTAACTTCCCAACGAATCAGGCTTACGCCCAGTGTTGTAGTAGAGATGGAAGACTTTAGATGAGCTTGAACTGTCTTAAGCTCAGAACAGCTTAATAGTGTTCAACCTCTCCCATCCTTCACCCCCAACCACTGTTTCTACCAGCGCTCATCTGATTGCAGGAGGAGCAGTAAGCCAGAAGAAAACCAAGTCCCCAAACCACTCTACAACAAAATCAGATATGCAACAGTGCAAGAAAAGGGACAAGGAGGGTGAGAACAGCAGAGCAGCAGCAGCGTTAGCTTAGACTGGCTTAAAACTGTCATGGAACAATACCATGAGTATAAGCTGCCTTAAGAAGAGAAGACTCTTTTAGTGTAGGTTTTTTTTGTCCTCAAAGCATATCTGCAAGTGATTGGGACGCCAAAAAGAACTCGATATGTTCAAGAATGTACATGTTCTAGATCAATGTTCACAATTTACCTGTAAACTTCTCCATCATGTTTCTTGTCCCACTACAGTAAATTTAACACTGTTATTTAACATTATTGGGATTTCTCAAAAAGACTCCAAACTTTAAACAGATCCTGTCGTTTTAATTAAATCCAAGAATTTTATCCGTATGTCAAAATAAACTTCAAAAATACAAGAATGGTTAATAAGAACAGGACGCGGGCACATGCACGCATACACATGCAGCCATCTATTTTCTCATTCTCTTCCCTTTGCAATCTTTCTTTCATGTTTTAATAAACATTACTTGCACTTTAGGTCCAAAATTCTAACATTGCCATTAAAGATTGTGATATGTAAGCTATGTCTACATGCATTAATCTAAACTTCACAATAACTTTAGGATGTACATAAAAGAGGAGTACTGCATGTATGCTGCAACATAGCATTTTGTGGAAAAGTTATTTCACACAAAAACAATCCTAAGACTCAGCCAAATTTCATAATAATCTACTCTTCTGATTGAGTATAAGCAATGTTTCAAAGCCATAGTACTTAAGCTGCACCACAAGGAACTTTGACATTTCAGAAGTCTGAATTAAAAAGAAGCATAGTATTTTGTGTTGTTTGTTAAAAAAAAAAAAGGTGGGGGAAGACACATTTTAACACCACTGCAACCCTGATGAGAGTAGTGAAAAAGTAGTGATAATTATATTACTACACTGCTAATATTAAACTTCGACAACTTGCTATTCCTACACTAGTTTCTCTGTGCAAGGTTTTGGTTACTATCATTTAAAATATTTCAGAAGCTGAAGCAAGCACTGCTTCTAAGTACATAAGCAGATGTACACACAGGCTTTAATCTTCTGCTTTGCTAGTCTGATAGGGCAAACTGTAAAGAATAACATGCTGAAGCAAACTAATTCAGCTAGTCACAATGTGAAACTTCTCTTCAAAGCTGTCCCAACCTCTTGCGTAGCAAGTTTACTTCAATCCATGCCTCATGGAACATAAGTAGCATAGATGTAATATTAAAATAAAAAAAACCAAAACTGACCTCACGAACAAGAAATACTCTCAGGAACATTAGAAGCTTAACAGGGAGACCCTCCTTAAAGGGCACAAAAAGTCAGAAGGGCCAAGAACAAAAAGTAAGTCGTTAATAAATGTAGCACCTCTTCAAAGGGTGCTCTGGAAAAGCCACACTACTTGTAAAGTCAAATAAAGTGAGGAAGAGAGGGCACTGAAGCAACAGAAGTCTCTGAAATGCAAGTAACTGTACCCTGACCCCATAAAACATTTACAGTTCCTGTAAGCATGTAAAACCATTAACACAGTATTCTGAATGTTAGTGAAGACCTAAGTTCTGTATTTGATAACTAAGACCATATATTTACCTTTTTATGTTTTCATTTCTGCTTGAAAACTATTCCAATACTGCAATTCTTCCCCTACACATCATCTACCTTCTCACAGTCAAATATCAACATAGCAACTACCGATGAATTATAATCTTTTTAAATCTATTCAGCATTCAATAATTATCACCAAAGAACAAGCATGTCATTCATATGCTTTCAGCAAGGACTGCATGCACTATTTGTCACCTGAAACCCCAAATGTTAATCTGTAATGTCAACAAAAGACAGTTCTGTAAGAAACTACAATTAAGACAGGTAGCCTACAAGTACAAGGGTTCCTTTGTGGACATCAATTTCACAATTATTTTGCATAGCAGTGGTCCTTTAAGTTTTTAAAAAATGCTTTACGTTGTTCAGGCATTAAACAATTCTTTACACCATAGAACAAGAATACCTACCATTTGACAGCTAAGTTTTGCACCTCACCATTTTTATCTTCCAGTAGTTTCAAAATCATCTTCACCACCTTTCTTTCACTGTCATCATCCAGCTTGATAGAATCTTTCTGTAGTTCTGTCATCAAGTCATTAGTAGCCATAAACCTGACAAAAGATAGCCAGATAATTATTGATAAAAGGATATGGGTTATTCACAGTGCTCAGGATTCAAGATTCTCAGTTTCCACCATTTGTTATCAAATAAATCACGTTTAGCATTGGATTACTGTTGCCTGTTTTGTGATGCAACTAGCATTTATTTTAGTTCTAGAATAAAAAGGAGAAAAATTGTATTTAACGGTGACAATAACTTTTAGTTAGACCATCATCCTTCCCTGATGACAACAGCTACATATTTTACTTCCACTGTTTACATTGTATTCCAAATTATCCCCACAAAGAAAAACTGACACTTTCCCAGATTTTAAGTAATCCTTTCATTAGCTATGCTGATGTTGTTAAAAAAAAGTGCTTTTTTTTAAGTTTGTTAAAAAAATTAACCTCTGCTCTGAGTTTATTTTAAAGCAACTTTTAAGCAAGAAGAAAAATACAGAGTTTTTCAAACATCCTCCCATAAAGTTCACAAAAGCCAAACATTAATGAAGGGAGAAATAAAGGTGAAGCTACATTTTACATGTTTTTCATTTTCTTGCCCTGTACAGACTAGTTTGTTTATAGTCCAGAAAACAGCCAATCATGTTTATCCAGCCCTCAATCCAGGGTGCCACATTAAAGACCAAGATTAATTCTGGAGAGATCAAGCAAATAAAATCACCTTTCACATCAATTAATTTCCTATTCAGTAACAGTCATATCCTCCAATATAAGAACACACTGAGAAATTACTCTACAAAAATATTGCTTTTCTGCCTTTTGTTTCATTTCCTTCTGAAGTTTGTTTTCCAGTCTGTTCTTCTTTTCTAAGTGCCCTCTCTTCTCAGAAAAGGTAATACAGATGTATTACTTAATTACAAATCCCATGGGCTTCAGAACTTGATCCCAACTCCCACTCAAAGCCCCAGACAAAAATGGTTTGTAATTAAAAGTTAAGGTTGACATTTGGACTCCAGGCACATCAGCCTCAGGCAGACATCACTTGAGCTCAGGTCGTACTTGGAAGGTTATCTCTACAGCCTGACATGCTAGATACTTTTTTCCTGAAAATGAAAGCCAAGACTCTGCATAGTCTTAATATGCATCACAAAACCAGATGCCTGCCCTCCCATAATGGACCTCAACTTGTCCTGCCCTTTAACACAGTAATTCCAGTCTAATAGTCTCAAGGTGTTTCTAAGATAAGACCTCACTCATTTTTCATTCACTCCCAACAGTCCCACTGAAGCAAGCCTGTAATCTGACAGGGACCAGATGTGCACATAAACAGATGATGAATGCGGATGGCATCAGCTTTTAAGCACAGCAAGGAAAAAAGCCACTTGGTAAGTAAAGGTAATGGACAGATAGGATAGGAATAAGGATATACACAAAGTCACACAGTACTAGTACGTTGAAAAATTGTCCCCGTGTTATTCCTATATTTACCTCCTTTCCTTAAACCTTCGTAATAGCCTCCTCTCACCTCCTTGCTCAATAGCTCCCATTTCCTAGCTTTATGAGTTCACATGCACTCATCACCTACTAAACTAAGCAGAGCTTGCACACCGTCAGTGCATCAGCAGCTTCTGCACTCAACTACAACTGAGGAGTCTTCCTGGCAGACTCCTCCATTAAAAAAAAAAAAAAACCAAACCCAACCCAAACTCCATGGTAGTGTGGGGAGCCCTGGCAACTTTACCTTAAGGTAGCTGGTATTTAGAAACATGGTTCTGAGTAGTTTAGATATGGCCTTTTGTCACAACTGCTTCCTCCTCAGGCACATCAAACTTTACCCAGTACAAAGCAGCAGCATGTCAGCAGCTCCTCATACCTTGTACTCATTCTCCTCCTCCACTGAGGACACTACTTCTCCCACAGCAACGCACTGAAGTGCCACCTTACATTACTGCCCATTTTAGAATTTAAGTCCAAGCTTCTGGACAATAAATGCCAGAAACATTTGCATCGGACAAGTCAGTTTATCCAAAAAATGGAGGATTAAATTTCACAGTAAAGTGGTTACTTGAACTGTGGTTTATACTCAGCTCCTGGATATCAACAAGTTAACTACACTGTCCCTATTCAAATATACACGATCTAAGAATAAATGCACTTACAATTACTACTACTAAATACTATTTTATTCATTATGCAAATACATTATACACATAGTTTCATAAAATGTTGTCCTGGTTTCGGCTGGGATGGAGTTAATTTTCTTTCTAGTAGCTGGTATAGTGTTATGTCTTGGATTCAGTATGAGAAAAATGTTGATAACACACTGATGTTTTCAGTTGCTGCTAAGTAGTGTTTAGACTAAGTCAAGGATTCTTCAGCTTCTCATGCCCAGCCAGCAAGACGGCTGGAGGAGCACAAGAAGTTGGGAGGGGACACAGCCAGGACAGCTGACCCCAACCGGCCAAAGGGGTATTCCATACCATGTGATGTCATGCCCAGTACATAAACTGGGGGGGGCTCGGCTGGTGGGGATCGCTGCTTGGGGACTAACTAGGCATCGGTCAGTGAGTGGTGAGCAATTGCATTGTGCATCACTTGTTTTGTATATTCCGATTTTTTACTGTTATTGTCATTTTATTATAGTTATTATTACCATTATTATTTTCTTCCCTTCTGTTCTATTGAACTGTTCTTATCTCAACCCACGAGTTTTACTTTTTTCCCTCTGATTCTCTCCCCCATCCCACTGGGTGGGGGGGAAGTGAGCGAGCAGCTGCATGGTGCTTGGTTGCCAGCTGGGGTTAAACCACAACAAATGTGTTATTGCCTAACAGCCCGTTTGTAAAGGTCTATCATCACTCATTTTTTTGTTTGTAAATTCAGATTTTAATCATGCTAAGAATTTTTTTTTTAAATATTTGAGAATTCCAAAGTTGTTTAAAGCTCCTAGAACAGGTAATTTCTAAAGTGTGCTCTCCTAAAGCAACTACAAAACAAGTTTTAACTACATGTAGCTGGGAGAAAAGTACTTGCTACTACTGCATTTGACAGGTGTGACCTACCCCTTTTATGCAGAAAGTTTTAACCTCATCAAAATCAGTATTTAGTCACTAATCCCAGTAGAAATTTTTGTAAGTCATCCTCCCCATAAGCACAAAATGGAAAGCTCACTTAAATCACAGAAACAAATGAGTGCGATAAAAGTAAAAACCACCTTCAGTAACGTGTAGATGAAAAATGTTTGAATCTATTTTTAGTACAATTTCAAATCAGGTAATTCTGGACTGTCTCTTTTTAGACTAATCAATATTTTTTTTCTACTTCCAAAATTTCTAGCCTGAATTCTCCAGGTAATATCATGCTACTAGAATCTGAAAGAAATCAATGTGAAAAAAACATAACTTTACCACATCTGTGTCCAGTGCTACAACAGTTTGCCAAAAGCAAAACAGATGATTCAAAATCCAACTCTACGGTTATTTGATCATCACCTCTGTTTTCCTTTAGATTGTTATATACTAACAAGGGACTTGCTTGGGTGTCAATGTGTTCTTTAACTATAAACTAAGCACTGTAATGCTGCAGCAAAGCAACAAAACCCAAGTGTACTTTATGCCTTTTCCTTGTCTGTATTCATGCACCCTCTCTGACAAATAAAGGCTTCAAATGTGAATTTTAGGTTGCACACAATACAAAGAAATACAATTATTTTTAACCTGATGCTTTGCTAGAACTACTGTGTAAATGCTATTATCTCTGCTGGTTTTTAATAGCTTGCTCACACCGTTTCATTTTCTTATACTCAAATGTTTGCATTTGATCTGCTATTAATTTACTACAAAGCAAGCAAATGAACCAATAAGAAGTACTGCTCTTGCGACAGATCCTAGGCTCAAGATTACAGATGCCAGTCCTGTCCCCATAAGACTTAACTGGACTTTTCTCTCTGGATGCACAGGCTTTTAGAGGCAGTACCAAATCACGAGAAGAGGCACAAAACCCCTCTGTCTACAAGAGGCAGCACCCAGGAAGCGTGTGAGCTTAGGACGTGCAAGCCGGCTGTGCTGCGTGGCCCTCCCTGCTCCTATTTGCAGAATCGCACGATCCGTATTTTTTGAGGTCGGGAAGGGAGCCGGGGAGGTCGTCTCGCCCAACCTCCACTGCTCAGAGCAGGGTCAGCGACAGCAGGTCGCTCAGGGCTTCGTCCGTCCGGCTTTTGAGCATCTGCGAGGACAGAAATCCAAACGCTGACCTCCTCCCTCGCCTATCCCCAGGCGACTCAGCAAACCCGACGACGGCTCCGCTCCCCCCGCCCCCCCGCGCCCCACGGCCGCCTGGGATCTCTGCCCACGACGCGCGGAGGCCTCGGCTTTTCGGGCCCTGCCGTGCCCCCGTCCTCCACGGGCAGCGAGAAGAGGCGCTCCCCTCCCACGAACCTTCTCCCCGGGGGAGCGTCGGATGGGCGCCCAAGCGCCGCAGGGGCGGCCCGGGGAGGGGAAGGAACGACCCCCTCCCATCCCGAGAGTCACCGAGGCGGGCACAACCCGGGCCCGCGGTACCGGGCCCCGCGGGCCTCCCCGCCGCCGGGCACCTGCCGCCGCCCTGACAGCCGCGGCGCCAGGGCCCGGGGCCGGCGCGGAGGCGGCCGTGGGGGCAGGGCGGAGCGGGGGCCTGCGGCCGCGGCGGGGGCCGGGCGGCGGAGGGAGGGCGGAGGGGGTGCGTGGGGGGTGCGTGGGGTGCGGCGGCGGCGGCTTTTACCTGAAGTCCTTGTCGCTGGACGTCATTTTCTCCAGCAGGTTGGAGATGTGGTACGAGGCGCTCGCCATGTTGACGGACCCGGCCGGGGTGGAGGGGGGGTGAGGAGGAGGAGGAGGAGGGAGAGGAGATGGAGAGAAGAAGGAAGAGGAGGAGGAGGAGGCGGCGGCGGCGTCTTCCCGGCCTCGCCGGCTCCACTTCGCCCGTTGCCGGGGCCGGCGCTCGGCGGGGGCGAGGGCGGGCGGTCCGCCGCCTCCTGCGGCTGCGGCTGACACGGCGGGAGGGGCGGGGAGGCGGGCGGGCAGCCGCTCGCGCTCGGCGCCGGGTCAAAGGTCGAGAGAGCGCTTCCCTCCTCTTCCCCTCCCCGCCTTTTCGCGCTGTCGGCGCTTCTGATTGGCTCCGCCAACGGGCGGGAGGTGCCCGCGGCCGTGTGATGCCGGAACGTACGTGGCGCAGAGCCTGGGCGGGAAGTTCAGGCCGCCGTTGGAGAGTGGCGGGAGGAGGCGGTGAGGCTGATGAGGACTACGTTTCCCAGCGTGCATCGCGCCCGCGTCGCACCGGGGGCTATTGGCGGTGCGCGTCGGGACGTGTAGTTTAGGGGGAACGGCAGGGGCCTCCGCGGCGCGTTGCCCGCTGGGATGCGGAGCCTCGTTGTGGTGCCGGGCCGGAGCGCGGGGCACGGGGAGGCGGGCCCTCCCCTCAGGGCCGCCAAGCGCCTCCACCTGAGGGAGAGCCGGCTGAAAAGCGGTTGTACATAAAATTCTACCCCAACCTGGGCGCTGTCCGCATCGGGAGGGTTCACCAGCCCTCTGAGTGCCGTTAGTGCCCTGCGCCGGGCACCAGATACGGTGTTTTTTCACCTTGTTACAAAACCAGGACATACCCTGGTGTTACAGAGGCTGCGGCTTCTGTTCCAGGCCCTTTAGTACGAGTGCAATGGCTCCCGTCATAGCTGAGTGTGCTCTGAAAAATGTCTGATGGAAGCCAAAAGTGGCGATGTGAAAATTAATTTTCTTGGTAAATAAAGGCATGCTTCCATCGGTCGTGGTTTGCAGAAAGCAGGTTGAAAATGTGATGTGAGTGCTTTCAGAGGTCTTGGAAGCCAAAGGGAACCTTTCAGAGAGTTGTATTTTTTTTTTGCGTACCTCATTGCTGTTCATGTCAATCTCACTACTTTTCCAGGCCTAACCCATGATCTGTCTGTGTGTGGGTAGATGATATGGAGCAGTGGAAGAACTGGGGAAATATTTCCACGTTACATCTTCCTTAAGGTTCATACTAAAATACAAGAATGTTAAATAGCCTTAATCCTTCTCAGTTACGTGCATGTACAGCAAAACTCCTGAAGAAGTGCTTTTTGATCCCTTTATGCATATTTAAAAAAAAAAGACTTGAACTAAAAAGAAATTTTCTTTAAAATAGACATTTATTACATGCAGCTTGCAGGCAGCTTTGCGCAGCAGCTGATGGAAAGCATGTGATCTTTACTCAGTTGATAGAGAGAATCGTCTGTCACTGCCACGGCCTGTCACCCAGCCACAGTGTACAAGCAGCTATTTTGGAAGATAGTCATGCTGTTAATTGTCCGGCAGCAGTGTTGGAGAGAGAGCTTAATACGTACTGGTCTCATTCCCCAGAGCAGCTCAGTGGTAAGTTAGCACCGTGCCGCAAAATGATGGCTGGGGTAAGAAGGAGGTGGGCAGCGTGGTGGTGGATTAGTGGCATTGCAGTGGGGTGTGATGTGGGGATGGAGTAAGGAAGATGGGAGTAGTCAGGAGGGGGGTGGGTGTCCTGAGGAGAAATGGGGGAACGTCAGTATGAGTAGAGGAACTGCAGTGAGGGGAAGCAGTCGGAGAGCTGGCCCAGTGCTGACTGATTTTCAAATAGGTCGTTCACTCCTTTGATTTGGGAGTACTTAATTTAGAGGTTAGCTTTAGAGAGGGAAATTCTTTACTTCATTTTGCTTGGACGCTTGTGTTGGATATTCAAGGAAGCCAGCTGGAACAATACAGATGAAGGTAGACTCAGCCTTGACTTGGTTGTGACAGCTGAAAATGGTTTATGAGGTCTGAGTTGTGATGATATTATACCACACACAGAAAAACTGTGTAGCTCCTCTTTCAAGTACTGAGACATAACAACTTGAAACACAAATGTTTGACATTTGGCACATTGATTTGTATTTTGCCATGTGAATGTTAGTGCTATTCTAAATCATTCTGGTGACTGTGACTTTTGAGCATCTTACAGTTCCCAGGAACAATTTGTTTCTGAGATGTCAGTGTCACATTATCAGTTCTCACATACTGCAGGAAAAGACTGTTCTAACCCCGTCTTTATTTACATTCAAGACTTTGGTACTAAATGGGGATCGGGTTGTTATGGTGTGGTAAAAGATCATCTGTTCCAAAAATGTTATGCCCATGTGGTGACCGTGATGCATTCTACTGGATAAGCATGTTAGACCAACCAGACTAGAAAAAATTCTCTATGGCAGGTAAGGTCTTCATGTTGATTGCTGTTGTGGCGTAAAGCATTGCCAGTGGTCCCTGTAAGCAGATCCATTCAAGCTGGGATTTAACTTTTTAAATCCTTACCATTTCCAATTAGACACTAAACCAAGCTACTTCCCACTTTGGGAATCCTACATACATTTACTTACAGTAAGAGAGTGTATGAGAGGGAAAAAAAAAAATCAGAACAATTACAGAACAATTCTGCTCTGGTCTGTTATACAAGCTTGAACACTTAAGTTATTTTAAAATCAATTAAAATCATCCTTCCCATGCTGGTTTCTATACCTCAGCCAGCTTACCCTGCCACTGCTTAAACCTGATTTCCTATTACTAGCAGAAACTCAGGCCATCATGGAGGAAGTCAAAGTATTTTTTTATTCAAGTACATTTATTACAATTGGGATTCAGCTATAGTAGATGCAATGTTCCGGAGGAAGTTAAGACACAGAGAGAGGCTAATTGAGAAGAGATTTTTTCCAGCTGATAGCAAACAGCTTCACAGATGGAGTGGTACTCCTGATCTGTTCCCTGTAGACACACATATTAGATGCTCTTGGTTCATTCACAAAGATAGCTGAAAGCTTAATTAAATGCTGGAACCTGAAAGGATTTATCTTGCTTTACACTTGCAAATATATTCCCCAAATGCTGAAGATGAGAGAAGAGCAGAGTTAGTTTAGAGATGCAGTCACAGTACTAGAATTTGAACCCTCACCAATTTGCCCTTTCACTTCACACGGGAGTTGCAAGCCCACTGATCGGCAGAGGACATCAGGAATGTGCTGCATCTTCATCTGTCAGCATGGAAAAAGCTATACCACACAGCTTTACTCAGCTTCAAGGGAGTCCTTTAGGATGACAAGTTTAAAGCTGGTTATCGTTTTTTACAGCTGGTTTTGGGGAAATAAAAGCAAAATTTCTGCACTAAGTCAAAAGCTGCTCACTGCTGCAAGCAGATAATTTGAGCCAGAGAACCTTACAGTCGTGGTTTATCACTTAGATACGTGACTGACTTTGTACATCTGAACTTTGAATTTTTAAAAAGATGCCCGGAAAGAAAGTCTTTACAACTTTATTGGCTGATTATATTAACAAACCACTGATGGTGTCAAAGAAGTGATCTAGATTTAAATATGAAAGAAACAAAAAGGAATGGTATGGCAATCTTTAACTTAAAGCAAACAAATTGAAAAAGCAGCATAACCTACACTAGAACAGTCATATGGGTAAATCTGTGTTTCAAGGCATTAAGGTTATCACTGTATTGCCTTGTATAAAATAATACGCTCCAAGAGATGAAGATGAGTTAACTGTAGAAATAAAAACGTGGCTTGGGATCTTAATCATAACAGTGCTCTCTTAAGGGTGGGAGTATTTTCCTCTTTATTTTCTGTTTTCCTTATTTTTAAAGTTAGATGACATTCCATAGCAAATGATAGCAATTTCCAAAGTAGGGCACATTTGGAACTAAATAAATCATCATTACTGCCATTCACCTCAGAACCCAAAGTTTTAGTTAAGTTTTTCTTTCTTCCTAAAGCTGAAAATTTCTTCACATGCAAGTTAAGAATCCCAAAGCATCTTTCCAAAAGCAGTTGGTGCTACTGTGCTGATTCTCACATAAGACTATTTCATTTCTGGACAATAGAAGATACTGTTGGTTTCATTTAGGAGAGAATTCTATACATTTACCAAGAAGAATAAATATCTACAGCTGTGAACTGCCTGGCCTTTCCTTCCTAACCCAGATAATCTGCTTCTGTAAAGTAAAGTAAAGCAAAGCAAAGTGTTTGGGTGTCTGATTCCATCAGCTTTAAAAAGACAAAGATCAGGAAAACAGTGCTGAAAATAAAATATGCATCTGGTTAAGTAATGGACTGAAGCAACTATCAAATGGGCTGAAATTGACTCTAAAAGAACAGAGCTCCAGTAGCACCCTCATCATAAGATTAAATTTCAGTAAACATAGTATCTTGAAAAAAAAAAACCAAAACAGTCTTTTAATTAAAAGAGAAAAAAACCCCAAACACAACAATGCTAAAAGAAATCTCCCTGGTGATTGCTAAACACTGCACGGCTTTTCGCAGTGTCTGTGGTCAAAACTTTTCAAATACATACCACAGCCACCCAAAAATAAAAAACAAAATTAATCTTTTAAATTAAATCTGATTTGAAATATGAGCCAGAAATTTAGATTCAAAGATTTTTATCATTGTATTATTTTCATGCCAAATGAACTCAATTTACAAAACAAAAGATTTTTTTCTTCCGTAAGACCTCTTCTGAAAATCAGTCCAGATGATTGTTTTTCTTTTTGCTTGACCATTTGCATTTTCATTCCTTATCACAACTCTAAATTTGTAATTCCCTCAGAGCCAATTATGTTTCCCTTTATGTCAGCACACCCAGCTTTCTTCATATAATGATCTCGGCAATACTTGTACTAGAGACACTTGTCTCCAGTAAACTTAAAAGCCCTTGTTTAATTGGAACTTCTGATATTGAACAATACTCTTTGTGTTTCAGAAGTCGTAAAAATACAGATTACTTTAAGTGTTTGGACTATTTAGGCTTATTAGAACCAGAGACAGCTGTGCTATGGATTTTGTTTATTCTGGATCCCACATGTCAGGAAAGCCTTGACTATACCGATAATTTAGAAATTTCAATGTTAGTACATTGGCTAATTACAATATGAGTCAATATTTGTCAAAGCGGACATAAGGGCTAATGTTTCATTTCATAACATTTTAAAGCACTACTGTTGTTTCATTACTTCTTGCTTAAGAGTGCTTCATTTCAGGCCAATAGAATGTGCTATCTCCCTCCCTCATTTATGAGACTGTCAGTGAGAGCAAAGATGAAAAAATACAAATGTAATTATTCTTCCATGAATCAAGGTGAACAGAGAGGGCTGAAATGAAATTGAAATGAATGAATCTATGGAATAGAGTATAACTTTGCAGAGTCTGCTTTCTTGGAGCAAAACTGACTCATCCATGGGATCGTCCAAGGTAAAGCGACTCAGTGAGTCTCCTCTTGGAGCAGATGATGCCCGTTGTCAGCCTACCATCACTTGAACAACGAACATAGTCTGCTGCCTGTCAAGATGTGTCTCTGTTGGCTGCCACAAACTGACTCATGTTTTGATCTTTTTTATACTCTGTGGACGTTTTACTGAAGGGCTGTATTTAACTCGCATGCTGGAGCTGAACGGCTTTTACTGTATGATGTATTCTTTTCTTTTAAATTTGCTATTTGAGACATAAATTAATAGTAATGACTCAGTACACACTGTCATCCACATTCTCACAGCAGAAGAATCTAAAAACATCCCCTGACTTCCGTACACTCTGCAGGAGAGACTTCTCCAGGCATCCCTATGTAGTTGACTGCAGTTCTTAGACCTGACATGTAATACCTGTACCGTTCAGGTCCTCCTGAGCAGGAACACACACTTACTGGTCTTTATTAGAGGCTCCTCTGGGACTGAGAAGGTCTGTTTTTGATCAATTCAAAAGTTCTTTGATTTTTTTTAGTGAACTGAAGTATATTTAACACATAGTAAGTGGTTATTATCCACAAAATCTTGTCAGAGGAGTACTAAGTTCAAGTACTGATTAAAGCTTGTCTGTGTCGTTTCCTTTTGGTACTTATTTTTGCAAAGAGAACAAGGGCATAGCATGGTAACAGACTGGAAAACTGCTGTAACATTGCTTTTGCTGGTTGCACTGACAGAACTACCACTTCTCCTTTAAAAATCTTTGGGTGCTTTGAATTGAAACTTTTAAAAGGACAGAAATCAAGATCCAACCCCCAGAACATATGAATCTGCTAATGTGAGAGAAAGCTACATACCTCCTTGTCCTCATTAGAGTTTTACCCAAACTTAGTTAACTCAGCCTAGCTCATTTGTGCCATGACCATTTCCACTTATCCTGGAGGCAGGGCTGCTGAAGGGGCTGGGGTCTCTGAGGTCTTTCCATTTTCTGGCTGTCCTGCGCACAGGTAGTGGTACCAAAGAAGAGACAACAACTGGTCCCTTCAGCTCTGCACTGAAGGGCTTTGTGGGTGTTAACAACAATTTGAACAGAAACAAGAAGTAATTTTAATTGCCAATATTCTCACCGTAACCTATTGAACCTTGGGGCCTAGTTTCTTTCAACATCATTTTGCTGTGTGATATAATTCATTAACTACATGTTTGTCTGCTAAAATTAGTTAACACAGAGTCATAAGTGTGACAGTTGTTTAAATACATATTATTAGGCTATTCATATCATACTGGGATAAGTAGCCATGAATTATAATAGTAGGGTATAGTCTAAGTTTAGGAGATACACAAGACAGTGTATGTTTGAACTTGTCAGAGCCACCATCAGAATTTTTAAACCCTCTGGGTATGTACAATTTCTCTTCTCTTCATAATGAATATGTATAAAATTGAGTAGCACTGCCAAGTATTGGTGGCTCATTTGTGAATTTATGTATATGAATGGCAAATACAAAACAAAGTATCAAAAGAAGCAAGAATACCAGCCAAGAATCTCATATATCTCATGTGCATTATTCAAGCGGGAAGAGGCTCTTAAAAGAAAACATCTGCAATTAGTTATAATACTTTTGAAATCATTACATGCCAGTAAGAAAAACATATATCAAAAAGAATATGTTTAAATTTCAAAACAATCTTAAGAAATGCCTCCTGTTGTTTCGTTATCTCTCGGGGGGGTTAATGATGCCAGTAGCTCTCACTGAGAGAAATGGCATTTTTTAATAACTTCTATCACAAACGTCAACCCACGCTGCTACAGTCTGATACAGAGGAATGTCATTTCCAAAACAAAAACAGCTCTCCAAAACTTCTTGGTCCTTTCATGCATTGAAATGTTGAGTCCTATTACTTACATTAGAAACAACATCTCCTGCCTGTCACAGTCAAGGTGACCTATATGATTTTTAATTTTTTTACCACTTTTGTGGTACTGCCAGTTTAAGGGCATAATTTTGTCTCTGTATTCAGCTATAATGGTACCAGATCAGGGCTTTGTTCTGTTATCATCTTGTAGAGGCCAAAATTAGTCTTTTTTGTAAGATTTTTGCGTTGCTAGCCAGTGCTTCAGAGAGCCTGGAACAAATATATTGTAGAAGCAATGTCATTTAGAAGGATAAGATACAGAGAGACAATTGTCTGCTCACATATCACAAGATAAAGATGATTTTGTCTCTCAATGATTTGTAAGAATGTCCTCAAAGTCCATTCCTACAGTGTTTCTGGAGGTAGTGCTTTCTCTAGCAATAGAAAGAAATAAGCTTGTTTCTTCGTTTTCTTGTACCTGATGTTGTCATTTATGCTGGCGTGTACTCAGTGTGAAAAAGCTGATCTGATGGCATTTTGCAGTCACTTTGTCCTGCTGTGAATAGTGGCACTGTCTGCAGCTGCAATGGGCATGGACAGAAGGAAGACGCAGTTGTGCAGCCTCACCCTCCATCGGGAGGTCATCAAAGTGTGCTGCCCAGGCAGAACCACGGTGAGAGCAGGAACTAGTGTCCCTCAGCTCTCCCTTGAAACCTGTGCTGCCAAGGAGCCGAGAAACAGGTGGAGAAGCACCTTCTGTAACTGGCCAGCCTTGTGTGGCCAAGTTTGTTGTGCTTTTGAGATACAGGATGTTCTCCATTCCATCTTTGCAGTTGTGAATAAACCAGAGGCTCACTGCTCTCAGGCCCTTTTCTTGTGTTGCTTCCATTCATTGCTTTTTTGTTTGCTCTGCTTTTCTATGTAATGTTAACAGGGTCATTCCGGGAACCCAGCGAGGGCCAAGAACAGCGTGAGATTTGTATTATGTTAAATTTGCACAGCGTCAGCAGCTGAGGCTGAAAGAAAATTTTCATTATCCCTTAGCAGTGTATAGTCTGAGGCATCTAGCTGAGAAACTGTCATACCATCTTGGAGAAATAGTTTGTACATGCTTCAAGGTCAGCTTGTAAATACAGCTATTTTATTGCAATGGAAATATCCCATTTTAGTCAACGTTCAGGACCAGGACATTACTAGAAGGGCAGCAATACCAACGGAAGTAATTTTTTTCTGTTCAGAACTATTTGTCCACAAACTGATGCAGAGAGTTTTTGTTTCAAGAGGCCAACTCCAAAATTACATTTCCTTGAGGTGACTCATCTGGTAGTGCAGTACCTGCAGGGCAGTCAAAGGAGGTTGGCAATGGTCCATGGTATTTCAGACTTCTGGAAAAGCAGTGAATGCTGGAACATGGTTGGGCTGTGTGAGCCATCTTGGTTGATTCAAGACTGGCTGAAATACAACAAAGCACTTACTTAATCACACTGCCTAATTTTAAACCAATCAGAGTATTCTTACAGCTTCATGTTAAGCATGTGCTTACATACTTTGCTGGAGAAAGATGTTATTGTGTATTGCAGGTGTATCAAGCAGGAAGAAAATCTGTATCACTGCTTGCTATATAAGGTCTGAGGCTCAGTTCTTTCTTTAATTAGTGTATTTATTTTACATGCTTCAGAGGTCAGAAAAAAAAAAAGGCGTTTTTCAGTCTCCTTAATGAAAGCCCAGTTCATCAATGTTCTTAGCTCAAGTTAGCACTGTACAACTTAAATGCCATTTTCAGCATCTGGCAGGATAAAACCCTAACTGACACATTTGCAAAACCAAGTGGAGCCTGGGATAGCGATTACATTTCCAGAACTGTGGGAACTGATCGAATGCAGCATTAAATCCATTTGATTCTCTTTTATTAGCAACCACCTGGATGTCCAGATAGGTAATTCAGAACGAATGTGTTCCTTTGAGCGGTTAGAAACAACTGGAATGAAAATCCGTTTTTCCATCAATTGCTAAACACTGACCAAAGGAGCAAATATTATGCTGAACCATGTTCTAATCTGGGAGCGGGGGATAGAAGAAAAAAAATATATATATATAAAAAATCTTTCAAGATAAAGCATTGGGTCATGTATGATCCGCTGTTGGAAGACAGAAGAAAAAAGAGCTGCATGTCACAATTATTCCTACGTTTCCCACCAAGTAAAACGTCTCCAATAAAATTGCTCTGTTTGTAGCTTCTGCCTCGCGATAACTTTTGCACCTGCTGCTCAAAGATTAAATTACATCTGTTGAAAAGAAACTGCCACTTGGGGTCACATATGTTATCAAATGACATTTTTTGTTTATTTGTGCAGCTAGGGCTACCGAATGAGGAATTCTTTCTCTTCCTTTTGAGCTTTACTGTGGATCTTCATCATAAAATAATTTTTTGGAGCCAGTGAAAGCACTGAGGCTTTAAGTTTTACAGCAGGAAAAAAAGAAGGCATATTTTTTTCCTAGATTTCTCTACAGTAATATATCTGTATTATTAATACTTCAGTCACATAAGTAATTCTATATTCACCCAAAACCCACTTAGGTACCCCAAGAAGTTATAGATTCTCATTGTTAAATACTGTATTCTTTCACTGTCATTTCTGGTAAGTACTTTACGCCCTGCCACCCTCACCCCTTTTAATGGCATTGTTGTTAAAGTAATCTTTATGTCAAGCACCAATTCAGCATCCTTCTTCATGTGTGGAGAATATAGAATAAGAGCAACAGGAAAGTAAGAACAGCAGCTACTTCTGAAAAATAAGGTTTATACATGGAGGTGTTCCCCAGCATATGTCTTTTAGAATATTTGCAGAAAGCTTATAATGTGGGTACTCTTAATGTAAAATAATATTCTTCTAAGAAAGTTATTTGATGACAGCTATAGTTCTTGAAATTTGTACAGGTCTTATTCTAGAATAATTCCTTTATGGACATAAGCTCAGTAACATTCAACATTAGTAAACTATAGAATTATCTACAGTCATGGTTTTTTAATATGAAAAAGCTGACTAATCGGAGCAAAGGAGTAATGGCTGAATATACACCACTGCTTTTAACAAACTGATATGAATTGCTCAGTCCTTCAGTGTTGCCTCCTTAGTGATACTTTCTGTTTTGACAAGATCATTTACTCAAGCTGTCTCTTTTGGCACATACAGTTGGTGGCATATAGGATCAAGTAAGCCCCAGCTTTTCATCCTTTTTCCCATCAGGGAGTAAAATTTCTGTGAAAACAGAACCAGGTGATGATTCAAAATGGAAGCTAGTAATTCGACTTCATATGTTGTTAGACCTCACAGTCTTGGTATACAGGCAGTTACTTCCAACTGAAATCCACCAAACTTGCTATCTATCTCATGCATATTTGTTTTGTTTACCAATAGTTCTTATGAAAATCTAATGCAAGAGGTTTAAAATGTATTTACCATAATTCACATGGCTCATCTTAAGAGCCATCATAATTTATGCTCAATATAAATGCCTAAAGAATAAGACTGTACTTCTAAGAATGGGAACAAAATAGGGCTTCAGCGAAAAAATATTCTCTGGTTAGGTCATCAAATAGTATAAGATTTTCCAGGGTATTTCCAGTGATTAAGGGATGCAAATGAAGTGCAGAAGAAATGAATGTTGTCCTAAGTGCTGACTGATATAAAGAACTAATGGAGCAATCAGCCCTTCTTGTTCCAAAGAGTCATCTTTTACAGTAGAAGGAGAAAAATGTAGCAATCATAACCTATAATACGATGATGGAAGATGCAGTGAGAGTGATATTCCATTAAAGTTCATATTTCTTTTTTCACTGAAGATCAACAAGTCTAACAACAGCTGAAATCAGATTTTTATAGACAGTTATTGTTTCAGCTGTCATTACTTTTTCATTACTTGCCATCAAGGAATATTTTCAAGCAGCAGATCTAGTCTTTAACTTAGCTGTGCTCAACTGATGCACCAAGACACACTTAGAAAGGAAATGCTGGAAGATTATTGAATAAGCAGTGATTTAAACATGGGGAATAGTTAAAGGAAATAATAAAACCAGTGTGCACTGAATTGCAAACAGGAAATAGTTTCTTTTTGCTAGTAGGGCTACATAAAAATAAAGACTCAAAGCAATGGATGTGCTTCATGTCCAATTGATGCTGACACAATTAAGGTTCCCAATATGTAAGGTTGAGTCACACTGGGTGCCAGTTGTGGTGGTTTTTCTCTTGCCCGTAAAAAAATCTTGTGATTCCAATAATAAAAACAATTTCACTCAAATGCTGCAGCTTAATTCTTATCCCTTCAAACCAAACCCAAGGAGCTGATGGCACAGAAGATACGGGAATTATATATCACATGAGTGCAGAATCATCTAATTTGCTCTGATGCAGAAGTCCTGAAGAAATATGCTGCTAAGGCGATCCAATCAGCCAGGGTTTATTCTTTTCCTGTTCTAGTTTAGAAAGCAAAAAAATTATCTGAAAACTAAAGCTATGTCCTCCAGAGGGTTACCTTATCACAAAATCAGTCACAAATGGAATGCAGAAATCTTTCAGGGAAAATAGACATTGAATCCATCCTGGTGGTGTTATCTTCATTTTAGAGCTTCAGTAATGATATTTCAGAGGAATTCATAATGAACCCACAAAAAGGGAGAAGTCTGGAAGTTTCACTTTAATTTCATACATGAGTTACAACAACAGCTCCCAGGCTGAGACCATTCTCTCTAATGGTAGTAAGCAAACCTATGCCTACAGAACTATGTCAAAAAAATCTTGCTGATGTAGAGCATACCAGAATGTCTTCAGAGTTCATTTGGCCAAATGCAAAGGTACTGAAGCATGATGTCTCTTTCTGCTGCTAATAATACAACCAAGTATGAAGATCTAGAAGGTTCAGTGTGCTCACGATTGGGCATGGCCTCTTTTGCATCTAGGGTAGCAATTCAAATCCAAAAGAAGCGAGTACAACAGTGACTGAATTCTGCTGCCACATCTGCTCTCAGTGAATTGGTCTCAGAGGTCCTGGTAAACAGGTATTATATCACATACAAAATGTCTCACTATAATTGTCACCCTCCTAATCCTCAAAGAAATAATGTGGAGGGGAGCAGGCAGGAACAACAAAATTCTCACTAGTTTTGTAGGTTGTTCCCCTTTGGGCAACAGATTTACATTGAGGAACTGGGCCAGGAATAGCAAAAGAAAGCTTATAACACTTCCCACCTACAGCTTTTAGTACGAGCCTTATGCTTAGCCAAACTTGGTCAATTCTATTTCAATATTCCTCATGTACATTAGGATGGCATTTCCAGGTCTACATAGAACCACTAAATGACAGCTGAAAAGACAGCAACTAAGGAAATTAAAGCAAGAAATCTATTTTTTTTCCACTCAAGAAAATACATTTCAGATTTGCATTCTGCTCATTCTCTCAGTAATAATTTATTCTTTAGTCTTGTGCAACAGGTCATTAACCTGCTTAACAACCCTAAATCTCTATGTTTTCCCTTTAAAGAAATGTAGTGAAAATACCAAATCTTCCTTCCACTTCATTTTCTTTGATAGCTTAGGGGAATACATGAACTGCGATTTTTCTCTCACAGTGGCAAACAGTAGTTTAGCTATTAACTACATGGGATCTAGATTTAGGACCCTTACCATGTCTGTGTACAGTCTTATTATCTGCTGAGTCTGATTATATTCTGATCAATATTATCTAATGACTGTGACCACAGGTGGGACGTTTCAAGGATATTTCAACTTCCATTGCCATTTGACAGTAGGCAGAAAGTACCACTGTGAATTTATTTGTCCATCTTCATCTTTTTTTCCTAATCAGAAACAAGAGGAAAATCCTTGATTTTCTTCATCCAAGTCTCCCATGTTTTACCTGCAGCATAAACCATGTGGTTGTTTAAGAGACAGACCATGTAAAGAAGGTGAAAGCTAGAGCTACTCCTACTGACAGTTCAAAACCCTTCTAGGTTTCACCTCTCTCTCATTTGAATTGGTGCTTTATTAGAAGTTACTATTCTTAAGATATGTTAAAATTTTCTATGTTTCCCTTGATGTGTTTAGTCCTGTTCTCACCTATATCGATGTTCTTTTCAAATTTATAACCTGGAGGCAAAGGCCAAAACCTTTCTAGCTGTAGAAGCAAATGTATTACTTGTTTTGCTTGAAGTATTATAAAAACCCATGTCTCTGCCAGAGATGTTCACTGAGAGAGACATCAGCCAATATGGTGTTCCAGGATTAATTAAAGAGCTTGTCTGCCAGACATTCTTTAAGTCTGCTTTTTCTCATTTTATTTTTACTTTTTGGCATGTAATAATATTTCCATACTTAATAAATCCTCACTGATAATGACATGCAAAAGAGCAATTAGCAGCAGACAATTCAGTGGCAAAGAATTTATAATTTGAACTGTTTACCATTCAGAGATGACTGAACGTGATGGCAACTTGTTTCCAGCCCGTTGGACTTCTTGGTTGGGAGAGTGATGGGACCCTATAAATCTGTGCAAAACTGCACCGAATGAAACTTCATGTCAGTGATGTTGTTTGGAGCTTCCAGCTGAGGTGGTCTCTGTTTCTCCAGCCTGTTTTTGTATTAAACATAAAATGATACCTGTACAGTAGACAGTTACCTAAATGGCATGCAGCATATCAGGTGTTTTCTAAAATGAAAACCTAATTTCACCGCTCATCACTGTGTCTTGAGTGACCTGTCCATGTGCTGCCTCCTGTTCTTACCAGAAAATAGCCCAAGTGTCGTGAGTTCACATAGATGATATTTCTTAGTCAGAGAAACCCAGTGGTGACTGAGGTCTATGGAGGTTTTCTATACTTGTTTTAGTAGAAACTTTAATTATCTGTTAGCAGAAACATAGTTTCAGTGTTCCAAATATAATATTGCCATTTGGAGCATAGTCACTAGGCCAGCAAATGCAGAACCATCATCAATCAGTTCATATCTGAAAGAAGGAAAAGATTTGATGATTAATACAAAGAGCTCATCCTGAATGAGAAGTTCAGGACAAGTATTTGAACACCTCTCTGATCATGGACTCAGCAGGAACCAGAATGTTTCACTTTTTGGACAGCCCTTTGGGCTTGAAATGTTTCAGTCCATTTATGTATGGACAAGAATATGCACAGGCACTACCAGTTTTATAAGAATAATTATCAACTTTCTTTGCCTCTTGTGATATGCATCAGAGAAAAGATTTGAAAATAGTGCTGGATAACCAAAAAGAAGGAGAATGCCTGGAAGAGAAGACACCTCCCAGGCTTTGAGGCTTGATTTCTTTCTAATATTGGATACTTCAGTCTGTTGCTTTTTTGCCTTGTTTACATTGCAGTTAGGCAAGATCACTTCTCCTGTGTAAACCTTGCTATCAATTGTCACTTTTTACGGTCAGCCATTCCACCAAAAACTGCATAGAAAACTTAGTACATTTATGATTGAAATCTAGTCATCTCAAAGAAATTTGGTGCCAGTTTGTATAGTAATACTAGGAAAGAAAAGACTGAGATAAGGACCCAAGTTCATAGATCCCTTTAAGATGGGCAGGTAGCAGAATATAGTCGTGACAATTTTAATGCCCTTGCTCCTCTAAAAAGCCACATAGATCTTAGCTGTCTATGTCAACCTGAAGACTTGCAGTGGCATAGTGCCCTTTCAAATACTGGTTTAAGGCTCATACAAAAGGGAGTCTGCTATCTACTGATGAAGGTTTCCTTTCTGATGCACCTGCTATGTCTTTCCAACCAAGTATTGACCTAATCAAAACTCATTTAGCTATGAGATCTGATAGGACTACGGCCTGGGAGGTATGGTTTGGAATATTTCAGAACTCAGCAGAAGAAAACATGTCCACTTTTTATTTTAAACATCCAACCTTCAGCATGCATTTTGATTCATTATGAACAAGTACACTGGTGTTTTTAATAGGAAAGCAGAGGGGATCACTTTTGAGGCTGTGGTATTTTTTTAGATTTATTTGCATGTGTAAGTACTTTTTCAATCTAACTGACATAACAGGAAACTCTTGTTTGCTTTACAGTTTAAGTGTAATGAAAAACATCCTCCAGCATCTATCATGAATATACACAACTGTGGTTCCATGAGCTTTCAAGCCAAGATCAGGGAGCCTGGGAAGACTTTTGTATGGCTATACTTCTTGCATCAAAGTCCTATAGATCATTGCCTACATTGTTCTTACCAGCAGTTTTACAGCACCAGAAGAAGTAGCCTCCACACCTATGATCTATTGCCGAATAACTGCGTACACTTGATTTAATTCCTCTGAAATCAATGTTCACTTTTAATTTGCTAACCCTAAATCGAAACAGATAAGGACAGTAAACCATTCAGACAAGTTTGTTTTAAAGAGAAAGGGTGTGTTTCTTTAATAAAAAAATAAGGGACAACAATGCAATAAAACAGTTAAAACATTTACACCTAAACAGTGGCTAAAAAGCATAGTTAGCCAGGCAATATTACTTATTTATATTATAATAGAGCCTCCTGCTCTACTGAATGGAGGGTCCTTTCTGGACGAGATCCCTACCCCCAAAAACCAATGCAATCTGTGTATACAAAAAAGGCACAAAACTTCTCAAAATAACAGAGGATCATTTGGGCATTGAGATGTTATGACTTCTCTGTCCTAGTCTGGGAAAAAAATTAGTCTTTATGATAGATTGCAGGAGTCCATCTGGTGTGTGTGGGGGCTACTGGTCCTTTCCCCCTTTAGTGGGGAGATGTCTGTTCGTTCTTCCCTGCTCGGCTGCCTGCACATTAGTGACAGGGAACAGAAACTGTTCAGTGGTTGATACCAGTTTATGCTAAACAATTTCCCCTCCTGTTTCCAGTAAACATGGGTGTTCAAATAGATCATAATGTCTCAGAGCATTCACTCCCCCCCCCCCCCCCCAGCCTGCCTTAGATGTCCTTTAGCTGCTCCTTTGTGATGGTAATGAAACTAAACAACATTTCAAAGCGGGCTTTGATTAGCATGATAACCGTGTAGTGGCTTGATGGCCAGCATGGAATGATTGTCTAGCCTTCCAGCACCAACAGCTTCGAAGAAAAGTTACACAAGCTGTTAAAACGCATGGATGTATGTATATGTGTAGGTATGTGTATGTGTTTGCATTCACATAATACATACAGGTATAACTCAGGTATCAGTAAAGCCTGACAAGGACCATTCATTGATACTTTAGGTTAGAACAGTGTTTTCTTGATGCACAGGCTAATTGCACCAATTTGCCACAATTTGCCTGGGTAGTGCATATGCATTTAAATAGGGGACAGGATGTGGGATTGCAGCAGAGCTCAGTAATTACTCATCATGTAGAGCATCATCACATGCTGCTAGTCAAGCCACTGGGCATCACTGGAGATGGGACATCTGGAAATGGAGTACAGCAGGAAGACTGCAGAAAACTCAGTGTCTCGAGACCCGTGTAACAGTGTCAGCACGCACACCAAGGGACAAAACTAAAATGCCATGACACCACTAATATAGCCTTCCAAATCAGATCATTTAGGGCAAGACTGTCAGCTGCAGCAAAGAGTTGCATCTCCATCAACATCAACAAAGATGCCTGAGTTTATGCTGAGAGCATGCCCCTTTGTCCCTCGTAATATTTATTCCTTCCTTCTGAAAAATAGTTGCAAGACAGAAGTTTAATTCTGGACTGTTGTTTTCTGACATGGGGCATGGTTTTAAGAGGTTATAACCACCCAATGTGATGGGATGAGCAGTAGGCCATTGGCTATTTCGCAGTAGTTAGACTTTATGATACATGACTGACTCCTCTGGTTTTGTTTCTTTTTTAGTTTCAACTTTCATTTTCCCCTTTTAAATTATTTGGAGCATGAACATGAAAAATTGCCTTAACTGAAATAATGTTTCCTCTGGATTTCTTTTTTATGATGTTTGTACATATTTTGGCAGCCCTTCAGGGTGCTGCATGTTAAGCGAATGTATGACAAGTGACATCTTGGTAGTCTGCAAATACTTAAATGCCTAAACATGGAAAAGCTTCATGCCATCTATATTAGCAGCATATGTATCTGCAATCCAAGCAGAAAGTAAGAGATGCGTAAGTACATTACAGAAGCAACACCAGGTGAATTCAGCAACATCATGAAGCTGATCACTGTGATAAAAAGCAGTGTGTCTTCTCTGTAAACGTACTCAGAACTGGGGGCTATGGTTACTACAGAATACCAAAAAGCTGTACAAAGAGGTTTATCTGTTTTATCTCCAGAAATATGAACAGCATGAATCCAATACGCACTTTGCAAATGTTTTTTGATTTATTTCTTGTGTGACTGTTTTTATGAAATTCAGTAACTGGACATTAAAATAACTGATAAAATTCAATAAGTCTGGGTAAAAACAGTCTTAATTTCACAAATTAAACACTGGGAGTTTCTAACTCAAGAGTTAGATCTAGGAGCTGTAATATATGTGGGTTTAGGCCACTATTAGCTAAATACTCCAAACAAGCCAACAGAACACAAGGAGTTATGTGGAACAGAGAAGGAAACAGAGTGGCCTGATGCTGCTGTGCAAATTATGGATGCGGAGGGCCCTGGGTTAACAGCTGGATGGGTCTGGGGGACTGACGGCTGGGGAGGAGCTCTGCGGGAAAAGGCTGGGGCTCCTGGCTGACAGCAGGCTAAAGCGTGAGTCAGCCACATGCCACGCGTAGTAGAGAAGGCCAAGAGCACGCTCAGCTACATCAGTAGGAGCACCATGGCCAAGAGATTATCCCCCCTCACTCAGCGCTCATTAGAGCACAGCTGGAATGCTGCATCCAGTTTTGGGCCCTACAGTACAAGAAAGACAGCGATAAACTGGAGTGAGCTCAGTGGAGGGCCACCATGATGGTCAGAGCTGGGGCACTTGCCCTTAAAGGAGATACTGAGGGACCAGAGTGTCTTCAGCCTGCGAAGGGGATGGCTCTGGGGGAACCTAACAGGAGTACCTACTAACCAGTACTAACTAACTAGTACCTACCGACCAGTACCAGTGCCTAAAGGTTAGGTTACTGAGAAGCTGGAGCCAGGCTCTTCCTGGCAGTGCATGGCAGAAGAACAAAGGACAATGGCCATGAAGTGATACAGAGCTGAAGTGGCAGATCTGACTGGGTATAAAGGAAAATATTTTCCTCATGAGACTAATGAAATGTTGGAACAAGGAGGTTGTGCAGTCTCTGCCCATGAAGGTTTTCAACACCCAACTGGATAAAGCCCTGAGCAACCTGGTCTGACCTCATAGTTTTGAGCAGGAGGTTGGACTACAGACCTCCAGAGGTCCCTGCCAGCCTGAAATACCCAGTGGCCCTGTGTTTCACACAACACATTGCTAAGCTGTACAACTCCGCTGCAGGATGCTGCAGACACTGTAGGTCAATGCAGGTTTCAGAAGTTGGACAGGATCACCAAAGCGAAATGCATGGTCTGAACCCCAAACACTTGGAGGCGGGGAAATATTAAAAGGAAATATTACTATAGGTTTGCTATAATCTGACAGTCTTCCTTGGGCAGCAGCTTATGGCCACTGTCAAAGATGGGTTACTGGGCTAGAGGGACCGGCTGTCCATCTCCCAAACCATTATAGATCTTTTTGTGTTCTTATTTCTGTAAAATGCGCCATCAGCATGAGCTACTGTTTCAAACCTAAAATTTTGCAGGGCTTTTAATTACAGGGAAGCGCAGTTTTTAGAACGTCATCCCTACCCTTGGAAGGAATAGGAAAATAACGAGGCTTTTCAGAGGGGTTTTTTTTTTTCAGTCAATTTTCATAATGACAGTATTTGGGGGGAAATTGAAGATTGTAGCTTGTTACCAGAAAGTACCAGAAATGTTGTAAAGAGATCTATTTTTATTTAATTTTTTTACTTTTTCAAAAGTTCAACAAGTTCATTGCAATCTGCCTTTCAAGGTCATCCATCTGAATCAATGATCTTCTTAGCTCCACCAGTTCTGATTTTTTGAATAAAATTGTAATTACCAGCCTTTTAAGCACCAGCTGTTCTATTGAAACATGATACTGGTGGTGTACTCAGTCCTGGTGGAAAAATATCTGTGAGCTGCTCTTCACTGAAGCCTCCTAGCTGATTGCAAGAAGCATTTCTGGTCACAGAATTAAAGGGGCCACAACCAGATCCTTTATGGATACAGTTGCCTCTCTCCTTTTGTGAATTACCCTGTTCAAACATGCATTTGAACCTCCACTGTACTCATTCCTTATAAAATGAGGAGAAAAAGGAAAGTACAATATAATGTAGTATAATGTGCAAAGGAATAATCTGTTAGCTCGTCCACATAATGAGCCGTGTGGTATCAATGCGCAGAAACACCAATACTTTGGGGAAATGTTTCTCTCTCGTTATTTAGCAGCACCCATTATTTAGCAGTGTGTACTGTCTTTATCAACAGGAGACCAAGGTGAACATTTAAAGTGAAGGTTACAATCTGCGTATGGTAGGATATGGTGCTAGAGAAGAAATCAGTGATGAAAAGAGAAGCTGAAGATGTGCATTTCTAGCAGGATTTGCAGGAGAATTGAAAGGCTGATTGGCGCAGGAAGCGGCATGGGAAAATAAAAGCAAGAGGTGGAATTTGTCTTGGCAGGAAAGTGATGTTCTACTATTAGAAATGCCTGCAGGCCAAAAAGAAAAAAACTCCTGTGCTGAGATTTAACATAGATTTTCCAACTGCTTTAAAGCTCAGACCCTACACTAAATATCTTCCTCAAGCACACACAGTTTTAGCTGTACAGAAGTTTTCTGTCATGTTCAGAGAAGCCAGAGACCAGTGCTTATTTATTCTCTCAAACTGGGATCGTGGCAGTGTCTGGTGCAGGTGGGCGAGATGAGAGGAGCAGTCGAGCACTGGGGTGTGCCTGCCAACCGCTGCAGCCCTGCCTCCCCTCCCTTCCCCTGAAAGATTTTTGTTTACATACTATATTCTAGTGTATTTTCCTTTTTTCTCCTATTTTTATAAGAAATGAGAGCAGTGGTGGTTTAGCAACGCATCTGAATAGCAGCTCCTGCCAGGTCAGCGTGCTACCAGAGGGCACTCAGGCCTGAGGATGCAGGGGAGGAACTTGCCGTGTCAGCCACAAAATCTGAAGCATTGCAGTAGCGCTGGCTGATTAGGCATTGCTATATTTTTCTCTATTAATTACATGGCCTTTTCTCTCTCTGAAGCCAGGAAAATGTCCACGCTGTCAGAAGTCTTTACGTACGAGGACTCTTACCCCTCTGCAGCGTGCTATCAGGAATCGCAGTGTCTGGCAAGTCCCTGCTCTCTGTAAATCTTTGCCTTACACAACAGACCTTAAGCAGTATTCCTGTATTCAGCGCTTCTGCCAGTCAGACCATTAACTCATAAGGTCTCAGTTCAAGAAAGCTTTTATGCACATAATGACATATCTCTTTTTCTAATGATTACACTTAGCATGCAATCATTATCTCTAAACCTGGCCTGAAGAAGTATTTATTCCTGAGTCAGAGATAAGTGAATACCTGGAGTGAAAATGCAATATACAAGGAACAGTGAAGGAACACAATACTGTATTTTTTCTTCTTTATGACACAGAAATTAATACAGAAAAAGAGAAAAGTAATATGTGTATATTTCAGTTGGAAATACTAGTACAACTGAATGGAGCTAACAAGGTTATTTCTTTTGTGCCACCCCTGTCTATCCCTGATTGCAGATATTTGCCATGGGAATTATATTTTACTGCTTTTGTATACAGCACCTTTTGCCACAGTAGTTCTTGATCTCATGCAGGATCTCTAGGCACTCGTAAAGGACAGGTAATAATTACTGGTAACAAGTACAGAGGACTCCTGTTGCTCATCATTAAGGTATTTCTGAAAAGCAATGAGGGGAAATTCAGAATGACCATATGAATTAATAAAAAAAGATATACAGGCTAGAAAGCTCAAATTATTTCATTTAAGGTAATATAAGAGACTGAGGCTATATGTTTCTTTTCAGAGATGCTCATTTTGCCACTTCTTTGATATTTGCCCTTGCTTTAAACAGTATCTTCAGGGGCTGTATCTTGATAACTGAGGTTGAACAGAGAGTCTTTTATTTTGAGATACGTAACTAATGATTCACATCTCCAGAAGGAGCCACTGCAAATAGTCTGAGCACTTCCAATTTCTACTTCTGCACTGTGCCTGGCTTCTGCTAGCCAACACGAGGTCATTTCATCTTAACATTTCATTGAATTGGTGTGTTAGTAGTACATCAAAGATGATGTCTTAATGAAATGCAAGAGTGAGATAGAGTCATGGCATTTGAAGGCTATGTAAGAAAAAAAATGGCTGTTTACTCTGCATGGAAAAGGAAGTCTGATATTTCTTCTTCTGAAAGTTGGAGGCTCCAGCTCTGGAGTAGGCGAAATGCACAATATACATTTGGTGTTATGTGAATTTTAGAGCTGGTGATAGACATGCAATCCCAGTCAGTTGGCAGGGATTCACAAAGCAGGCAGAGGCTCCTGCAACCAAGTAAGCTTCCATATGCTGCCTTGTCTCAAAACTAATCTGGAAGCAGGCAGAAAATACTTTGTCATACTATGGCAAATTCTTGGCTTCATAGCCAAAAATGCTGCTGGGGTTTGTGACTAGCATCAAACACGTGGTACTAGCGTTTTTTTGCATGGATGCTGGGCTGAGAGCACCCAACTCATCCCATACAGGGCTAGCAGCCCCTGGCCACTAGTGACTAATGGTTGGTGTTGAAAACAGAGAGAGTTCAAGGTGAGGGTTCTGTATATACCATTACCTGTGCTCTAGGCTATGCATCTTTTGTCAGCACACAAAGGTATGGAAATATAAAGACCCCAAACTGACAATGGATATTTCATGAAGTCCTGCTAACGATGTGATATTTTTTTCCTTAATAAGTTATGATTTGTTTGCAGGAGTCCCCTTCTTTTTTTTCTCTGTGAGATTATAGTCTTAGAGAAACAAGGAAGGTCTCCTGTCACCTTTGACGACAAAAGGTGATTACAGGAGTACTATATTTTGTTTCTGCTTGAACAGATTTCATACTTTTTTTACCCTCTGTTCTTGTTGGTCGTTTCATATCTGAAAGTGTTTATCTCTGAAGGTGGCTTTCCCAGAGATCTTGAACAACTCTTTTCCTCCAGGGTCTTAGTTTATATATTACTTACAGATGCAATACACAAAGCCTATTCTCAAATGCAATCTCTTAAGCTTGCAGAATGACTGATGAAGCTGTTGGCTCAATTTGTTGTCTGATCATTTAGTTGATAAGGTGAATCTTGACTCAGTCAGATTTTCCATGGTGGATCGATCAAGTGATGGAAGCTGAATTTCTCACCCTAAGATAACCAGGGAAAGGATCAGCAACACTAGACATCTATTTTGGTAGGTAGTTTAAGCTCTGAAGCTTGATTTTTATCAGCTATTAATATTCATGAAAAATAACTGCATATCAGAATGACAGCATTTATACTCACTCTGCTGTTGTGTAAATAGCTATGTGAAGTGCACAGGAGCCATGAGCTGACCCTAGTGTGTTTCATACCAGTGACCCACTAAGTCAGTGTGTTTTACTGGTAAATGATTTTGCATGAGATGATTGCCTACAAATGACTAACAAGTGAAAAACACTCTGAACTGATAATAGAAAAGTGCAGTAGAACTGATTACCTGAGAATCACATTTTGGCTTTTTCCTTTTAAAAGTAATTTGATTTCATCTGGACTAATTAATTCCTCATTAGTAAGAAGACAATAGGAAAATTACTTTTGGAAGAATATAAAGGCAAAGGCAAAAAAAAAAAAAAGCAAAAGGGAGCTAAATATAAAATATATCCTTGGATAAGATTATAGTTTGTCTCTTAAGAGTAAGGACATGAGACAATTTCAAATTTCCCTGCAACTCATCAGAACTGAATGGTAATCAAATGAAAAATGGCTTCCATCTTAATATACCATTATTGTCCCTTAATATAGAGTGTACCATCAATTACTGAAAATGCTATTGAAACTGTGCATTAAATTCATTAAGTATACTACATGACATGACTTTTGGAGAATATTTGTTTTCACACTTGCCTAGTTTACACATTATTCTTTCCCTTCTTCAAAAAGTTTGCGAATGACCAAGAAGTCCAGACAACACCACCCTTTGCTTAACTTTTCACATTTTGTTACAAAACATCACAAATCGTATGGATCATTGTGGATCCCAGTCCCTTTTGAAAACAAAAATATTGTCCTTGTAAAGAAAATAAATAAAAAATGCAACTTTCTGAAGCATTTTAATTAATTGTAATAATTGAAAAATGAGTGAGTTCTTTTGATTTTGTAAAGATAAAGAGAATTTTTAGTGGTAAAAGACATAATAATTATTTTTAAATTTCTTCACTGAAAATTAAAGAACATAAACAAATACAGCATTCAATCCACTGGCTATGTGCATCCTAATAAAGTTTAATTAGATGTAATCACCTTCTGTCATTTCCACTTCTCCTGCCTTCTGAAAGTGTGGCATTATGCAAAAACAGCTTGCCTTTTCATACAGGAATCAATTTCAGGAAATCAAAGATGTGTTTATACAGGCTGAATTTCTGGATAAATAAAGGTTCTTGAACTACCAACCACTTTAAAAACCTCTGAGCTTCTTCCTTAGTAGATATTGCATTCTCGTTCTCTGTGACTTCTAATCTGAATGACTGTTACGTGATATTAAATCTGTCAAAGACGAAATTGTTGCCTGCAGCTTTTCTGCATCACATCTCAAACTTACCAAAATTAATACTCTTGCCAATCTCAGGCATATTTGGTTTTGTTTACCTAGATGGCCAGTTTTCTTATATGCATTTATATTAAAAAATTCCTATTAGTTTAAAGGAAACCACAAAATGGCAGTATTTAGATAAAGGAGATGTACTACTTCTTGAATGCAAAAATTATTATTCTGCCTTTAGGCCGAATCAAAAAATTCCCTTTCTTACATCCAGTCTTCTGGTGTGGTTATGTTGCAGCAAAACTTCGCCCAAATCTACACAAGAGTGGTAGTTTATATTATGAACTTTACTACTGGATAGGAAAAAAAAAAAATCCACTCTTATCAATTTTAGACCTTTGTGGAATTCTTTGTACCAAATGGAAAGGAACTCTCTTATCCGCTTTAGAGACTGATGTGAGAAAAAGCAATATAGCCTGTGAATGTATTATCTGGACAAAATACCTGCTTTCCAATAATGTGAGAAAAGGATGATAGTGGCCATGATATCCTCATGCCTGTAAAGCTGTGCATTTTGCTGATATCTTTATGTACACACCAAGCAGAAAGATGAATCTTCCAGTTTCTAAAAAAAAATGATGCTGTGAAGTGGTTGAGAACTGGGTTTGGCACATTTTTTCCCCATCGCTCTCTTAAATTAGTACCAAAGTCTTATGCTTGCTTATTGGGCTTATAAATACAGACTGCTTCCTTTTCTGCTCTGGCTGCTTTCCACAATATTGGCTGGCTTCAAAGGACAGGGAAGAGGAAGAAGCATGCTGACAATGCCTGTACTTTCTGTGAATCTCTTCCACTTATTGTAGCCTTTAGTTACATGAATTTCAGCTCTGAGGGATTTGCTTGGACAGCCGTCACATCACCGACAGTTTCTCCAGCTGCCCCAAATCCTTTCCAGCTCCAACTCTATTTTAAGGTCCTGGTTGCACCACATCTTCTGGGCGAAGAGAGAGAAACAAAAATAAGTGCTTATTCGCCAGTGTCTTCTGGATTTACAACATCTTAGCAGCTAACCCCTGCAGTTATCTTTTGGGGAAATAGTTGCCACATTCGTTTAGTTCAGAAACACCAAGGACCTTTCCTGTACTGGGGGCTTTAAGTGTTTCATAAATAAGTGATTCAGGATTTGTGCACTCAATCCTTTTTGTGTGGAAACACCAAGGATATTATTCACTTCAGAGTTAAGAAACCTAAATGTATGTGTCTATACATTCATGTCAACACGTGGGTTTGAAGTGCTTGTTATAGGCAGCGGAGGTCTGGTCAATGCAGGAGCCCAGAGAGCATTTCAGCTGGCCTGCGCGGGGAGGCTCATCAGTTGCCCACGCTGAAGTACCTGGTGCTATCTGAGGCGTAACTGAGGCATCCGCACCATGATGGTGGACATGAGGCAGGACCTACAGGAGACCCATGTCCTCCCAGAGCAGCAGTGGAAGGCCGGGAGGGATGTGCTAGTGCGTCTTACCACCAGCCACTTGTATGTAGCAGCTTCCGAGACCTCTGCTCCGAAAGGAGTTGATTTTCCCTCTCACAGATCCCTGACTCCATTGACTACCACATCAGCTTAGACACATGGCTCACCTGTGGACGCTTACACGTAGGCATCTACCTTTAGCTTTCATAATCTGAGCTGAATTTCTCCATGAGACTCATCACTGGGGCCCCACTTTTAGCAGTTTGTACCACACCAGGATTGCACCAGCGGGTTCTGGAGAGCTCCTGGAGTAGGTGTCAGAATAAGACACTGCATTCAACAGGAAGACTAGAAATATGCAGTCAAGGAGTTTGGTTGTGAAACGTGCGGATTTAGAGCACCCCGAGCACATGCGTTTGAATCCAGTCAGGCCTTAAGACAGCTGAGTATACACAGGGCATGGGCAAATGTACACAGACAGGGCACCGGCTAAGGCAAGTTAGAGCCATCCCTAAGGCAAGTTGGTCCTAAATATTTAGTGGGACCGATTAGTTGGTTTTTCCGTATCACTCCTCAGACCCTGCACCAAGTATAGGTTGCAGGATCCAAAGACCGGACCATTGTTCTTCACTGAAAGTTACCTAGAGAGCAGGCACAATACTACCTAACTTGGCTGATGGTTAGGAAAACCATAAATATAAAAATAAACTCTGTCACCCAATATATTTAAAATATTGGAAAGCATTGGAAAGTACGTGTTTAATACCTTGAATAACATTGGACGATTATTTACATTTCTCTTTCACACAACTCACTGTCAGAGTAATTGGTAAGAAACAGCAGCAAGGCTCATCTTATGACAAGACTAAGATCTCTGGCCATATTGACACCAGCACTCACAGACATCCAGACTGGCTTTTCTGGAGTTAACCTGATGAGGAAATACAAGACTCTATTGTGCGGGAACACAGAGAAGCCGTTCAGATCTGGAAATGTGTAGCTACTTTGGCAGGGCACTGCCCTGAGCTAATACGCTCTGCAAACACATCGGAACTGCCCTGAGCCTTCGACTGCTGCCTCTGTGTAGTGCCAGGCTACAGCTTGGCGATCTGCTGGCTCAGGCTGGCTGTAACTCAGGTGCTTCATTACACAGCAGAAATTTGGCCTTCACATGTAAGCATAAACAGATAGAGGAATTTCAGATGTGACCCATCCCTCTTTTCTTCAGCTCATCTGAGTCAGACTCTATTTAATAATACATATATTCAAGACAGACTTCATTGCTCTAGTGCCAAACTACAAACTTTACCATATTGTCTGGTTGTTTAAGTCATTCTTAGACATGGATGTTTGCCACCACTCTAATGTCTGGATACAGAAAAGAATGATGAAATCACATTCATTCTTAACTGTACAATATATTTCATTAGTGTTTAAAATAAAATTTCTTTGCTACATCCAGATTTCTTCTTCTATTGTTAACTGATTTAGCGCTATTTCCAGGAGGGCTTTATCTCTTGACAAAGACATGTGGTTTTTAAAATTCCTTACATTGTGTGGCAGACTTAACTGATGTGGTCCATTTATTCCCCCTCCAGCACATTATCTTGAGTATGTAAAATGAATTATTACCTCTTCTGCAGTGTAACAACACATTATGCTTAACAGAAGACCTAAGACTTGTAGGCTATGTTCCCACAAAATGTTCTTCCTGATGTCTGGGTGTCTCTAATTATACTTACTTCACTAACTGGTCATTCATATTGTTCTAATAGTATTAAAATTATATATTAACATAAAAACTTTATTGAACTGGTTCCCAAAGGATGTTACAATCTGAGGGTGAAACTCATTCCCATGCAGCTCATTTGCCAGCCAAGAGAATACAGATTTTACGTGTGATTTATTGACGCATGGCCCAGCTGTTCAGTGTCTGCTTAGGAGATTTTAATCCTGATTGCATAAACTCTGGGTAAAACCTTGCTGCTGTCTCACAGGAGTGTCATCAATTTTAAATAGTAATATTTAAGTGTGTTAAGTATGTAAAGCTCATGGCATTTATGTGAGAATCACTTTGCCCAGCCCTAAAGTTGGAACCACTGCTGACATAAAATACAGCTGCTATTTAATATCTCAAAAATGCTATAGAAAGTTTAAGATGAGGTGTGAAAAATACCATATTCCTATGAAACTGCAGCAGTGTAGTAGACAAGAAGCATATAAACATCCTCTCTGAAATTAAGACTCTGTTATGCTAATTGGTAGTAAATATATACAAGTTCCTTCTAAACCCTCATTGTGACCTGTTTCCCTAAGTGAGGCAGAAGAGAGACTTACACCTATTGAATCATCAACTGTGTTTCCAATAGCATATGGGATTTCCCTCTTAAGTACCAATGCAGCCCAATCCTGCTTAGGTTGTGATAGCTGATCAGATCACAGCTTGAGGCTTACACAATAATTGCTATCAACTCAATTATTTTACCTTATGTTAAACACACTACTGCATTTCCACTATTCTCTCTGCCACTATTCAGTTCTTATCTTTCCAGTTAGATGACAATATCATCCAAAAGCTAATCAGCATTGAAAAGAAGGCTATGAAACCCCTACCCTTGCTTATTCTTTCAGGTTTCTGGTTTTGAAGGAGACAGAGGAGTGCTGGTTGACATATGGCTACTGTTTAGGTTAATGCTTTTGTTTTGATGATGTTGCTAAAGTGGCTTAGAAGAACTTTTCCCAGTGTTTCCACTTAGTGCAGCTATTGCTCTGGCTATTGTGTAGGTTTATTTGTAATTAAGTGTATAGATTTTATATTAATCACATTATCGCATCTACTCAGTTAGAAGATCGATATGTGTATTTTGCAGAAGTCACTAAGAGTTTGGAAAGAGTGGACCTTCCCTGAGCCACATATAGCTATCCATCTATCTGTTTTGTCTGCCTATCCATCTGCTATGTAGTCCTTGTTTTGTCTTTGGGAGGTCTTTTACTGGCTTTTCTCTTTTGAACTAACAAAAACTCAAGGGAGAAAAGGTCAAAGCAGCTTTCTGGTTTTGGAGACACATGGTAAATTGGAAACCATTGACAGTGTGAGGCACATTAAGCCTAAATTATATGTTGAGACCCTGATTAGTGGTGGTGAGGCACTGGCACAGGTTGTCCAGAGAGGTTGTGGCTGCCCCATCCCTGGAAGTGCTCAAGGCCAGGTTGGATGGGGCTTGGAGCAACCTGGTCTAGTGGAAGGTGTCCCTGCCCATGGCAGGGGGGTGGAACAAGATGATCTTTAAGGTCCCTTCTGACCCAAACCATTCTGTGATTCTATGATTTGTGCAGCAGCACAGCACTGCATTTTACAGTGACATGACTTGCTGAAAAAACTACTTTATTCCCTTCAGTTTCATATGAACGTTTGTAAATTTGTAGCAGAAATCAAAAATGCTAGAAACTGAAACCAATCAGCTGTCCCTGCTATTTACTTGCACTGTAGTGTAGCACTGGGATATCCTGATTATGGGGCTTAGGAGTCCTTGAAGAGAAGAGCTGCCGGCAGAGCCTGGGCGGTGGTACGAGTCCCTAAACTGCAGGAGCAGTGATCTGCAATGATAAGCCATGTGTGGGAGCAGGCTTTGCATCTTTCTACAGACACAAAGTTGTGAGGAAGGGTCCAGCTTTGCCCAGGGTAAGACCAGCCCCTTTTCCAGTTGCCTTTATCCTACAGGCTTGGGGCTGAATAGGAAGGGAAGGCACATTAAGTCTCAATTATTTATTGAGACTGATTTGTGGCAGTGAGACACTGGAACAGGTTGCCCAGAGAAGTTGTGGATGCCCCATCATTGGAAGTGGTACCCATCACATGGCCAGGGTAGGAGTCTAGACAATGGAGAGTCATTTTACTCCAGCTGAAGACTTTTGCCAGTTTTACATTACAAGAGAAACTCCTGTTCTTGCTCAAAGTTCATTGAAGAAACAGCTCTGGGCACTTGTGCAATCCCTATCAGCTGACTTCACACCCGGGTAGGTAATGGAGACCCTACAGACATTTCGATCTGATGATCTTTTAAAGGCAGGGGATCATGGTGAGGTGGCCATTCTGAGTATTTGGGATCTCTCTTCAGACTTTGGCATCACTTGCCATTGAGCATTCCCTGTTTGCAGGAGAGCGCAGCCCCGTACCCTGAGAGTCTGTCCTGTTCCTCGCAGTGATTACATATGAAAATGTCAAGCATTCTTCTGAATACCTTTACCAGCAAAATTACTCAGGCTAAAAGTCACTTCATCTTTTAAACTGCATGCATATTGTATATATATATGTATATATGTGACATCAGGAGGAAGACAGTAAGAGCCAAACTGTCTGCATTCAGCCATTAATTTCTTCTGTGTCTCCTTATGAAATCCATTTTGCTAACCATGATCTACCCTTTTAAATCCATGCAGACTCTTATGAGTCACTTTGTACGTGTCAACATGTTCTAGCTTGTTGCTGACCAGTGGTACCAAACCTTCCTCCGTATCAATGTCAGATATAAAAAAAATCCTCAGGTTTTTTCCCTTGGATATCTGCATTTTGGAGAAGGATTTTATTAGCCTATTTTGCGTTGTCATTTTTACTCCTCTTTTAGACCGTTATTTTGAACAATCTTGCCTTTTTAATGCTCATTCCAATGGAGCGGTATAAATATTTTATCTTAAATGTATTCCAGCAGAAGCAGAGTGAACATTAACTGTCTATAAGGGTTAACCCATTAGTGAAAAGGATGCCTGATAAATTGAAAGTGTGGCTTTTAGCCAAGAGAGATCGGTATATTCTGAGCATTCCTTTTCTGCCTTAGGAGTGGCAAATCATGTTGCCTGTATCAGATGTGATACAGCTTCTGAAAGAAGCAACCTCAGAGGCAAATTCATACTTTGCTATTCAGAGAACTGTCCACTGACTGTGTATGTGAATTAAGGGCATGCCTTACTTACAAAGTTAGCGTTGTCTCTGGAATCATAAATTGTAACTGGGAAACAAAAAGAAACCATAAACAACTTTAAAACAAGTCAGATTACATTTTCAAAATATTATGTGGTACGCATGGTAATGTAAAATTTTTAGGAGGTATTTATTAAGCACTCTTTGTCATATTTTAAACATTTTCAACCATATTTTTCTTCTGTTCTGAGTACTAAAATCAGTAATGAAGACAGTAGTCAGATGCCTTGATGGAGTTGTTAATCCAAAAGCATTCCCATAGTCTCAGTATGGATAAGTAAAGAACTGCCAATCAAGCTGTCTGGAAGTGAACCTTTCATAGAACAATGTACGTTTTAAGAATAATTAAACAGCAGTTAACCTTCCTGTTGTAAAAGAAAATAAAGATTCAACACTTTTTTCTTTATAAACTTTTTTTTCTTTGTAATCTCTATTGTGTAACTCCCTACCTGCAAACTTCAGTTCAGAAGCACGGTATTTAATTTACGTTGTGTTTAATTTCCATCAGTGTAAACACCTGCACAAGAGCAAGGAACAGCGGTCACTCTTTGACAAATCCGGGCCATACTGAGCCTAGTCAAATTCTTTCTGAAGGAAAAAATATGCAGAGCTCCACTGCTAATACTGCTTTGATGCACAGAAATTTACGACAGATCACGCTGCTTGTGTTCTACAGCCACAGAGGGCTACAGGGAAGATTTTGGGGGGCCTTCATTTTCTTCTGGCAATTATACAGAAAGCAAAACCCACCTCCTGGGCATGGTGAACACCTGTGCGCTTGCTGCCCACTTCAACCAGTCATGTTGAATAAAACCTTTGCCTTCACCTTCACCTGCCCCTTCTCAGCTCATGAGGTGCCTTTTGCCAGCACCCAGGCAGCCAAGGGCTGTTAGCGACAAGAAGGACCCCGGTCCCTGGGGCAGGCGAGGCTGAAGAGGACAGAGGTGGACGGGGTGGGGAAGTGCATCCCTGGAAAGAGGGGTGGAAGAAGGAAGGAGGAGAAGAAGGGGAAGGGCAGAATTAGAACATTATGCTCCTGAATATTCTTGAACTCTTTAGCACTCTGCAATAGCCCCTTTTCACTTACTTTTCAAAGAAGTTATTTTCCATAATTATTGAGAGGTGATTCTTATTCAACCACATGCCTTTGTCTTTCCTGATAAAAGATGTTGCATTTGCTTTGAACGTGGAATTGCCTCAATTTTCTCTATAAAAGTACTTTATATATTCAAGTGTTGCAGGACAAGCTCACACATGAATATAGCAGGCTCTAAAACATCTGAACTCTGCATTCCTGGCATGCAGCCTATTGTTCATTAAGGAAAAGCTCAATATATTTTAAAGAACATGGAAAATTCATGTGTGCATACAGTTACAGAGGATGTATTCATTTATATATCTTTCATATATTTAAATCATATTTGTAGAATAGGCCTAATATATAGAAAGTGCTTGTTTTGAAAGCTGTGACATGCACTGTCAGTATTCATTTTCAAGATTTTCTAGTGGATGCTTCCTATTGTTCAAGCAATGCAGGAGGAACACATTTGTTGCCATTCTGGAAAACACAAAATAATTTCCCAGTGAATGTTCTTTATTTGCTCTGTTTTCCTTAAATTTTCTGGCATGGAGAAAAGCGTGACAACAGTTCATGTAGAGCATGCAAGTAAAATTTATTTTCCCCAGTGTGATTATGTACTCTTCGTATTTCAGCCATCTATGAAGAAACATCCTATATATTCATGCACTGACTTAGGAAAATTATCATTCTTATTGGCTTCCAGCTGTTCAATGACATTATGTACCTATCCACAAACAAATTGTAACCACTTTGGGCTTATAATTCATCATTCATTAGAACTTTAATACAACCTTCTTGGTTTTTTCTTTCTTAGAGACCAGATGAGATTTGCAAGTTTGACAAATAGGAACAAAATAGCCTCAAAGAAACTGTACTAGAGTATGGCAATCAAACCTCTAGAACTAAAATTCCAGCAACAGCAGTTTTCCAAGATGTCTTACATATAGATCGTATTTTCTAATTCATTTTCTTTTGTTATGTATTTCAATTGTTAGACCACTTTCTACAGAATTTCTGGGCGCCTGTGTTTCCTCTGCTATTTATAATAGGAATACAAAGTGGCCAGAAGTCCAAGGTGAATCCATCTTCATCTTGCCTTGAAAGAGAATATCCAAATGCACCGAAATGGCTTTCAGCTTTTAAATGTAGCATTTTGTTTGAACAGAAACTGCATCTGCAAACTTTTTTTCAAATAGCAAGCTGTTGGCTAAGAGAAAATGTTGGTGCAGGGGTTTGTAAACAGTTTCCCCGTTTTGCCTGCCAAGTGCATTTTTGCAAGGTGAGATTTTTCCTTCAGGCCTGCTCGCAGTCCAGCAGACACCTCCTGGGCTGTAAGAAATCCCATAAAACCTCCTCTGGACCCTAGAAGAAGGCTTTCCTTTAGTAACCTCTAAGGCCTGGATCCCCCAGGGACCTGCTTCCTGAGCCCACAAAGTTTTGGCAGGACTGCAAGCTCAGTCCTTGCTGGCTGCCCCACGTCCTCTGTACCCATGCACCCTTGAAGCCTCCCCTCCTGCGAGTACTTCATTGCCTTTAGGAAAGGGAAAACTCATCTCCCTGCGAAGGGAGCGGCACACACCGAAACCAGTGTGCTGCTGGCAGGGTATGGGGAGCAGAAGCCTTCCTTGCCACCCAGCCGTACCATGTTGAAAGGAGATGCCGTTGCTGTGAGCAAAGTAAAACAAATGCCGTCCATCACATCTTGAAACAAGCCCAGCAGTGTGTTTGTGGCATGAGAGCAATCAGAATTACACATATACTAAACAGGCGGTTACTTTTTGCTAGCTGCTTTTTATTCAAAACCAGAATTCCCAACTGGTATAAACTACCACAAAGAAAATGCAATGCATGGAGCAAAGAAAAAGATGGGGTAAGGTGTACTCTGAACCTTTGCCATACTGAACTTGCTTTATCATGGTAGACTCTTCACGTTTTTCCTTTCGTGCAGTTACAGTTCCTGTGTGAATTAGTGATTGCAACCAGTGCTTTTACAGCAGCACCTTAAAGATTCATTGTTTCAGTCAGGGTAAAGCAAATCCAAGAACTTCAGCTTGTCAAAGCCTCCAAAAATTTATAGTGAGCTTGTGTGCTCTGTTTTTAAACATGGGCAGCAATATCCATTGGAAACCTTCTATATTTAAATGCAGACAGTGATTATTTACTCACTGACCACAAATGCTCCATAAATGTCTGGGTACAGTAGCTGGTGTGCAGGAGTTGGACTGAGATGCTCATATCTGAAAATTGATGTCCAAATATCATTGGCAGAGGTCCACTGGGGAGAGGCAGTGGAAACAGTAATTCCCTGATGCGCCGTGCATGCTTTTCTGTAGGTTTTGATTCTGCGTGAAACAAATCTATGCTACAAATCACTGTCATATGGCCCTGGTGCTAGCTGCTACTGCAAGGGGCAGCCGCTTCCCTCGCAGACCTGGGCGAGGTTTGGTATCCCCAGCAGCCGCCCAGTTCAGTGGGGGCTGGACGCAGCCGGCGGTCGCAGGGAAGTGCTGACCACCTACAGCAGCAGCATTACTGTTATCTCACTCTGTTAACAATCACTTTCACAGATTCCCTCCTTTTTTCTCTCAGGAGTGTGAGAGAGCTCTAGATGTTCTCTTTTCAGACCCTGAAGAAGCATCTCAGAGTCTCGCTGGGCTGGGAGGAAGAAGAAGGTGACACATGAACAGAGCAGGATCCTCTGCCTGGTGGCTGCTTCTCCCTGCCCCTCTGAATTTCCTTTTCTAAAGCTACGAGTGTGGCAGTGGCACGGCTTAACGTGAGTGCTTACATGAGCACAAGCACAGGTCTGAGTTACCTGTATTTGTGCCGTAGCAAGCACACCCTGATAGTATTACCTGCAATATTACTCAACCTAATTTGAGTTAAAAGACTGCCGTGCAAGTAAACGGCATCCACTACCAATGTGCGTTGGGAGGTGTCTTGGAAGATGTTACAGACCTTGTCAGGCCAGTTTTAGCTAATAGCTAATAGGGTGTGAAAGCAAGGACCCTTCCAGGTAGAGGCTCCAGCAGCCCCAGGAGATGGGTCAGGAGCGGCAGCGCGGTGCCCCAGCCTGGACCATGCCTGCTGGGACCTGCCTGCTTGAGGCATGGCCCTTCGGACAGAGGGCGAGAAGGAAGCCAGTGGTGGGTGAAGGGCTGGTAGAAATGCTGCCCTAGATGACTCCCTCCCTCGGAAGCCTTGTATGGTGAAGTGTCACATTGGATTTCTTTCAGAGTCCTCAGAGGCTATTGTTTTGGTAAATCTGAACTGGGGTGTTCTCCCCCAGAAAACATCCAATGTAAACATCCATTACAAGCCACTGGAGTAGACTGAAACACTGCATTTAAATTGCTTTTAATAGCTAATTTGATGATTTACACAAAGGGTTAGCTGCAATTTCTGAGCTGGTTCTATTAGACTTTATTTAATGAGACACTTTATCGCATTATAAAACTGCAGAGCCCCTTGTTTGTGCAGTTTCAACTTCTTTGTTGTTGAGACATTGCCATCACACTGTTTTGGTATCTGTAATCTGTTCTATGGGTCACAAATGGGCATCAAAGGGTTTGGTGGTTTGGGGTTTTTTTTTTGAGTCAGGCTTTGAGAGAGTTTCTGGTATTTTTGTACAGGAGCCTTGTAGGAGAGAAAGCAATGAATAGGCTGGAAAATAAAAAGCTCTTTCCTAAGTAGCATAATATCATGCTACACTCAATTTGTATCACAGTGAAAATTACTACCTAGTGAGTTTTATTAAAATATTATTTGATATCAATCTGCTTATTATATTATATCAGAGAAGGTTCAAAGTGACATGTTTGCATTGGCTGCCACAGAGGTGCCATTTTCTCTGACAGGTGTATGTTACTCAATTATAATTATCCTGCATTTCTTCATTTTCTAGACCAACCCTTAATAAGGTTTCCAGCATGGAAGGCTCTATTCCGCAGCAGGCTGGGTATCCTCCTCCTGCTCTTTCTCCAAGGGAACTGAGACCACCCGGCTCTTTCCAGGACTCGGTTGCCATTGAGAAACGATCAAGTAGTTCCCCAACAGTTTCTCAAAAACACACTGCTATTTTAATGTTGGTGGTATTTTTTCCCCTAAACATTTAGACTGTGTCATGGTAACAGCTACTTTTAGTTCTGAATTTGTTTTCCCATCTTTCATTTCAAAAAAATGACAGCGTTTCAGTTTATTCCCTTTAAATGTAAAATTTACTATTTTTAACTTTTGGTGACCATAAACGGTTATACCAATAGTTTATGAACTGCTTTGGATTTCCTATGCAATGTAAATTACTATATTGATTGCTAAAAAAGATGTTTGCGATAACAATTGATCATATTAATTATGAAGTGTTCATAATGTTCAAAACAAAAGCAAATGTACAGTAAGTACAACATGTGTTGTAAGCGTTTTAGCAGGGGGATGGCAACAAGAGGGGAAGCAGCAAAATTAGCATTCCCAGTACATATTTAAAAATCAAAAAGTAAGCTAAAAATAATCATATCATAAATGGGTAACATGTAATCAAGGGTCCATTTTTTTCTGTCCAGTTAACTTTAATAGGTTTGCATGGGTCCAAACTTGATTGAATAATCGAGTGTACAAATTCTTGATATTAACAGTTGAACATTTTATTGTCCAAGCCAGGGCTAAGGAAATGACATTTAAGATCCTTAACAGATGTAGCCCTTAACAAATGTACCACAATTAATTGTTACTACTATTATTATTACTACTATATTTGAAGAGTGCTGGAAGTAAAATGCAGTGGATTCAAAAATAGGTACTTCCCAAGTGCAATTGGATGATTACTTACTTTGCTCAAACTAAAGAGAGACTTAATTCTGCCGTAGAAATCCAACATTCCGTGTTGGAGTGGTCTGATCAGCAAGTAAATTACAGATAACCAAATTTAAGGAAAATAGTGCGTGCAAGTCTTTTGCCTATATAAGCAAAACACGGGATCTTCATGGTTTTTATTAAAAAATAAACTCATCTACTCAAATTCTGATTACCAGCTGATTCTTACAAATCTTTATTCAACTTGCATATATTTATAAGGAAATAGGACGATGTACTTACTCAAATGGTGCCATTAATTCATTTTATAAAGGAAATCAATATTTTTGTGACCTTTTTTTGCACTAAGTCTGAAAAAAACCAGCAGTACTACCTAGTAGTATTGAGACTTTACAATGAAGTTGAAACATGCTGCTAGTTTTAGCTCTGAAGTGGTACTGCTTTATGCAGGATGGTTAAGGCAAGATATATGCTAGTATCTAGTTTAAGAACAAAAAGATTTATAAATGGATTGTGCTTATTATCAAGAAACTACACCTTACCGTAGTCTAAAGGAGAAATAAACATAATAGACATAGATACAGATATTTCATATCAGTTTATTCTATACCACACCTTCCCCTTTTTGTTTTAAGGTGAGAGTCGAAATGTCACTGAGTATTGCTTTACACAGAACCTGCTGGATGGCCTGATCCAGGAAAGCCCTTTTCGCTCCGTTGGTGGAACTAACCGTATCATTAAAGTTACAGTTTGTCGTACATCCTCTTCTGGATCAGGGCTCTTAGCATTGGATAATAGTAGTAATTAATACTAAATAGTATGTCTTCTTTGTAGAAAACTCATGATAAAATACTTATCTTATTATACGTCTCTAATCTTAATGTTCTCTGAATGTTTTAAACAATTTACCTAACAGTCTTTGCTGCTGTAAAGTGTAATTGCAGGTTTTCTTCCTTGTCTGGTGCAAGGGTTACAAACACATTCTGTAAGATCATTACATTATCTCAAATACCTTAAGAAAAGCTTCTCTCTGATCAGCTCAATGTTCTGTATATTGTAGGAGATGCAGATAATAGTATAATTCACATAAATTTGCATTAATGATACTGAATTTCCTTAAAAGACTAAATTTAATCTACATTTCAAAAAGTGAAAAAGTGTGACCAACATTTTTCTGACAGGCACCCCAGCTGAGCATCAGCTTTACAGCTGTTTGTTAAAGTAGGTAGAAAATAAAAACCTTTTATTTAAGATTTGGGGTAAAACTCGAAAACTGTAAACACATCCAGGCAGCTGGGGTCCCATTCTCAAAAGGCACGGGGAGCGCATCTACAGTGTCGTGTGCTGTCATGTTCCAGCTCACCTGCTTCTGCTGGCACGACATCAGGTCTTTCACGCCCCTAGTGCAGAGCCTGCTCATAGCTTTTGAGGGCTCTTCCCCACGCCTCAGTTGCAAAGGTTTGGTGTTAGGGACGCTGGAGCGTGTAGTGTCTCAAAACTTGCATCCCTTTTAGGAAATATTTCTTAGATTATTGTGTAAAACTGAGTTCCTCTTTTCTGTCCCTGTAAAGCATCAGTGGCTTTAACTCAGCTCTAGCCTTCCTTGAGGCACTACCGAGTCATTTTCCTTCCCTCCATCTCGCTGCTGTTGATTCCAGCTGCCCTCTATGCTTGCCAAGAGCTCATACAACAGGCAGATGTTCTGGGAGACGCTGGATCGTGCACAGATTAGCTCTTTGGGTGTAAGGTGCATTCAGGAGGGGTAGGACCATATCACTGTGGAGATCTGAGGTGACAAGCAGTGGCTCCAGATCTTCCATCCCAGGAGGCAGATACATTTCATGAGCTTGCCCTAAGCCTCCAGGAATGGGACACTTATGCCCTGCGGTAGACACAGTTGCCCCACAGAGCTGGTTACCCCTAATTGCTGTAAGTTCATGACCGGTTCAGTACTGGCAAGTCGTTATTTCTGGGCTAGCGAGGATGTGTGAGACAATCAATCAAGTGGCTTGTGTGTGGATAATGGGTGTAACTAATGTGCCTGAAATAGCAGCTGGCTTTCTGATAATGGGCTTCCCAAAGTGTGCCGAGTGTCATTAATAGTATTCATGGCTGCAGGTCACTTGCCAGAAAAAGTAAGTAAATACATTTATCAGAATTCAGTGCAGACAAGCATCAAAATGAAATATGCAGGAAAGGCACATGAAGTAAGCGTATCCACCCTGGGAATTTCAGGGGCCAAACTGAGTTTGTTTTGCATGGGCTGTTCTCTTGTACTCTCTCTTCTGGAGACACCAGAGCAAACCCTGACAGGCTGCTGAACAAGGAGCACAGGAGAGCTGAAAGCACAACCGGCACCCTCTAAACCCCTCTGCCCCCATCCAGGCAGCACGCTGAGAGAGAACAAGCAGAACCAGCACCCCAGGAAAAATAGCTTTGTGAAGTTTACTGCTCAGGTTACCTGTAATCCTTACCTTTTTAAGGAAAGATTGTCAGTTAGTCTCTCTCCCTCATTTTCCCTGGCCCTCCATGGAATCTACCTTGGATCACGGAAGACCAAGGGAGAAAGAGGAATTAAGTGACGCTGTCCCCAAAACTGAAGCAAAATCCCATTTCACTACATGCGGTATCCTTGACAATAACAATCAAATTGGTCACAATGAAACCACAAATCATTCCCTGAAATTCCTGCATCAGTAAACACAATCAATGGCAGTTACTTGGATCTGGCAGGTCCAGGTCTTCTTCAGTCTTTTCCCTAAGCCATCCTCATCTTGGGATGCCTCACAGCCCATTATTTTCTGCAGGCTGATCCTGAACTTTAACTCCCTGCGTTGTGCCCAAAGCTGCATTCCTTTTCTGCTGCAGGCTTTATCTCCTCCCTGTAAAACTCAGCTTGACTTTGTGTTGAGAACCATGCCTTAAAATGAAAGTCTTTCCTATGCTGACCACAGAAATCAAGTAGAATTCTGGAGCCTTCCTCCAGGCAGGCGGCAGAGCACCGAGTGATGGGTATCACCCAGTTTGGGGCACCTGAGCGAGGCTGTACAGAAGGTTGTGATCAGCGGCACCACGTCCAGCTGGAGGCCATCGCTAGTGGTGTAGCCCAGGGGTCGATACTGGAACCAACACTGTTTAATGTCTTTAATGACCTGCATGATAGGACCGAGTGCACCCTCAGCACGTTTGCTGGTGACACAAAACTGGGAGGAGTGGTGGATACACCAGCTGGTTGTGTTCCATTCGGAGGGACCTGGACAGGCTGGAGAAATGGGCGGACAGGGACCTCGTGAAGTTCCGCAAGGGGGAGCGCAAAGTCCTGCCCCTGGGGAGGAACAACCCCAGGCACCAGGACGTGCTGGGGACCACCCAGCTGGAGAGCAGCTGGGCAGAAAAGCGCCTGGGGGTCCTGGTGGACACCGAGTGGAGCAGGAGGCAGCCGCGTGCCCTTGGGGCGAAGGCGGCCAAAACAGCCTCCTGGGCTGCATCAGGCAGAGCGCTGCCAGCCGGTCGAGGGAGGTGATCCTTCCCCTCTGCTCAGCCCTGGGAGACACAGCGGGAGTGCTGGGTCCAGTCCGGGGCTCCCCAGTACAACCCAGACAGGCACGTACTGGAGAGAACTTCCACGAAGATGATTATGGGCTTGGAGCACCCGACGTACGGAGGGTGAGAGCTGGAGATGTTCAGCCTGGAGAAGAGAAGGCTCAAGGGGATCTCATCCATGTGTATAAATACCTGACTGGGGCAAGTAAAGTGGATGGAGCCAAACTCTTCTCAGTGGTATCCAGTCAGAGGCCAAGAGGCTATGGGCACAAATTGAAATACAGGAAATTCAGTTTAAGCATAAGAATAATCTTTTTTACTGTGAGGGTGGTAGACCACCACCAGAGATGGGAATGCCTGCAGGTGTCAGTATGTGATGGTCATTCATGGAGTTTTAGTACTGTCAGTAATTTGAGTACATTGGCAATGTAGATATATTGGTTAGGGGCTTAAGTTATATCGAAAATTGTTAGGTATTTTCAGATACTTTTGAATGTTTTCCTGTATATCCATTTTAGCTGCTTACTTATCGAGACATCTTTTGCAAAGATGAAAGTTTTAAGTAATTCCAGTTTTTTAAGTCTTTTTCTAGTTAATGCTCTCATTTTATTTATACTTCAATATCAGCACAAAAAGGCTGCAATAAGTCAGACTATTTAATATTTGCGTAATTTGGTTTTTTCATTACATTGGTAATTGTGCAGCCCTTTGCAACTGATTTACAAAACTCATTTTTGTGCAAACAAAACTGTTATAAGCACTAATTGGAGTATTTTATTTTAGCAGCATATGAAAAACAAAATTTCAGACTTGGGTACCTGTATGAGTCCAGAGTGAAAAGCCTCAGCATACTGGGAAACGGTGTCTCTCTGTTTTGGGGTAGGATACAGACATAGGAAAAGGCAAGCAGGTAGCCCCAGGCAATCTGCTGTCTGGTGGGCTTTGTATGTCTGTTGGGCACAAGGATGCTGGCATGACCAGGAGTCTACAGATCATCTTCTGCTGACTGTTTGTTCTTCTGCTTGTTTGCTGTAGTTCAAGGATCCACGATAGAACCTCAAAAATGTTGTCTTCTAAGGGAAATAAAGAAAATCTTCCTGCCTCCTCAAAACATTAGACAGCTAAATCCAAAGGCAGACAGACACATAACATGGGCAATAGGTAGAATGTAGGTTCCTAAATCCACAAACACAATCCCTGAAACTCCCACCTTCCCTTTTGGTTATTTGGAAGGCTGTAGCTACCAAAGTACTTCTCTATAATTCCTTAGGTACCTACATTTCTGATACTGAGCATACACAGAATTGCTGCCAGCTTGCCAAAACTAACTGTGCTCGTGTTTTATCTGATTCCTAAATCTGTTTTGGGACTGACAGACAAGGTAACCTGAGTCTTAACTTCCTGAAGGGCCCATTTCCACAGGTGGGCTCAGACGTCCTCCTCTCCTGCTGACGTCCGCTGGTGTGCCAACGTGAGAGATTCATGGGGCCACAAACAGAGCAAGGGAAAGGGACCATGTCTTCTGCACTGTCCTGAGGTGGATACTCCCCAGTGAGGCTGACAACAAATGGTTACCGCTCTACAGCAGGACGTCCTGCTATTTTTTGTTAACGCTTGTTAAGAAAAGTGCTAAAATGCACCTAAAAAAAATCAATTGTTGGTATACTCCTTATGTCTCATCTATGAACTTTTTGACCTGATGTTCAGCAATGTGACAAATAGCTGTCAAGATAAGGCACCTTTTTAATAAAAGGAAAATAAAGAAAGAGAAAATAAAAGAGCAGACTGCAGGGAAGATAACGCTGTACAGAGTGCATCTCTGGTCTGCCCAGTGCTCAGTTCTGGCAAGATTGGTATCACTTTTTTAATGAAATCACGTCACATTTTAATGTGACTCATACACATTTATGTAACCCTTAGCAGGAATACCTCAGTCTCAGGCACTCACTTGGTGACCGGTCCATCTAAAAGGATCAGAACCTACCCTTCCTTCCCCCCAGACGGGCATGGGCACATACTACAGAGCCACCAAGAGCAATGTGGTAGGCTCAAGCATTTTCCATCTATTCAGAATGATATGGAAGTTTCCAGGGCTTGAATGACCAGAAACCTGTAGCAGTTGTAATATCTTACTACTATCAAAGTCATTTTAGGTCATTTTGTATTTTTATTTGCAGGGGATATTCTCCTTGCCACCTTGTAAAGCTCTTTTAAATCACAAAAGTGTATGCAAACATGGATAGTGAGTGTCAGTCACTGAGCAAAAAAAAGTGAAGTTTAAAGACCTAAAAGCTGAGGCATCTCTTGTAAGTTAAGAGGTAATTGTTGGCACAAATCTGCTGTTACTGAGAAACATTCCAGTGCTCCAGAGCTAAACCCTCAGCCCCACCTTCTGCATATTTCTCCTACCTAGCTTTTGGGGAATAAATAAGAACAGGAAATAAAAAAATGTATCTCTTCTTTAGAACACTCACAGAATAAAACCTTTCCTTGGGAATGTTATACTTCTTTTGCTTTTGATTAATTCTAGGGTGTTATTATACATGCTTCAGATGACCTCCATGCTGCAGCATCAAGTCAGAAGAAAGGGCGCTTCCTTGAAAATCAAGATTCAATTCATTTAACATTCTCTGGGGGGAAAAGCTGTAGACAGAAAAGAACTGGCAGGAAGTTTATATGCTGCCGGTGCGATATAGTCACCATAAAATGCCCATCGAAATCAGGTGACTGCTCTCTTCCATTGCTAGCATTGGGGTATGCAGAAGCAGTTGTTCAGTGTAAAACAGCTCATGTGAGTAAGAGAATGCAATTAAATTAACTTGAGCCAGGCACCCATGCAAGCTTTTCCTGTAGCACAGAAACGGGGAATTACAGAGTGTCATTGCCTAAAAGGATTTATTTGTAAAGTCTTGCATGAGACAGAGAGAAGCATACATATTCCACTCAATGATGCAAATATTGTCAGCTATTTAATATGTGGCCTGAGAAGCCAGTGATACTTAGAAAAATTAGGACTTATCCCTCATTTTGAAACACATTTCTGGAGCAAATCCAAACCAGCAGCTGGGATTTTATGACTCCTGCAGGACCCTGAAAAATCCCACGTTCAGTCGTAAGGAATCTTTACTCACATTCAAAGTGATGGCACTATAAAAAAAAAAATAGCTAGAAAATGGCTTATTGTGGACTGAAGAGTCGGGCAATCTACTGCTTTATTCCCCTGACCTGCAATTTTGCAGAACTCCAATGCTGGTAAAAAAATTGGCTGGAGGATCAGAACTACAATGTTAAGGCTCAATGTTTGTAATTTTTTTTTCACTCACAATGGAAAGCCTAGGAGTAAAAGCTGGACATCAGAGGTAGTAGGTAAGATTTAGGACATGGATGACACACAATCATCTGATGTTTTATTTCATTCCATAGCACTCAAAAGCCCAGGTTTCTTTTAAGAAATGGCATAGGTTAGGAGAGTAAGTGCCAAAGCAATTTTTTTACAAGTAGTTCTATGGCTTCTAAACCACTTCATTGCCTTGAAACCTGTTCCCTTGCTGTGTGTTCTCCAGCAAGTCCTGGGACAGTTTCCAGCACCGGCTCCTTGTGTGGGTGCCTGCTGGGCTGAGCAGCCGCACAGTCTTGTCCCCCTCCCTTTCCTCTGAACCTGCCTCGGGCGGTGCAGTTGCTCTGCCTGCACGCCCCAAAGGCATCTTCTGGAAGCTTTGCCCTTTGAGAGAAGAATCTGGCTGGGACCCTTATTTGATAATGCTTAGAAATTCACATGCAGACTCACATTTTTCTTTAGAAATACCAATCAGAAACCCCCAGCATTGTTTAAGTAAAGGGACTATGAAAGGAAGGAGAATATTAGCATAAATACGTCTCTTCTTGAAGAAAGGACACAGGACCGTGGTTCGAAGATGCAGGAAATCCAAATGTAGTGCCCGCAATAATGAAACAAAAATATCAGTGGTCACATGATCCAAACCTGACCTAAGCCCAGCCTGACACTTCTAACTTGGTAAAATGTTTTTGGTTTGTTAACGTGGTGCTGTTGGGTTTTGTTCTAGACCAGGTATCATCCGTCCTCTCACAGGCAGCAAGAGAGTCGCCGGCAAAAGCAACTCTTATTGCATACTCTTAATTGAGCAGAAACGCAGGATCTGCCCGCTCCTCGTTTGGATCACTGGTACTGCTCGGTGGTGACCCTGCCACGTGTGACTGCAGCGTGACCGGTGACGGGACCACGGCCCAAGCGTGATCCAGGAAAAGCCGGTAGCTGCGGCCCTCGTCAATGGGATTTTAATCAAGGGGTTTTCGTGAGTATGGAGACACACGTTCTGCTTGATGCGCTGGCACAGAGTCAACGCAGAAAAATGCTGCGTCAGGAAACTGTCATTATGTTTACAGCAGAAATTAAATCCAGGAAACCCTTCAAATCTTCATCTGAATGAAGAGTTCAGACATAGTTGTTTGACCATGTGAAATCTCATAGTTTCTATAAATACGAGGAAAGGATGGACAATACAAAAATGATTCCAGCGTAACTGGTAGGCAGGATGAAGCTCATACAGCAGTCCACCCCCAGAAGTGCCGCGGAAAAAAAACCCAGCTTCACTTATATTACTACCATTATTTTAAAATAACATCCAAACCTGCCGCTTTGGATTTTTATAGTGGGGTTTGTTTTTTTTTTCTGTAAAAAATAAAAGGAATATTTAATCACTGCAGCGTTAGTCTCCTCTTAGGACATGGCTGTGTCAGAAACAATTTCAGGGGCGAGATTTGAGGTCTTTTGGTCAAAAAGGACCGGCTGTAAGGAGGACAGAAACCTGCCCGGGGAACAACCGGGCCCCGGTCGCTTTACAGTGCAAATTCGGGGTTATTTGATCAAGGGGCTGTCGGTCGGTGCCTGTCCTTTTCTGGTAACTCTTTTTTATTTCCCAGCTCTCGGAACCGAACTGGCCGCTCGGGAACCGGGAAGGGGACGAGCCCGTCCCAACGCGGCACCCGCGAAGCCGGAGCCGCCGGGCCCCGGGCCAAAGCTCCGACCCTTCCTCAAGTGAAGGGCACGGACACCCGCGGCCGTGTCACGGTCAGTCGCGACCGTCCCCACAACCGACCCGCCCGCGGCCGTGTCACGGTCAGTCCCGACCGTCCCCACAACCTGCGCCCGCGGCCCCCGCCCCGCCCGGCCCCGCCGCCCCCTCCATTGTGCAGCCGGCGGTTCGGCCGGTCCCACCTGCCGCCGGCGGAGCGGGGCGGGGGAGGACACACGACACCGGGGCCGGGCGCCCCCCTCCCCGAGCCTCCCCCTCCCGCAATCCCCCCCGCCCACCCCTCTCCTGTCCGCGGCTGAACCGGGGCGAGCCCGCCCCGCGCCCTCCCTCCGTCCTCCCTCCCTCCCTCCCGTCCCCCAGGCTGGCGGAGCTCCGCCGCCTCCCCTCCCCCTGTCTTCCCTCCCTCCCTGCCTCCTTCCCTCCTCCCGCGCGGCCGCCGCCCCTCAGCCGCTGCCCGCCAGAGCCGCCGACTTCCCCCCGAGCGCGGGTCGCCGCCGCCGCCTCCTTCTCCTCCTCCTCCTCTTCTTCCTCGCCCTGCCATGAGCCGCCTCTCGCCGCAGCAGCGCTGAGCGGGGAGCGCGGAGCCATGCCGGGTTGGAAGAAGAACATCCCCATCTGCCTGCAAGCCGAGCCGGAGCGAGGTGAGCGCGGAGCACCGGGGGCGGCAGCCGGCGCCTCCAGGGAAGAAGGAGGAGGGGGGGGGGGGGAGGACGACGGCGGGCTGCCGGGTGTCGTGTGTCCCGTGCGTTCCCGCATCCCCGGGGCACGGCGGCAGCCGCCCCGCGGGGGGACGGGCGGACCCGCGCCTTCCATCTTGCTCCGCCGCCGCGGCAGGAGCGGGGGGCGGCGGCGGGGGCCCGGCACCCGGGGCGGGTGTGGGGGGGGCGGGCACACCCCCCCCCCTTTACACCCCCTCCCCACTTCCACACACACCCCCCACACACACCGGGCCGGGCCCCGCCACCTCCGCAACTTAACTTTTCTCCGCTCCCCCGGGCCGGGCTCCTAAAACCGGGGGGGGGGGCGTGAGGCGGAGTGTGTGTGTGTGGGGGGGGGGGCTGCGAAGTGACTTCGCGAAACTTCTCTGCGTGGGGGCTCTGCCCCCGGGCCGCCACGCGTGGGGCGAGGCCGGACCTGTCCCGTCCCGTCCCGTCCCTCCCCGGACGGGGGGGGAGGTGTGTGTGGGGGTGCCACCGTCACGGGGGAGCCGCGAAGCCGCCGCGATGGCGGGTGGGCGAGGAGCTGCCCCCGCCGTCGGCCTCGGGGTCCCTGCAGCCCGGCGTGGGGGTCGGTCCTGGCTTCTGGAAGGCGGACAGCTTCTGGTCACTTGGCCAAATAAACGGTCCGTTCGTTCCAATGGAAAGGTAACTTTTGCCGTTTCCCCAAAGCGGGCTTTCTCCAGGGGAGGTGGTCGTGTCACTGCTCTGTCCTCAGTCTGTGAGTCAAAGGGAAAAAGGCCAGCACGCCGCCCACACTCGGGACCTTCCAGGTATGACCGTCTCTGACGGACAGGTCGTTAATTCCGTGGTAGCGTCCGGAGTCCTGCCGCAGGACATTGCGTTTCGGTTGCCGCCGTGTTGGAGAGGTAGCCGTGCTGCCGGGGCCAAAAATTCACCGAGCGTTAAAAAGGAGGAGGTTTTGGTTGATCGTGTTGTGGAAGTCTGTGGCGGAACTGCTGCCGTGCTTCTGACTAGTAAATCCTATCCCTAATGGGAAGTTCATCGCAAACATATGACATCATAAAAATAGTCGCTGAAATGGGAGCAGGTATTCCAGCTGCGAAAAGCTAGATTTTTAGTCTTTCCTCGTAGTAAATACCATCATTACTAAAATCTGTGGTCATGCTTCTTCATGTCAGGGGTCCGCGTAGCTGCGGAATCGCAGAAATAGGATGGACGACAGCTGTCAAAATGTATCGGATGCTTTTACAGATGAGGAAACTTTAGAAGGGGTGTCATCTGGCTATGTCAGAAACTGGAAAGATTTTCTCATTTCGTTCTGCATAAAGGTTGTGTTGCGAGCTGTATAGCGTGCGGGCTTGTCTTTAGTCTAAGTAAACAGTGGTAATGGTTTTGCTCTGAGGGGTTTAATGCCAGTTAGAATACTGATTTGTTAACAGTTCTCGTTTATTCCTATTTTCTATTTAATCTCTTTCATCTTCATTATGAAGCTGGATATATTTATATGCCAATAGTCTTATCGCTGATGCTTTTCTTTATTTTCACTGCGTAAATAAAAAAGCTTTTCTGTGCCTAAAGTAAATGATTACCTTCTAAAGTATGTTGCATTGTGTATTGCTGAAGTCTAGCTAGTAATTTAGCAGGACTCCAGTTACTGCAACTTTTCTGCTTTAGACTCAGAAAAATATTAAATGGTCAAAGGAGTTAATCAGTGTTGAATTTAATAGTCCTTGAGTATGAAGAATAGATGAAATAAAGCTTTCAAACTTGCCAGAAAAATGGCCAGTGCAGTAATGAAATGAAGGTGCATCTTTAGCTAATGTAGGAGTTTAGTACGGCATTGAGTTAAAAGGCAATTACAGATACAGTTAAATTCTGGTTCAAAGCCAGTTGTGCTAACATCCCCCTCTGCTGTTTCTAGAAAATATTTCTATTCAGTTACTCCGCAGAACATTTTACATACTTTGTGCTATCAGAAGACTTTCATGAATGTATATGCTGTTATTTTAAACTAACATTGTAGCCGGTAATTTTCTGTGATTTAGATATGGTGTAACATTGGATGTGAAATATTTAGTAACATAAATTGTGTTTGTCACATATACCAGCACACTCGTATATAGGATATAAAATATCCATTTATCCATCCATCCCAAATGCATGTGTATATTGGGTAATAATACTTATATAGAATATAAGAATAAGGAACATTTCATGCGTGTGTATTTTCTTTGATTTTATGTACCTGTAATCTGATTGCTTAAACTAGTGTTTTCTTCTAGTGAGAGGAGCTAGTCTTTATTCAACCCCATGAACACCAGCAGGACTGACTAGTAGTGATTTTGCTGCATTACAACATGAAACTGCTCAGTTAATTTGGTGCTGAAGTTTCTTGGTGGTGAATACTCCCAAAGCAGACTATAAAAATGGGGAAAAAAAAAAATCAACCACTCAACAACCACAAAAGAAACAAAACCTCAGAAAACAAGTGAGTAGCTAAATAGTCCCTGTTTGTCCGTGGCTTCCCGCCGGCTTTCCCCTTCAGCCTCAGTTTATGGTATCCACGGTCTGTACACCCCTTCTCTGTCATAATAAACAGTTACTGTGCAGCTTTCAATTTCAAGTCTAGTTGTAGCAGCAGGTTTGAACTGGAAAAGAAGGGGTCTCTGGAGGTGCCGGGGAAACTGGGAAGGCGAAGGTTTCCCTATGGTGAGCCACAAGTGGTTTGTACAGACCATCTTTCCCCAGGCTTTTTCCTCTTAAACCTCACAGGCTTCATTTTAGCCTCTCCCGGGGAGCTCTGCATCCTACACACGTACCTTTATGGAGCTGATCAGGTCCCTCTGTCCTCAGCTGTGGAAAGGAGAGAAGTTGCGGGTGCTGAGAGGTGGGTGGATGTGTTAGAGAGGATGTGGGGGCTGCATGGAAATCTCGCTGTATCCCCTGAGGCAGCGTACAAGGTTCGCTGGGTACTGATACTCCTGTCTCCATCCAAACCAATGCAGCGTTGCTTTGTGGATCATTTCCAACTCTGTTGTATCTCCCCTGGTGCTCAGTTCGTCTAGTGCGTCAGGAGCTGGGTGGTGGTGCTGCCGCAGCAGCATGTTTCTTGTGCAAGGACTCAACTCAAAAAACCGTCTGTGGAGCTTTGTTGTTTTGCTGTGAGGAGCTGTCGGGATATTGCAGTCATATCCTTGTGCGGACACACTGGGTTGGCTCCAAGCAGGGTTATTTTAGTGGACCAGTATACTTGTTTGCCCCTTCCTTGCTTCAGAGCCTCCCTTCCGTGTTGAATGCCTACCTCAAAAAGTCCTTAGCTCAGCCTGTCTTTGTCGTTTCTACAAGTCATGTGCTGAAATGGAGGTTATCCAAAAACTCGACAAAACCAGAATTTTGCTAATGGAAATTGGCTGGTCTTACTGATATAAAGTAGCAGAGTTGTGGTCAACGCTGTTGGCTCACCTTGGCAATAATGGATACCCTGAGTGAAGGAGAATAACCTGGGTTAATGTTTCAAGCATCGGAGCACGCGTGTGCACCTAGGGTTTAGCATCTGTGACAACGCTTTGTTGCGGAGAAGATTCTCTTCCAAGGGGTGGCAATCAGTGGTATTTCAACAAGTATTTTCAGATGTCTTCACTGAGGAAATTATGTGGAATACTTATGTCAACTAAAAAATCACATTGTGCCAGTTTTTAGAGGCTAAACCCGTATTTAAAATATGAAGTGGATAGCTGCTTTTTTGTGCATGCTGCAGCACAGTTACTGGGTTTCTACTGCCTGCTCCGTAGTCGAGCAGTACTCCGCAGCGGCTTGTGCCGCTTCTGGCTTCCACCGCCACGATTATCACGAGGAGTCCTCTCCTTTAGAGGACAGGAGTTGTGCTCTGTGTTGAGTAAAAGAACGGTAATGTACGCCTGACGCAGTAAACCCTGTCATTTCAAAACTGACACGGGAAGGCTTCCCACTGTAAGACAGTGTCATTAAAATTCAGGGCACACTTCCCCCCTCCCCATTTTTCTGTCTAAGATGCTAAATCAAATCTTGTTATAAACCACCTAAAACACTTTTTGAGGTGACATCTGAGCAAATACCTTGGGAAGAAAAATGTTCCTGGAATTAATTTTGTTCAATATCCCTTCCAATCAAGTTAAATGAAGGCGTTTTATGGAACTCCTGTTTCAACTTTATAGCTGATCAAGTTTGACAGGAGTACAGGAAATAGTATTTGTATATCTTGTATGTTCACTATGGGACTACTTGAGATCCCTTAATGTACATGGTTATTAATTTTAAGAATGCATCGAAGTATACTTTGGTCTTGATTTTTTTTTTTTTTTTAAACTATTATGCCTTCCACGGTTGTTCTGCCTCTGTGTTTAACAGGGTAGCCCAGTTATATCGAGGAGGAAGGAAAGACTGTGTTTTTATTTTCTGCTCTTCTGTCCACCTTCACAGTTCTTGACAGAGAAATTAGGTGAGCTTTAGGAAGCATTTAAAAGGAAACATTAGTAAATGTTTTAAAACCCAGGACTCAAGGATAAAAAAATACACAAGTAGTTTGTGAATCCTTCCTCAAATACAAAACTAGCGTGTTCTCATGGAAGATGTTCTGACAACAAGCATCTATCCCCGAGGTTACTGCTGTGTGAGCTTGTCTGCTTATCTTAAGCTGGACGAAAATCAGTTTCTCAGATAAGGGAGAGGTATGGGCCCGTTATTGAACTTAATCGTGTTATTGTGGGTTAGCATTTTACATCTGATCAAATGAGGCCACTTTAACAGAGGATATGCTTCATACTCTTTCCAGGTGCATGTTAAAAATTAGCTTATATTTTCAACACAGAAGGCTGGGGGTGACTGTTCATTGTATTCTAAGCTCTGGCCTAATAAGGCAGAAAGAATCTTCTCCTTCCTGAGCATAAGTGGGTCCTTGGAAACTGAAGAAGGTAAGAGCTGGAGAGCTAGGATTGGAAACCTTGTGCAAAGGCTTTCTGCCTGTCTGTATCTGTTTTCTCACTTGTGTCACGTGTCTCCTGAAAAGTTAAAGTATAAACCGGATGGCAGAAAGCCTTCTGTGAGGAGATGTGCTTACAGTGGCAGCCCTAAGAATCAGCACTGGGTGTTGTGGGCGAACGTTTGGAAAGGTGCTTGGAAGATCATCTCCACCCCAGTGAAGGCATTGCCCAGGCTTAGCATGGAGTCCAGACAGATACCCAGTGAGTGAACAACTGGGACATTTGGTCAGTTATGCTCTGCAAAGCATGCTGTAGGTGCTTACGTTTAAGGTGAAGAAGTCATGAGTAACAGTGGTAGGGAGAAAACTGGAAGGAAAAGTCACCATATCTTGGCTGCTGAGCCAACATAAGCTGGCTTGCCTAGCTGCCTTCCAGTCCTCCAGTAGCATCTGAAACTGTAACTAAATCTCAAATTGGAAAACACTAATAATAAAAGATACATTAATAACAAAGTACTAATTACTTTTATTTTTACCTTTTTTAAAACTTTTTTATTTTATTAATATGGTATGTATTTTGTCCTTGTTGGGGCTTCTGCCTCTTTTCACCTTAGTCTGACTGGACTGTGTCTTGGACAGTTGGTCTTTCTCCATTTGCTAAATTGAACGCTGGTGAAGACCATTTGCCAGGTGGGATAAGATGACAGTCTAGGGCTGGCTTTCATCAGTGTGTGAAGGACACGGGTGCTGGGTCGGTTTTTTCATTCTCTTCAAACCAGCTGGGTCCAGGAGGGCTCTAACACAGGGATGGAAAGGAGACAACAATGGCTCCCTAGTGCTCTTTTAGCATGAAAGGAACTGAGAATGAGCAAAAAGCATCTACATCTCTTGTGATCTGCACAGCCAAGTTAACAGCATTTTATGACCTGCAGTATTAAAAGAATTTGATAAATGTTACAGAATCTTCATGAAGATACAGTCTTTGCTGATTGCTGAGAAATGATCGTCTGCTGTGTCTGGGTCATAACCAAGGTTTTTTTCCCCATAGAGAAAGAAAATGTGAGATACTGAATGCAAAGAAACAGTGTCTGTTTTTTGCAGAGGCAAAACAGCTTTTGCAAATGTGCGTCAAAAATGGAGTTAGATTTGGCAGCAATGAGTGATGACTTACTGGTATGGCAGCAAACACTCTAGCTTCCCTCAAAGAACAGCAACGTGTAGAATTTGAAGCGCTAACAATATTTGCCACTGACGGGCACAGGTGCTTTTGTGGGTATCTGGGAGCTGTGAAGGGTACAAGCGCTAAACACAAGTTCTTGATCAGAGTTTCCTGTGCACTGAGACGTTAGAGACAGACGTAACCTGAAACACAGAAGCTTCACTGTTAGGTCCTTCAGTAATTTAGATGTAGGCAACTTTTCTTGAACCTCAACGCGTACCCGTATCCCTGCTATGGGTTGTTTTTTGTATGATTCAAAATTAGCTGAGCTGCTGGTGCTCAAGGTTCTCCGTGCAGAGCTGTCCAGACCGAGTTGCGCTCAAGTGGCTGCAGTAGGTAAGGCTGGACGGTACGCCTGCTCCACCTCGCTCGTGTCCGAGCCCTATTCAGTCATGCTGGTGCTTACGAAAAAGGATGCACTGAGTCAGCAATTGTCTGTAAGGGTCTTACGATTGTGGCTGTGAAATTCTGTGGTGTTTGAATGTTTTTCCTAAGCCGTTTGAATTTATGCACATTGAAATGTGAGAGCACCGTCCATCCTGACTTACGCAAAACCAGACTAACGAGATGTGTCGGCATCCTGTGTGGTTGGGGACAGGGTGGTCACCTGCTCAGCATTTTGGTCTGGTGAAATGAGCGTGACACCCTGTAAAATTCAGGGTGAAATAGTAACCTGTATGTTGGATGCAGATAATCTTGATGACTGTATCACCCGACTGATTCTTCTTTCCTCCCTCTCCCCGCTGGCGCGGGCTGTGCCGGGTGGCTGGGCAACACAAACCGTTCTGGCATGTCCCGTGGTACGGGGTGGCCAGGTTTTATGGTTCTGAATGAGGCCAATGATCTAAAAAAAAGTCATTATCAGTGCTAATTCTGCTTTTCACTGATTCTGCATCGCAAGTGAGAAGCAATGCTCTTTGCTTACTATTGAAATATTTTAAAGAGCACATGTGAAGGAAAAAACATGTAAGCAGGGGCTGACAGCTTTGATATTGGTACATGTTTCACGTGGAATTTTGGTATCTTCTCTCTTTGGAAATTACCACAGCAATTGAGAAAGACAGGCGTGACTGACACAGTCTCGGTCTTTTTTGTGCCTTATTTAATTTCTCATTATCAGTGAAAATCGCTGCTGAGAAGATTCTGCTACTGTGCAGGGAAAGCTGCAGAGAATATTTTAATAGTTTTACTGTCCTCTTTACATACTGGGATCTCACAGACCTTTAGGGAGTTCCTCAGTTGTCTCACTAAAGTTTAACTCTTTCTCCCCCCCCCCCCCCCAAACCCATAATTTCTTTATTCCCTGAAATATAGCTAAAGATAGAAATATAATGATGGGAGTTTAAAAATAACTGTCAACGAAACTTACTCATCTTTTTTTTTTTTTTTTTTTTTAACCAGTGGGATGAGACTGAATTTTTAATGCCACCATTTTGTGGGGTGCTAATTGAATATTGTGTAACTGAATATGAACGTTTCCTTATTAACAGACAGTATTTTGAACATTGTAAAGTATTGCCAGAACGTGTCCTCCCAGTAACTATCTTTCCTAAGAAGGCAGGCACTACATAAAATGCTTATTTTTGTTTAGTGAGCCACACTGTGTAGTGCAGCACGTTCTTCCTGAAGCAGTTTCATGGCAGATGAATGTACAGTGAGACGTGATTGGTTTATCCCACGATATAAAGTGAATTAAACCCAACGCATTTATATTTAACAAAATGAAGAAGAACATATCCGTGACTGGAGCATGTGTTTAACTGAGCCAGATCTGAGATGATTCCTCATGTTTCAAGCTTTTTGTTTCTATGGATATCAATTAGCAAGATACAGAAGTGATGCCAGCATTTCTACAGTTGCCTGTGATGGAGACCAGGTGTTCCGCAGTCAGTTTAGCCGCTTCTACAGCGGGACAGTATTCATGAGAACCATTTTTTCAGGCAAACAAATGAAGAACAATAACTGGTACTTTTTTTTTTTTTTTTGAGGGGGGGAGGGTATAGTAATGGCTAACACTGTGCCACATCCTTTAAGAGCGGTGAGAAGTGTCTGTGGGATCTGTGTGTTCTGCATGGGCAGGAGGTACCTCGGGTCCTCGGGCAGTGACCGCCAGCGGTGCAGAGCAATGGTGTTTGCTGGCGGGAGGCCTTACTGGAAGCTGTTATTAACATAGGATTAACACACCTGTGGACTATTTGAGTTGTATCACTCTCTTCTATTTGGATTATCATCTCAGCAGACCAGATACCGTGTCTTTCATGCTGCGATGGCAAAGCGGAGCTTCCCCTGCTGCTTCTGCCTTTGCCCACCATTGCCAGCTCCTGGTCGGGGACAGTCAGTGAGGAGCTGATGCTCACAGGTGCCACCTCTCAACCGAGAAGGTTTTTTTGGTGTCTGAGCAAAGCCAGGATAGTTCCAACAAGTGAGTTCCATCAAGCTGCCTGCTATGCTCTGCATTCTCAAAATCTCTTTAGAGCATTGGTAACTGGCAGAATTTTGTCCTCACTTGTACCCAACGCTCCTCGTGGCAGGGTTGGGACCGAGCCCGAGATGAGGCTGTTGTGGAATAAACAGACTGTTTTACTACTCTGACAAAAATTTAATTTTAGTGGCATTTTCAGTGAAGTATTTGGGTTGTTTCTGTGTTAGGAATGGATTATTTACACAACAGCTGGGCAGAAGGTAGAGCAGTAGTCACACAGAAAACACTCTGGGGAGTGGAATTCAGAGCCTGGTAAATGGATGCAACTCTGCCGGATTCTGGAGGTTAATTCACTTGTGCCAGCAAATTTACTGAGCCCTTGTAGCTGCTAGTGGAGGCCATTTCTTAGTCCAAGGTCTTTTCTGAAATATCAGAGAAAACTATTGCCCCAAAATATGTTGCCTCCTTCACATATATCTGCCAGTTTTGTTCTTCCGTGTTTTTAGGTTTCCTGGTGGTTTTGTAAATACCGCAATGTTTTTGAGTGCGGTGAGAAGATTTAAGCCTGGGCCTTTTCAAAATACCTGATTTATTTGATAAAACTTCCAATTTTATGAGGAATATACCCATAAATCACTTGACTTTTTTTTTTTTTTTTTTTGGTAAGACGAACCTTTCCCAAACCAAACAAACAGTGTAACAGATGTAGGCTTTAAGTAGAGTGTGTTGTAAAAGGTTCTATGTACATCATGATTTGGCAGGACTGAGGAAATGTGTCTCCTCTCTTACAGAAATGTATTTTGAAATTATAATTTGTAGTGCTTTTAACTTCACCTCTTACTAGGACTGTTTGCAAAATGTGCAGGAGCCAGATAAACTTGCAGGATTTGCATGTCAAAAGTGAAGCAGTTGATTAAATGCTTTCAGCTGGGCTGTGGGTGGCTGTATGGAGAGGGGAGAGAAAGAATGAAATGGGTAATGTATAAGGATAATTCAGTAGCTTTATACTTGTAGCTCTTCTGAGTCAATAACTTAATTCAGGAACATTATTAGTAGCACCCCCCCCGCCCCCCCAACACCCCCCTCACACCTCAAGCACAAAGTGCTGAAACACGGCTGGTGCTTTTGTGTGTTCACATGTGCATGTTGAACAAATGCATCTTGTAGCTCAAGTTTCATGTTATCATGATTTAAATGTTATAAGGTCTTAGTATTCCCAAGCTTTCCTGTCGTTACCAATGCTGACAAAAATGATGCACTAACTCAGGCTTTTCTTACGGTCTCTTATTTCCTGTGTCTGTCTTGAAGGTACTAATCCTAAAGTTTTTGAAGTTTCCTGTCTGCCTAAGGTGTTGCTTTCATACGTCCACACATTCAGACATGCATGGGTACCTGTGATTGTTTAAAAAAAAAAACCTTAAAAAAATCAGGAATACTGTATATTGTATTCGTTTGTCATTCCGCTTAGACACATTTTAGATGTGTTCACTGCTATTTGTTTAAATATTTAGTGTGAACTGATGCTTGCTTTTCAGAACACTTTAATATGAGAAGAGCCTTAATTTTCAGATGACTTGCCCTCTGTCATTAAATATAAATTTTTCAAACCAAAGAAAAAGAAGTAGTTTCAGCTGCTGGCTCTATATCCTATTTTCTGCTTTCGTCAAAGATCAGGGTAGTAGGTAAGTAGTGCCTGAAGCTATATTCCTATACATATGTTTCTTTTTTGTAAAGTAATTGAAGTAATTTTAAAAAACACAACCTCCGAGAATTTTTATGATGACCTCCTCGGGTAGGTGGCTTAAATATAGGAAACATCCTTGTAGTTGAATTATGGAGTTCCAGGTCATCTGAAAAACTTGTCTTAATACTTTTCTTTTCCAGCTTATAATATACGTCAGGCTAGTTTTGACATTTCTTTCCTCTTCCATCACTCCTTGCTTTTTTCTGATCTTACCAGGGTTGGCAGCATTTTTTTCTGACCAGCATAAAAAGAAAAAATAGCATGATGGGCCTGTTTATTGAAACTGAAAAACTCTTTGGTGTTTAGGTTGATACTCTGAAGAAAAGTATTGAAAAGTAGCTTTTAATTGACTTGTTTCAAGTGTTGCTTATTACTTCCTTAGTGCTAACTGCCTGTAATAATTACATAAAGTGTCTTTTTGTAATTTGTACGGTTTTGCTTTCAACTATTAAAATGAAAATTCAGTATGTTTATGTGGAACTTCTAAATGTCCTAATTGGCAAATTCTGGCTTTTATGCAGCTATGCGAATGCATTGTAATTTTCTGGGGAGTTTGTACTGAGTTGTAGGTTATTGCTACACAATTAGGATACTCAGGGTTGTAGTTACACATAATTAAGGGTTTGCAAGGTTAAAGGTAAGCATTTTCATGATGTTTAAAAACGAACCTTTTGTGGCATGCTGTAGTAGTAAAATACATGGTGAGCACAACTGAAGGGCTTGTTCCAGGAACTGTTCTGAAGTCATGGTTTGTGACAGTTTTCTTTAAACAGAAATTTTTTTAGCCTATTGTAATGAGTCTGGGTGTTCAAGTTCAAACACATAAATTATCTTATTTGCATGCAGATTCCAGTTGATAATCAAATATTAATCATTCTACCTTAATCGATAGCACACTAAAGATTAAAAGAAAAACAAAAACTTGTCATAATTGATAATATGTCAGAGATGTGTTTATCAGCAGAATTTGCACGTGAAAGGCTTGAACCAGCAAACTGTCCTGTACAGAGTCTCTAATCCAGCAGAGTATTTAAAAATATACATGTTTTTTCTGGATCAGGTCATGACACTCAGTAAACTGTTAGGCTCTAACCGTATGAATGGATAGTGCATGTGGTCCCAGTTCATTTGATGCTGATCTTAAAAGGATCTCTAAGTCAAGGCCACTGAAATCTTTGCTGCTGAAATGTATGGATACTTGGGAAGGAATAATCCCTTTGAAGTCAATGTGCTTAAATTTAGGCTTATAAGTTATATGCTTAAGTGGATCAAAGGATAATTCCAAAAAGAAACTGTTTATTTTCTTTAATTAAAGATCATTCTTGTGATACGTGCTAATATCTGTTTTGTGGAGGAAAGAGAAAGCCAGTAAAAGGGATTTAAAATATCTCCCTCTCTTTTTATTAAAAGCCTTTTTTCCCAGAGAACATGTAAAATATATTTTTCCTTGGTGGTATTCCTTTGCTTATTCCTCATATTCTTTGTTGGATGAGAAGTTAAATGTGTTTAACTGCAAGATGCTTTATATTGTTTTTTTTTTTCCTGGTGGAAAAACATTTTTTCATTTCTACTCATTGAAAAATGTCGCATCGCGAATGAAAGTAATGTACAAAAAAAATGTGTACTCGGAGCCAGCAGTTTTATCACCGAAAGTGATGCATACCATTTACCCAAACAGGTCTGAGGTCCCAGTGCGTTTTCAGAGTTGCTTGATTCATTGCCACAAAAATGCTGTTGGGTATCATAGTAGGAGGAAGAATCTTTGTCAGAGTGAAGACATTGAGAGGTTTGGGTTTTTTTCCAAATTTATCTGTCATGTAGATCCTAAAACCCACAAGCTTTTTTCCCACTGCATATTTAAATATGATAGCCCTAGCAGCAGAAGTTATCACTGTACAAAATAGGGTAGCGTCTTGGTTGAAGTCAATGAGAATTCTCTGTTGAATTTGTTCAAAAGAGGGTATCAGTAGGTTATCTGTGCTGTTGTCATTTGGGACAGCTGTAGTTTTGGCTTCATTCTTTTGGAAACTGGAGTATTGTGTGGGATGAAATGAGAGGATCACCTGTTGAGAAAGAGGGATTCAAATGCTATGGGGCTGTTACTATGAATTGGCATTAAAGGTGTTTGGAGGAAAAATAGCAGCAATGCTGTTTTTTCTGCTTTGTGCCTTAGTTCCCAGACAGTTTAAAATACATATACTTCTGGATAATCTTTACTACTTTGGTTTTGTATTCCAGTGTCTCTCTGTTTTTGTGAACTTCTGATGTTATTGTCTGTGCTCTGAAAATGCTTTGCCACCTGGTGGGTGTTACTGAAACCTAAGTAATAATAGAAATATTAAAATTTTCAAAGGAAGTCATAAAACACTCCCAGACAAATCTTACTGTTTTCTGCTTTGTCCAGCAGAAGAGAGAACTCTGAGTTCACTAGTGCATTTCATCTTCAGCAGTGGTTTATAAACCTTAGCCTTCCTTCTTTACTGTGAGGTAGGTATTATTTTGTGGAAAAAAATTGGGACAGAGGTGTGGTTCTTGGAAGATCACAGTGTATGTCTGCTTTGCAGTTTGAACTCTCTCATGTCTGGTTCTTCAGTCAGTGGAACTCCGTGGTCTGTAGTCTTTCCTATGTGCAGGAATTGTACAAGATTTCTCTTTAATAGTTGGTTAGAAAATACAATAAGAAGAAGGAGGCACTTTTCTTCTGGGAGGAGATGCTGCACCTGTGTGAATAGAATGCGTAGGAAGGATTGCAACTCCTTTTGCTCATCCTTAGAAGCAGGAAGGCAATGTCAAATGGAAACTCCATTTCTATGTTGCCGTACATGGAGTACATGGAAGAATAAAAACCAGCTGAATAAAAGCAATATTATTCTGCAATATGACACTACTATAAATCTCTTCTAGTGCTCTATAGCTTTCCAGTCATTCTCTGTTAACAGAAAATACTCATGTATTTGTCTCTAAACAGACTTCAGTATTGCAGTGGTAAGGAACATTGGTGTGTAAGTCATTAAACCATACAAATATGTATTTGTGTGTGCTAGTTTCCTGGTCTACTGGTGCATCTCTGTCTATTGAAGGTTTCACTGAAAAAAAAAAAGTCCTCAAGGAATGTCTTTTGAACATAAGTGTTCAATCAGGGGAGAGATGCATTATTTTCATAATGAAAATGTAATCTTTTTCCTTGAACTGAGGTGCTGCATAAAAGGTAGACAAGAATAAAAGCACTTTTGCTTATTTGATCTTCTAGGAGCAAGTTTATGATCTGCTATTGCAGAGTTTGGGGGCTGATGATCTATGAACCCAGTTGCACAGAAGAGAGGAGAAAATTTTTTCCTTTGCATGTGAAATCAAGAATTTACATTTAATCCTGTAAAAAAATCTACTCAGCTAATACTAAGATGTGAACGGCAAGGTACACAAGCATGTACAGAAGAATAGTACTAAGTTGGACTTAGCAGTGTAAGGTTAATGGTTGGACTCGATGATCTTATGGGTCTTTTCCAACCTAAATGATTCTGTGATTCTACATTCATCTGTAAGAGACCAGTTTAGCTGGTAATCTTCACCCTTCCTCCTGATGTCCCTGTAATTTGGACTACACTGCAGATAGTTTCTGAGGTTGGTCTCAGACACCTTTAGGTTTTACTGCTGGATTTTTCCAAAGCCTTGTGCTGTACTGAGCTTCTAGGGTTGTCTTTTTGATGGTGATGGACTTAAAATACCTTGGCTGCTTCCCCAATACTGTGTAGCACAGAGCGTTTGCCGTTGGTTTTTCTGTCTGACCTGAGTGGGTACTGCTCACTTTCCACGTGACCACCCTTCAGCTCTCCTTAAGCTATGGGCATCATTTGGTGAAGAGAAGTAAATAGTTTTTACATTAGGTTCTGCATTCAACTACCAGCATCATGTTCTGCTTCTTTCTAAAACTGAGTTTGGAATGCGGTTTTATATAATTGATCCTTTTTGTGGAATTTCAAGGTTGCACTGAGTTAGGGAAGTTATGGGAAGAATTTGGATCTTCAAGGCAAAGTACAGGCTCAGTGAAAAACACAGATAGGCAAACAGGTAGAATCTATTGCCATGGAAGCCTTATTAAATTGGCAGTGGTGAGAACTCCAGGTTGATTAATGTTTCTTTGTAAGATGTTTTATTAAACAAAAGATGAAAAAAAAAGTAATAATTGCAAAATGATATACAGTAAATAGGCATTGTACTATAGTGTTCAAAGATGTGAGCTAATATTTGCCCATTCAAGCAAATACTAACAAAATGCAACTTTGATTAGCAAAAAGAACAACTGAAAGGTCTAGTGGTTCCTTCATCTGCTTCTTTACATATAGTATAGACTGTCTAAGCATAATTTGAGATTCAGAACATGATTTGTTTTGAAAAAGCATTTCTAATTTTTATTCATTGAAAGTCAAATTAGGATATTTAAACTTAGGAATAAGCAAAAAATCATGGAGTGAAGTTGTTTGAAACATCTTTAATTATGTCTCATGGCATTCTGCAAATGTTTTCATTTCCTTTGTGGTGAAGTATTTAATAAATATAATCAAAATGTGTTTTTATATTTTATTATTTCTAGCTATGTTAAAATGAGGTATTTCTTAAAAGGAAAAACAACAAAAAAATTGTTTTTCCAGTATCCGAAGTAACCCTAAGGCCCTAGTTTATCTAATATTTTGTATTTCCATTTATTATGTTAACCTTGATGTCTTCACATGCTACTAGTCTTTTTGGATGGCTTCATAACATTTCATTGTTTGTTTCCTTTAACAATCTTCAGCTGTTGCAATGCATCTTTGTTGTTGTTGTTGTTTGATTTTTGTTTTAACAGAAAGAAAAGGAGTGAGAAAATAATGTTCAAACAGGAACACTCTGTTTTCCAAGTTCATTGGGGCAGAGATCCTTCTCATCTACTTTGTCTGTGACCATGTCTGGTATATCCTGCTTCAAGGCAATAAGCCATAGCAGTGAAACGCAGGGTAACCTTCCTCTTGGGGATATTGGTTAGAAATTTATTATTGTCCTTAAGTTTGAGAATTTGTATTACATTTGAAGCTTCTGTTTATATTTTACTGGTTACTATTACAATGCAAGTGTGCTTGTCATCTCTACAAATGCCTGATTTAATCCTGTAATCTGTTGTCTAAGTAGTATTATATGGAAATGAAATTCAGTCTAATTTTGCATTGTGTGAAGAAAGTCTTTACGTTATTGCTTGATAATTCTGATGAATGTTCTGGTTTCCTTGAGAACGGGTACACAGAAGTTACCCACTGGGCTATGCCCTCACCTGTATCTGTCCTTGTCACTGCTCTTCCTGTTCTTTGCTGTAGAGCCCTGCTGCTGTTCTTAGGCTGCACCTTGCTTGTCTCTCCTTCATGCCTGGGTAGTTGGTCAGTGTCTGTTCTGAAGTTGGAAGACTGGAGCCCAAGACCAAGGTCCAGATCCAGACGTACCTTTACTGTAAACTTGAAGTTCTCCCTCCCACTGTTCACAAATCCATCCTCCTCCTGGCTTTTGCAGCCACTTTGAGGAGAGCTCCCCACAGGATTGTCCATCGGTCCTCTGCTGTTATGTTACCCTTCTGTTAATTTTCCCCAGGTACGCTGATACGGCTCATAGTCTGCTCTTCTTTTCGTTATCCTTCAGTAATTCTTGTGTGGTCAGTAAATGTTTTAATCTCATCAATCATCCCTCTTCCGTGTTGGTCTTCAATGTTTTTCTGTATTTCTCTTGTTTTAGAAGATCACTTTTTCCTAGTTTTAAGCACATTCCTAGTCCTTCCTGATTCATATAAGCTGATGAGAACTGGTCATGGAGTTAAGGAAAGTCAGATCTTGTCCATGAACATTTCTTTGAGTTCAGTTAAACCACTGATAAGGCTGACCATCTCTTTTTCCACTGCTGAGTTGCATATGCGTTCTTGTGTGTGAACCTTGTAACTTCTTATCTTCAAGATGAAGACTTGAATTTATTTTGGTCACTTAAGATTTTTTTCTTATTGCTTGGGCTAAATGTTTGATTTTTGCCTTCTGTAGGATTTTTTTTTTTTTTTTTAATTATCACAGTCAGTTAACTTGACTGTTGAGGAGATGGGTAAGAGAAGGAAGTGGGAGAAGAGGGAAGTTATTTCTGCCCATGTATCAGAGAGCTTGGAAAAGCTGGGGACCTCTGACTGAGGCTGAGGGTTTTCTGCTTCCTGATTCCTTGCTGTTGAGTTGGAGGTTATTCCAGCTAGAGCTACAACTGCAGCTGTGTGTTTCTAAGCTCTGTGGCTGGGAATAGGGAAGCCCTGAAAGCCCAAAGCATTTCAAAATCTAAAGCAGGAGCTCTGGAGCCCACTGTTGCTAGCCACTCTGCATGGTAGAATATCCTAAAGCCAGGAATCCAGCAGCTCAGCATGGGAATGACCAGAATCCATATATATATATATATATATATATTTAATAATACTTCTTGTGTGTTGAGGTTATGTTTTTTTCCTTGAAACATTTAGTTTTTTACAAATGAGTAGTTTGTTGTAAGCATCAATAATAAATAACATTAATATTGCTTGCAAGATGTGGAATTGCTGTTTGAACCCAGAAGTGTAAGTTCCGTGGCACTGTAGAGAGAGTGTAATGAAGAAAAATACCATCAGAAAAGTATACATCATTAATGATGAGAGAGGTAACTTCTAGGAAGAAGACCGAGTTTACAAGACCATTCCCACTCTAGAAGTGGGAATTGTCTGCTTGGTACTGTCTGTGATCGCCTCGCTGGAAGTGGGATAGGTGATTTATGTGCCTGGGAGTGCCTTCTAGAGGAATACTGTACACTGGCCTGGTCGTCACACTGTAAGCCATCTGTATGCATTGTGAGTGGTGGCAGCAAACGTGTGTGCAGCTTCTGCAAAGCCTCTTTTTTGCCTTGTCGTTAAATGGAGGTTAACCGCTACGAAGGACACGTGCTCGGTAGTGGACAGACCTGAGCTGCTCTGGCACTGTTCCTGGTCCATGCATTGCTTCGGAGCAGCAGGGTAGGAGTACTGTGGCACCCACGGCATTAGGAGTTTAAAAATTTTTGTGAGTAATTATTGATGGAAAATGAATAATAAATCACTATAGTAGCTTGTGTGTATTTTTATTTCACTCCACAGCTGGCTTGCTTTCTGGTCTGGCTTGTAGCATGAAGGAACATGCCTGGCAGTACTGGGATGTGAGCTCTCGGTTTCAGCAACTTAATGGGCACTGATCATTGTAGTTTGCACCCAGCAACAAGAGGAATTCCCAGCAGTTGCTACAAAGCTTCCTGAACAATTTCAACTGTTGGTTTACTTGAGATGTCAGAAAGCTTTTTTCCACTTGGGATTCTGTGCATGCGATTTGTCATCCCAGGGCATTTCCCCTGCTTTCTCCTTCCTGCTTCCTAATAGGAAAGGCTCTCTGAACTGCTCCCCCTCTTCCATCTCACTTATTCTCCTTTTTTCTTTCTCTGTCACTCTTAATCTTTCTTTTTCCCATTTTCTACCACCTTTTATCCTTGTTTCTTCAGGTTTTTCTTGTTACTGAGTTACCTCTTTAGATGTGCATTATAAATAAGTTGCACTGTAATGATGGTGAAGACAAGCTAAACAAGACGTATGCTTGTTATTATCGGGGCAGAACTTACAGCTTTTTTCCCCACCAGCACAACAATAACTAAGCGTACGGGCAAACTGCTGCATCTGCATAGAATCAAGAGGAGAAATGCCAAAAAGGGACGGAAAAGGTCATTTTGTCTAGTGTTTTTCAGCCAGTGGTTCATGAATCACTGCTGGTCCATAAATCGTTACGGAATGGTCCTTGAAACAATTATAAAATGCTGTAGGCACACACATGCTCCCACACGCTTAGCAGAATTGTGTCCGAGTACGTGGGCAGGCACAGTCAGCAGTTGGCTCCCAGCTGCTGTCCAAGCCTCATTAAAATGTTTATTGCTGTCCAGTTCTGAATTTATCAAAGTTCTGTTGTTTTACCCAAATATTAGGTATCCCTGTTCTCAACTTCCCATGATGCCAATACAATAGTTAAACCTCAAACTTTCTTGCTCAAGAAAGTCACTGTTTCTGACTTACAGTCCAGTTCTTCTGCAGTGAGTTACAGGCTGCTTTCCATGTCTAACACCCTGCCTGCTCTTAGAATAGTTTTAGACCCCCTAGTCTCATGATCCCAAGTCTTACAAGTTTTCTTTGTAGCCTTTTGCTCCATTTCCATCCATACCTGGCTAATAAATTTTTCCTTACCCTGGTCTGACAGTTGTTCTCCTATATTCTTCATGTTTGCAGTCAAGCTGCTGTTGGTGGTCATAATGATCACTGTATTGTTTATTTTCTAACGCCTACCTTCTGTATCTGAGTGTAAAGCTTTTGGCAGTAATCGTTACAGGAATAGTCTAGTTTTGTCCTTGTAGCCTTGGAATACAACATGCTTCATGAAATCAGGGCTAATACTTTCTTACGGGCGTGCATCAGAAATCTGAGAAATTAATGTGCTAAATTCTTTCTAATGAACATGTCTAAATACCTTGTTTTGTGACTGGTTTTGTACTGTAGCTAAATTTGGGTAATTTTCCATGACATATTTGCAATGCAGATTTGAAGGCCTTACCCTAAAGCATGTAAATGGGAGGATGTTCTGAAGAAAAGGCATTGCCTATTTTGGAAAATAAGACTTCAGGTATATTCACTTATTTCAAGTATGATAAAATCCTTCCAACTCTCTGACCCATTTGGTTGAAACAAGAACGGTAGGGGCAACAATTACCCAGAGGCAATTAATTAGCACAGATTTCAGTCCAGTTAAGATCTGGCAAAGAAACAGATACCTACAGAAATCCTATGTTGTGAGTAGCAACTGTAAAAATAGGTAGTACTAATAATGAAAGAGTTGCAGGAGAAAGTAGTTCCTGCAGAGTGGCTAGAAGCTGATTTTCACTGTATTGAAGGGGTATCATAGAGAATGAGGTCAACTGGTACAAATTCTACTGTCTAACCTTTTTTTTCCTACATGGTAAGGAATAGAAGGAGTTCAATAAAATTAAGAAAGAAAACTGGCATGAACAAATCCAGGTATTCTTGCTTTTATCCTTTCAAGGAGAAAGAGTTATCGAATGCAAAAAAATACTTTCTGATAAAGGCCAAAAATGTAATTAAAATTCTTGACATCCAAAATGAGCAGGAGCTGATAAAGAGCCCTTTTAGTAAATATTTCCCCTTAGGACCCACAAAGGAACCTGGCATTACTCTCCACTCTGCTTTGGGAGGATGTAATTAAAGTAAAATGGGAACTTCTGAATAAAACAGGCAATGTGTGAAACCTTACAGGTTTGAGGAAGAAAAATCCATTTCATATTCATTTCCCCAAAGTATATGGAGCAGAGGCTTTGCTCACAAAAGAAACTGTTATACCAACTGCATGCACGGGGAAATTTGTTCTGGGAAATAAATAGATAAATATGTAGAAGTTCTCGGGAGAAATCATGTGGTATCAGCCATGCTCCAGGCATCATTGGATTCTGCGTAGGTTTTTCAGGGCGCTGAGCCTGAAGACCACAGCCAGAGTGTCTCAGCAGTATGGGTTTTGTTCAAGTGGGTTTCACAAGTCGGTGCTTTGTAAACGTATGTACTCTCGGAGGGTGCGTTTTCATGAGTGCTCTGGGACGTGTCAAGGTGGTGTGCCACAGAGCAGGACAGGGTTTTATGGCTTGGTTCCAACAAGTAGCAGTGAACTTGCATTGCTGCAGGGGATTGAATCTTGGTGTTGGCTTAACCGGGAGTTAAATTTTTAAAACTTTCAACCTAATATTTAACCGTGCTTTTGGGAGAGAGGTGGAAATCTCATATAGAGAAGTTCCAGCAGATTTCATATGTATTGAAGGCTGAGTAAAACAGAGAGGTACAAATTAATACATTTTTAAGGTAGTTATTAAAATAACATGTTTTATTTGACGGGCTGACACCTGGCAGGTGTGGGTTAGCAGTTATCACGTACGTAGCTCTGAACTGGGCACAGCACGCACCACCTTGCCCTGTGGGGATGTTAAAAGGGACGTGGAAATGAGCTTCCAGTTTGTTAATTGTAGAAAAGTGTCAGTAGTGGGGAAAGGGGCAGAGAGGAGAGTGTGAGATTCGAGGAGGAGACTTCATCAGTGGAGAAGCAAACTTCTCTGGTTCTGCTGCTCCTGGTACAACTGATTGTGTTAAGTCCTGGACCTGCTGTCCTGCTGCTTCAGTTGTACTTTCTGCTCTCATCACTGTTAGAAAGGCAGAATCTGCCTTTATCACAGGTCTCTGGCAGGAAAATGTCTTTCCTGTTTCAATTTTGGTCTCTTCTCTAAATTGTTTTTTAATTTAGCTGCTATTTAGAAACGGGGTGAATTCAGACCATTGTGTTCTATGTATTGTGCATGCGAAATTTTACAAAGGGGGTAAAGTCAAACTTGCCTTAGAAAAAGGCACTAGTCAGACTGCACTGAGTGCATGTGTTACAAACATTCCTTAATTACTGTATATGTGTGGGATATATATTATTGTATATAGCTCCCCCCCCTGCCCTGGTATTCAGTGCAAAGATGAATAGTGGTTACTTCCTGAGCAGTTAATGTCTTTTTTCTTCTTGTTGTTCAGGATGTGGCCAGTGACTCATTGTTCAAATATCCTTCTTCAAATTCAGAATTCTAATGGATTCTGTGGCCCTCATCACCATGTTATCTGACTACTTAATGTTTTATGAGGCTAGGTAAAACTCTGATCATCCCCACTGTATTGGTGGCAAACCATAGAACCAACAGCTTGAAATCAAAATTATCTGCTAATTTTTGTGGCCGTTGCCAAGACGCTTTTCCACTCCCTTTATCAGACGGCAGTCTTCGGTAAAAGTTTCGTTCACTTCTCCCCTTGGCCTCAGTTGCGGCCGCATTCAGGGTCTGGCAGGCTGTGGGGAGTCCCTGCAGGTAGCTGGTTTCAGGTCTTGTGGGGAAAAGAGATGGAGAGTGGAGAGGACGGGGTCAGTCTTGCTTGAAACTGGTGTGCAGGGATTTCTTGGGGGGAAATGAAGTGTCACCTCGAAGGCTGTGGTGCAGGGTGGCAGGAGGACCAGCACGTGGCTACTGACGCTGGAATCCTGCCCCCTGTAGCCTTTGGTCCTCTCTTTTTAGAAGTTCGCGGTTTATACTGGCTCCCCTTCCAGTGGTTCCCATTCTGGGTGAAAAGTGCATGCTCTTCATCTTCTGCCTTCTTGCTGTAGCTCCTACCTACCTCTCTAGTTTTTTTGGTTTTTTTTTTTGACTCTTTCTCACCTAATTTGTTTGCCTGTTAGTCCCCAGTTTTCTGAGGTTCTGCTCCTGCAACGCTCTTGGGCGTGTTGCTCCTATCTGTGTGTTTGGGTTTTGTTACAGCACTGTTTGTCTCATGGACGGAACAGGTTCCCTCGTGTCCCTTTTAGCTCCTGATCTGTTATCTGCCGCTGCAGAAGGCATTTTCTTTGTCCCTGTAGTCCCAGGCCAACAGGAATGGGTGGCACATTCCAGGCTTGGGCTCCCTTGACAGATTTGTCTGTGGATAGGCTTCCTAAAAGCATCCACAAAATGAATGGACTCTGCAAAAATATTAGAGCTTTAATGGATGAGTGCAAACTAAGATCTGTGAGAGGTCTGTCTGATCTGTCAGTTGTTGCTGTGTAGGATTTCTGAGCTCTCTGGAAAGTCTACCCGATGTCTAGTACAGAGCCCTCTCTGCTGGGCTTCAGGTCCCTGAGCTGAAAGGGGAATATCTAAAATTTTCAAAAGAAAAGGTTGCCTGAAAAGAAATTTAATGTCACATAAAGTGTTCAATTTCCCTCAGAATGTCTATTAAAAAATAAAAGAATTTGTCATTTAAGTCTAAACATGATATCACGAGAAATTCAGCTCACTAGCTAACATCCAGCAAAGCAAGAGGCACATAAAGGCAGTGTCAGTTTTAATCATTGGCACTAATACCAACTAGAATAAATACATATATAAATGTTACAATTGGAAAGGTTTTAGTCTCTGGCTAAGAGTGGATTGGCTTCTGCTACCTAAGGAGCTGATGCTCACGACATCAGTCCTGGTTCCCAGAGGGAGAGCTGAGATAGAGTTGGTATGTCATTTCTCAGAAAATAAATGAGCAAGTAGGGTATTTCTTTTTACAGCAGCATTGATGGAACTTGCAGAATGCTGGTTGTGTAGGTCCTAGTAGTGTGCTTGACATTACTTAGTATGAGTTATGTTCAAAGGTAGTATACCTTGACCTTAATGCATTTGTTTCAAATAGTGCTTTATTTGAAAATGGTCCTTCAGGTTCTCTAGAAACTTAAGGGTCTGCTGGGAAGTTGAAACAAAGAGCTTGGTAATGGATGAAGCTTGGGGTAATGAAAACATCCATTTTGGTTTTCTGTAGTCTTTTTCATCTTACCTATTATTTGAAGGTGTTTTATAATATTGCAAAGCAAAACTTTCCAGGGTGCTCTTTACAGGCACTACTCTGATGTTGGACGGTTAGGCAGTCTGACCTCATGGAGGAAAAAATACACAGTCCATAAGATTCTTCAGAAAAACTTGTGCGTTAAAATAATGTTTTGGGTTCTAAACTCTGTATGAGGTGTATGAGGTGGCACATTTGTTTTTCTTGGTTATTGCTTATTTTGTGCAACATGTTGTTTGGTGAATAGATTTCTTTCAAAACTAGCATTCAGAAATTGGAAGACATGCAAAAGGAAAAAATGTACAACTCCTACCTGATTTTTAAAAAACTGTAATTTTATCAAATTATTAGATGAACGAAAATAAGAATATAAAAAGACCATGCTGCTGTAAAAAAATGGTTTAGCATTTCTGAAAAGCGTAGTTATAAATATTTAGAAAATCAAGCACTTTGAAAAACATGGGCTGCCTGACATCAGACGTGCACTGCATTTAATAACATTTTAAATTAACAGGTATAGTGGGTTAAGGGCTCAGCACAGATTGTCGTAATTTCCTAATGATTTTTAAGCAATTTTAGCATGTACTATTTGCTTATGTAACAAGCACCATAAGCCTTGTCTGTCTTAAATTTTCTCTGAGTATTTTAAGTGCTTTCTTCCACCTGCTGATATTGAGCACAGTTACAATCCCAGGGGAGGGCACTGCTCAGGAATACAGCTAATTTAGACCATACACGGGTATTTTTATATGAGGGCTGGCTGCTGGCTTTAGCTTTGGCTGTCATCCGTGCTTACTGCTGGTAGCTGGAGACTAGACAAGCTGCATAGTCAGCTGGGGTTGGGTTTGCATTTATAGACCGCAACTGGATTGCCGTGTTCTTGGACTGGCAGCCAACTGTTTAGCTTGTGCAGAGTTTACAGAGCATGTTACTTGGCTCTATTAGGTTTTATTTTGTAGTGGCTAAATGACGGATTCTGTTTCTAACATTTAAAGCTCTCCTTTGGGCAGGCTTTCTTCTATCATTCTCTTCCAAATCCTCTTACCCGTGCTTCTGTTGGGCTTGCATTCACCTGTCAGTCTCAGCTTCTGCTAGGATCTGCTTCAGAAGTTCAAATTTTGATTCTTCTCTTTTCCTGAAGGAAAAAAAACTTTAATGAAATTCATGTTTTTAATCAAAGTTAATTTTTGTAATTTCCATCGTAATATTAAAGGCAAGACTCTACAATAATATTTGACTAATTCTTCCCTGCCATTTGTAGTTTTTCCCTTGCAGTGAGGGAAAGACTAATAAAGTTGCTCTTCTGGTAGCTTCCATTTTAAGCAATTAAAGAAGATCTCTATGTGACTTAAAAAGAAAGATACACACATCAAGCTTTTAGACACAGTTGTGCTAGGCTGGGTTTATTTCCAGTCATGCTTTTTTTTTGACTGGCTTCAACTGCTACCATGTGGCAAAAGTTCATACAGAATATTTTGTGGAAATGAGAGGCAGAAACATATCTAATTAATAGACGGTTCCTTTGTATTTTAGTCTGTATGCTGGTTGGGTATGCTGAATTGGTTTTAGTTGTGGCCATGTAAACCACGTTGTTGCTGTTGCATTCTTTCTGCATGGTTTGAGAGAGCAATATGTATCTTGCTTGGGAAGAGGAGGTTTGGGTGGTATCTTCAAGAAGTGATGCCGTTCTCCTGCTTCACACGTAGGATTCATCAGGAGCCCCAGCTGAGAGTAAGATCTTCTTGAAACACTAGTTAGTGCTACACATTGGTTAGATTTATTCTTACACATTCTGAAATCAACTGCTTACCACTTATGGGGACTAACCTAATCTCAAGGGTAGAATGGTTCCTTAATTCCTAGCTTTCTCTATCATCACACTTAATGCTAGAGACTGCAAATGAAATGTTTTAATGTTTTAACATCATGGGTAGATTTCCCACTTCTGGTCAATACTTGGTCATTTTGTGTGTGCACGTTATTTATTTATTTATTTTTAAGTAAACCTCCAATTCTGCTAGTAAGTAAATTGTCAAGAATACAGCTGGATGAAGTTTTTATGCCAGAACTACAACATAAAAAGGGATTTTGACTATATAGACACACATGCACAACACAGATGTGTATGTGCATATAGAAATTATTGGCAAAAAAACCCTGCTTCCCAGTTGCATTTTTTTTGGTTTTTAGCTGGAAACAAAATTCAATTGGAAATTCAGTGTCAGCAAGCTGTATTTGCATTTTAGGATAATGTGAACATGCTGCGTCTTAAAGGAACGACACTGTGCCGAGGCTTTCAGTGAGGTTTATCAGCTGAGTCTCAGTGCTAACTAACTGTATTTCCAGGGCTCCCTGTGCTCTGCTTTAAGGTACTACACAATCTTATGTTTCCCACTTCTTCCCCCCATGGATGTCGTAAAGCAATGAGTATCCTCACTGCTAGTTTGGATGAAGTAAATATTGTTGCCTGCAACCACCTGCAAAAGAATTCTGCTTCTCTTGCATTTTCTGTTTGAGCTGTCGCAGATGACCTACTGTCATTAACCATCTGAGAAGAAAGTGGAAGTTTAGACCAGGGTAGTGCAGAGAGTGCCCAAACCCAGTGCAACGCTGTTGAGATCAGCATGTGCTCCTTCATCCTGCTGAAAGTCCTATCTGTCATTGCAGGAGAGTGACAAATTACCCCGTCTTGGGTTTCTGTGTCTCTGCTAATGGTGCATAGTGATTCTCTTTCCCTATGTTTGCATTGGAGAACTTAGGAAAATGGTTCGTCCCAAGGTAGACTCAGGGTTTGTGCATGTCAAGAATCCCACTTCTGTGAAGCTCTGGAGGACCTGGGCCTGTTTTGGAAATTAATTTCTCTCAGTTGTCCATCTGACCCTAAGCGTGGTGAGCTTCAGTTTGTGTGAGAGGGCTTTTTTTTCTTCAGTCAGGGTTTAGGCAGAGCATTTTGTTCCTCTTCTCTTTGACTGAATCTGATTTATTTATTTCTTTTTAAAGTTTTATGAAGAGTATCCTTGTTTCTCTTTTGTATTTTAAATATATCTTAATGCTATTTAGCCTTTAATTTTTGGAAGTGGGAATGGATTACATTTATTGAGGTCTCTTATTATGTATGCTTATTGTCTTCCCATGCACTAGGGCTCTTGCTTGACCAGACTCAATGTCTGTTCATTGAAAGCTGCTGTCAATCAGTGGGCATTGTCTTGTAGATTTGCACTTTGAAATACTACCGTTATTGGCAGTGAGTTTTGTGAGTGCATGTTTGCTGTTTCAAGTACTTTTACTTTTTTTTTTTTTTGCCCCCTTTTCTCTATTGCTTATTTACTTGCAGGCATTTGAATTGTCTGACTTCATTGAACTTGAGTTTGGAGTTGCTGATTCTGTGTCTTTGGTCTAGACTCTGTCCTTTTAAATAACAGTAACAAAGTGCTGTCATGAAGACTGGGTTGCTGTCTCCAGTATGGGAGAATCGTCTCTGCTGCTTCGGAAAGCTTTGCCTGAGGTGGCTCCGTGTAATTGTAACATTTTAGATAATTGTTTTAAGTTTGTACTGCGCTTTTTATCTAAACAGAACTGTTTAAAATTAGTTGAATGAAATCCCATCTCTCCCTTCTCTGCTTTGCTAGTGACATTGTGGTGCGTGATTGGGATTTTAAATATTTGTCGGAGCAGATGTAGTTTGTGTCATCGTGCTTGTCTAAGGTGGATACGTTTTGTGGAAAAAAGGTCTGTCTCCCAAAGTATGGGGGTGAGAAGGTCCGGACTGGACCTCCTCTCCCACACAGGAGGTGGGTCTCTGGTGAGGCAGATGGTTTGGTGGAATTAGTGGATTGTGATTTTTGGTTTCACTGTCAAGAGTCAGCTGGTGTTCATTCAGATGTTTATAAAGTTTATAACTTTTATCTTGCAGTACAGCTTCGACTGGACGACAAGGACTACAGGCAGCACTGGGGTTGCAAACCCATCACTGGAAAAATCTAAGCTATTGTATCTGTGATTGCTGCTAAAGGGCCATAGGAGCTGGACCCTCTGCGATGTAAATGGGAGTGCAGGAGGATTCCTGCGCATCTGTGCCTTAACCTTTCTTAGCTCTTATCGGCTATGCACGTATAGCAAGGCAGGGGGTGCTTGGCTCCAGGCTGCTGTTCTGTCAATAGCAGATCTATCTAAAGTGGCATCGTTTTCCTGTTTCTCATTTCTCCAGCTGTCTTTTTCCATTTCCCCAGAGGAGGATGTTGGTTTTCCTTGTCGTGGCAGTTCTTGTGTTGGTCCTCTCTCTAACCTTGGTCTGTGAAATGATCCAGGTGAAAAAAGGAACTGCAGACTGAAAAAAGGGCAGAAGCTTCAAACAAATCTGTCTACGTAATAAGAAAATTATCAGCACTGTGTGGAGCTGTCCTCTGTATTATTACTGCTTTTAAACGTTTTAAAAATCAAAATAAGAACAGAATGTAGGAATTACTCGTATTGAGTCAGACCTGAGGTCTGTCTAACCCCATATCCTTTCTGACAGTGGTCAACAGTGACAGGCTGGAGAAGATTACAGCAACAAGGTAATGAGCACCCTCACCCCTCCTGTCCCACGCTTAAGTGGTATGTGACTCAGGATATTCTCCTGAGAAAGGGGTGATCTCTGTGTGGTTATTAGCCTTTACTGCATTTCTCTTCCATAAATCTGTTGGGCTGTAGGGTTTTGGTGTCCACAGTATGTTGTGGCAGAGTCCCAGGACTTAGATCCAAGTTGTCTGAAGGCGACTTCCATTTGTTTGTTGTGAACATCCTACCCTTTGCTCCCGAGCTCTTGGGTTACAAGAGGTACAACTGGTCCCTCCCTGTCCTGGGTGTGCCGCCTGTGAGTTTTATCAGCTACTCTTACATCTTGGCTCCTTCGTCCCCTTTCCAGGCAGCGGGGTTCGAGCCATTTAACTGTTGATTGTGCGGGGAGAGGAGCAGAACCATAGGCAGCATTCCAGGTGCAGCGCCACAGTGGGTTTATCGGCAGTGTTAAACTTGTTCTCTCTATTTTGTTCTTTCCTCTGCATAACTCCTAATAACCTGCTGGTTTGTTTTGACTGCTAAGCATTTAGCTGATGGTTGCCTGAAAACATGTATTTTGTGTTGGAGGAAAATATGTCATGCCGGGTCCAACAGCCCGAGAGAGGCGAGGCAGCTGCTGCTCCAACCCCCCAGGTCCATGGCCTTTCATAAATGTAATTTTTAAATTTTTTTTTTCCAATAATATTTTTACTTTCCTGGCTAATTTAAATATTGTCAACAAACCTTCCACCTCACCATTCACCTTTTTTCCTAGGTTTATTAGGAATATATTGAGTAGCATAGGTCCTAACACAGATCTGCAAAACTACTGATGACTTTGCTCTGACAGCTGATCATCACCCATCTTTTCTTATTTTTTTAAAATTATTTATCTATGCAAGAGTAAATTAGGTACGGTTTCTATTTAGCAAACACAGAAGTTGTCTGTCTTTATTTTCAGGATTTTTGTCTGGTGTAGTATTAGGCTTGTCACTGGCAATGATGCTTCTGTCATTTTCTTTTGGAAATTGTTTCATACTCTAATACCTTTTTTGTCAGAATTTATGTACTCAACAGTTTTATTCTGTCATTCATAATAACTTTCCCAACGCTTGCAATTTTCTGAGTTAGTCCTGTCATCCTTCAATGTAAGGAGGTTCCTATGCACCTCTGTTAAGCAGATGAAATATTTTTAGCTTTTCTGACTTCTCCTTATAAATTCAGTGCTTCCCTCACTTTTTCTGGCTTAAAGACTTCCTTCCAGGATCTAGCAGATCTGAGTATCTAGTTCCATCTGTGTTCTTTTCTATTTGCAAAAATGCACCTCAGGTCAGTATTACACAATGCTCCACTCTGTTTTTTGGACAAGTCTGAGGCTCCCTATTTGATAAACTTTGTTTTGAGTGTTGGTTATATATATGTGTGTGTGTGTATTATTTTTCTTTTAATACTGGCCCTTGTTTTACTTGGGGACAAAACCCACAGGCATAGTATGCTGATTGTGAAAAGGCATTGCTTTCTTTTTTAGAAAACTGTTACAGTAAGCTTCATAGCCATATAAACAAATAATTGATGTGTTCTTCTTGATTTACCTTAACCATAGTAGTTTTCACAAATTTTTTCCTTCCTGACAGTTTCTATGAGCATCTGCCTTGAGAAAAGCAAATATAAAATAATTTTAAATGTTTTGCATTATCATTTCCTCCTTTATGAGCATAGCCAGTTCTGATCTTCTTCCTGAATTATTTTTGCAGAACTGTTGCTTTCAATTGAAGGTGTAATAAAATATGCCTTTCTTGATCGTTCCATATCGGATCCATATCTGTAGTCATTCCACTTGATTTTCTTCAGGTTTTAAGAATATTCTTTGTCACGACTTTTGTATTTCTGTAGCGTATCTGTGGTTTCTGGCCAGCCCTTTCTGAAGTCCTGCAAACTCCGCTGTGGGAAGAGCAGCAGGGCAGTGAATCACCTCGTGGGCTGACGCACTGCTGCAGTGGCTGGCACCAAAGGCTTCGCTGGGCTGATGTCCTTTGGACAAATAAACATTCATATAGGAAATTTTTTCTTTTTTCCTAACCCCAGGCTACTAGTGATCGGTTCCTGTCTGGAGTTTTTGTCATTGGAGATGGGGTGGGAAATGCTTGCTCTCTGCCAGAATCGAGCTGGGGCATTAACATGTTCTGGTATAGGGATCCTATAAAATTCTGCCTGGGGCTCTGGAAATAATTGCTGATTAAACTTAACATACTGGTTCTGCTAGGGTGACCGAGTGTCTGTCATTTTGTTTTGCCAACATCAACTTTGTAGCCCCCCTAGTTCGGTTACCGAAGTTGGAGCGTGGGTGAAGCCGAAAAGGAGGAGTACGCCGTGGAGCTCTGTCTGCTGTGCTGGTGTGGAAGCGGGGTGTACAGACACAGAGGCATCTGCATCTCTGGTCACCAGTCTTTACGCCTGTGCCCTGTCCCTCAGAATTGCTATTTTTTGGTTTCGTAAGCAAGAACATTTCATTCTGCCATCGTGGAGCATTGGATTTTCTTCTTCTGGATCAAACTTGTTTGCCTCAGCTTTGCATCTTTCAAATGTCAGGTTCTTGCCTGCAGTTCCCTGGGAGCTCTCTTCTAAAACATGGAAGCTTGGAAGTTTGTCGTTGTGAATAAAGATAAAGGAGGATTTTTGAATCAAATGGGATTTTGTAAGTCAAAATGTTTTGCAGAGCTGGGAGTAGATTTCTTACAGGCTCTCCTCATCAGTGACGTCGTGGGCCTGGGCAGCTTTTGTCACCTTTTGTCACCTGGCAGCTGTTCTTGTAGGTAGCGTGGAGCCCGGGAATGCGGGGGTGAAGGGTCCTGATCGTCCGTCTCCTTGTATATTTAGTGACAAACATGTGCTAGGATGGCACGTCTTACCGCTTGGAAGCTTTGTACAAGACCGAGCTCCCTCTGTGCCAAGCAGTGTGCCATACACACAAGAGCCCGTGCTTACAAACTGGTTACACAGAACAGGTCAAGAGTAGGCAAGAAAAAGCTCTATTCTTCCCTTTTAAAGATAGATGGCTGAAGCTAAAGGTGACTTCACACTACGCAGCTTCAGACTGGGACCCCGTAGGAGGGGAGAGGATTAAGCCCAAGTATTTGGCATGGTAGAACATGACTTAATTGTAAGGCCAGACTTTCCTATGACTCCATTATTGAAAAAATAAAATAAAATTAGAATACCCTTTACCTGAGAGTTGAAAATGTTACTGGAATGTAAAAGGCAATGAAATACTACATTTCATGCATCTCATTTAAGAAATATTTTGCACAGAATTAGTTGCAGCAGTACTAAACATGTTTACCAAACATGAACACTTGTTAGAGGCAAGCTTAGAGCTTGAGGTGGTGTTTCACATCGCCAGGCTTGGTAGAGGAGCTGTACTTTATTCTCAGGGCAGTAAGACTGCAGCCACGCAGGACTCGGTATGATCTGTCTCTGGGGAAATTAGTCCACTCATCTCATCAGGAATTGATTCTGGCAAGTGACTGGTAAATGTTATGACACAATATTGTCTTTCTAATATATTCTCTCTCTCTCTCTGTCTCTTTATATGTGTGCATATAAAATGCGCATGGTGATTTGTGTTTTTAAACATACTGCAAGCTATTGGTATAATTCACAAATAACAAATGAACATCAGTTATAAAATTGAACTGATCCTTGCAGCAGTAAGAATTTAAGGAAGCAAGCAACAATATGAATCACTTAGCTGGAAAAGAAATATCTAGATGCAAATGGCGTTTGGCAAAGGAGTGGAAGTATAGCAATCTGAACGCAGTATAGACCAAGACCCAGCTCTTTGCATTATTTTTAAAGTGTCCTGAATTGTTCAGCTGCCACTCTCTTCTAAGATTTTGGAACATTGTAAATACTTAAACTTGTATTCACTGGTTTAGGATGTTGCCAAAAGCATTAAAAGAATTGCTGTCCTAAATTAATTAACTTCTGTTTGTTGAATCTGTAGTGTGGAACACAAATGTCAGTTTTATTCAGACAGAAGGGAAGATTCATCTCCAGGCCATAACTGATTTTACCCTGGCTTAACGAGTCATATATTTCCACTCGACCTGAAAGAGAATTTCTTTTTTCTTCTTTTTTTTTTTTTTTTTTTTTTTTTAAAAATGATCGCTTCAGGCCACGTATAACCTCGTCATTTGCAGCAGTGCAATTTAACGGATTTAATGTAAACTACTTGAAGCTGTTTGATGATACGTTTGACCCAACCACAGGAAAAAAAATAAAAAAATTTGCCTGGCCTTCAGTTATAGTAACATACGAAATAGAAGTCAGCAGATAGGAAATAGCAGACGGACTTTGCCATTTAAAAGTATGCTGGGCGGCTGGCCCTTCTCTTGCTTTGAGCGCGTCCTTGCCCCCCGGAGGAGGTGGGCGACAGGCCCCTCGCCTGGGCTCTGCCCGGCCGGCAGCCCCGCAGCCCCCCGGGCTCGGCACGCGCGCGCCCGCTGTCCTCCCCAAGAACTTGCGTATGGGGACGCAGAGCAGCTTCCTCTGATCTGCTTCGGTTTTTTTAAAGCACTGTGTAGTCTTCAGCCGTAGGGACAAAGCATGTCAAAGTGAGAAGGCTGGGGTTTGCTGTTATGCTGGTCCTTTTTGTCCTTTTTCTTTTTTCCCTGTCAAATCTACCGTCCTTTTTCGGTTTCCTTACGCCAGGTGGGGCTGCTTGGTAGGAGCTGCTGGAAGCCAGCACTGCTCTTACCTGCCTTCATATCTGTGTTTTCCAGCACAGTTCCCCTCGAATTAACTCAACATACAGACATGATAATTGGGCCATGTAACAGATTTGTAGATTATTAGAAGAGGCTTTGTGAACACACAGGGTTTCAGGCAGACCCTAAGTATCTAATAATATGTGTCCAAAAAATGTCACCCCCATCCCTCCAATAGCACTGTGTACGTGCTTTCTAGGGTATAGAGGGAGTGCCGCGATGCCATTTAATGGCAGAGAGATGGAGATGGGAAGGGAGGAGAGGAAGGCAGAGAGAGATCTGTATATTTGACTAGAAGAATCGCACGGCGAGTGGTGGACTTACTGTATACTTCTTTGTCATGCAGCTTTGAATGCCTCATATGCCCTGCTCGTTATTCGGCCTCGCGATGTCTTCATCCTTTCGTCGTATCTTTGTAATATCAATCTGGAAGTGAAATGTTCTCTCCCACTGCTTGTGAATTTTTTTTCCAAAATCAATTCCTCTGCTAGGATATTTTTTTTTCTTGGATAGGCTTTTTTTTTTTTTTTTTTTTTTTTTTTTTTGCGCAGGTCTAGTATCTTGTAATCTTAAATGGCAAGAGATTATCATTTTATATCTTAGGAAAGGGAGATAATCTTTGTTTTCTACTGGGATTTCGTGTTTGGCTATGCTCAAAAGAGTCTAAGTCTTGGATTTAAAATACTGCAGCTTTTAAATTCAGAAAATCTGTTTTAGGATATTCTTAGAGGTTTAAAAATGATATTAGCTGTAATTTTTCTTTCTTTGGGAATCTTGTAGTGTTGAACATATAGTAGAATGAAGTGCTGTGCTTTGAAGATGGAAAGAGAAAATAAATGGTCCCAATAAAATATTGAAAGCTCTGTAAACCATTGCTCAAGTAGTTTTTCAGTAAAAGTATGTGGTGTCTGTAGAATATGTTGTCTACTGGACTGTCAAGGAGTTTTTTTTCCCTGTTTTTTCCCTCCAATCAGGACTCAGGTGAGATGAACTGTGTACCTCATATGGACATTGAGGTCATACAATCTTTGAAAAGTCTATACTTGGTACCTCAATGCTTCAGCATTCATTCTCTGTTTTTTCTGAATCTGTAATTTTATAAAATATTTTATTTTGTCCTGTAAGGATGATTCATTCTGCAGCAGTGAGTTGTACCTATATATTATTCATTACTTTAAAGTGTTTGTTTAAATATTTTATTTTGTTAATAGTGCAACATGCTGAACTTTGAATTCTGTGCTTATCTGCTGTCCTTCATGGGCTGAGCAGATAGTAGTTGTGGTACTTATTGCTGCAGGTTGTTCTAAAGACTTTTGTGTGTTGCTTGGTTCCTCCTGAGCTGGCAAGGTTTCTAACATTTTAAGCTACTTCGGGAAAAGTCAGGATGATTTACATCTTGGAGCACTTGGGTTTTAACAATGCTATTGGAGCCATGAAACCTTAAACAGCTGAGTCAACATACCCTGCCAAAAAGGAGTATTGGCTGTGTAGCATTGAAATGCCATTCTTTTCTTCATATCTTACAATGTGAAGAAATGGTATATGTGAACATGCTAACTAATAGATGTTAATTTTTCCTGCTTTATTTAGTACAGATTTGTTAAAAGGGTTTAAAATCCTTTTGTGTCTTTACTATTAAGAAATACTATTTTAAAAATGGCAGCAATGATGCAGCAAAACATCTGAAGAAGATAAGTTTTGTGGCGTGTTCCTCCTGCTGGCTTTTCTGCGCTCGCTTTCTCATTAATGAATTCACAGTAACTCAGTTTATTTGGGTGAACTTTACATTACCTGGTGTGACTTGAGATCCCTTTTTACTTGTATGTAATTAACATAAAACCTCAAACTGGAAGTCTAGAATACAGTGTCTCATCACAAAAGCCAGCTAACTGTAAAAGCTGATAATGTTTGTAAAGCACGTTAAGCTCCCTGGGTGAAAGGTACCATAGAAATGCAAAGTATTAAGCCAGTAGTTTAATTATAAGATAAGAAGTAATTGAAATTTTCCAACACGGTTGCATGTAGAAGACAGTCTGGTGATTTGCTTTGTAATATTTAGGTCAGTGAATTGAGATGTTTTTCTAAATCCTTTATGAATATTCTCTCATTTAAGTGCATTGCTCGAAGGTGTCTAATACATTTATTTGGCTGGCTGATACTGCAGTTTGAAAATACCACATTTCAAGTAGGCAGAGAAGTGCTGTATAGAAACCTTTTGAAATAACCAACCTTCATCCTTCAAAATGACAGTTATTGTGCTATAATAATTGTAGAAGTACTGAATTTGCTTCAATTGATTTTTTTTTTTTTGAATAGTATACTGCTCGTTTAATACACAATGCCTCCAGAATTTTAATCTCCATGTCCCTCTTGTGGTTTACAATTTGGTGCAGATTTCCCTTGAGGTATTTTTCCTTGCCTTATGTGTATCTATATAAAACCCGAACGTTTTATCGCGAGTACTAAATCTCATTTTATGTCACTTACTGTGCTGTCAGATAGAACGATTCATAATTTGAAATCAGTACTTTTATATGACATTAGATCCTGAAAACTTCTGTACTACTTCCATTTACAAAAAAAGAAAAGAAGTGCCCTGTAACAATTGTATGATATTTTTCACTTTGAGATGTCCAAGGCAGATGTTAATTTAATGCTGTAGTAGCTCCGTCCCTGGCGCACCAGTTGTGACCATGGGAGTGTGTCAGTCGGGTGCAGCTGGAGCATCCCAGCATCCCTGCCTCTGCTCCCAAGCTGCCTCCATGGTCAGTAATGCTGTGAAGCGGATACGGAGCGGGACAGCAGGAGGGATTTGAGGCTGCAGTGTGCTCTTGGAATGAAGAGGGAATTCCCTCCCTGGTTCCCTGCAGCTTTTCTCCTCTTGCAGTCATGGCAACACGGCAGGACCAGCAAACAGCCATTTTTCCAGCCCCAAACTGTCTGCTGTGACTCTGCTGACAGGAGTTAAAAACTGAATGGAGACTCTGCTGCATTCTGCATACAGTGGGTCAGTGTTTTAGTTAAGTGTTAATTTGTCTTTACTAGGAAAAAGTGATGAAATCTTTGAAATATTTTTACCTTTTTTTTTTCCCCACAATAATCCTTTTTCCTGAAGAGGGAAATCTCTTCCTTCTTTTCCTTCCCCTGTGATTTTTCTGAGCTGTCATGGAGGAAGACCCCTGTCCTGTGGTGCACGGCTGCAGCAGAGTCAGTATTTGCAAAGTCTGCTGCGTAAGCGTAGTTTCTAAGGGTGCCTTTGCCAGAAAAGCTGGCAAGCCAAGGAGAGATACTGTTCTCAGCTGGTGGTCAGGCGGTACTTCTTCCTGCAGTAAAAGCTGATCTCTAAAATGTTGCAACCATGAGTTCATAGGATGCAAAAATTTTAGGGGGACCTGAATTTGGCAGAACTGCTTCCTGGAAGTGAAAGACTCCTGTGATTAGTGACATAAAGAGCTTTCTGGTTTAAAATTATAAGTTGGACAGGAGATTCATAATTCTAAAGTTTGAAAACCAAGCAAAGTTTTACTATTTGAAGGGTGTCTGTACAGCTACAGAGATTTAATGATAAATTTAATTTTGAAAGGGAGTACCCATAAGTCTTCGGAGTTTTGAAGAATTCAGCAGATTAAGTATATTTTGGAATTTAAATTCAGTGTATTTTGGAATGAGAAAGCCCAGGACTGAGCATGGCAATCTTGCTTAGTATCTTTGTAGCCAAAAGCTGTGGCCTCCATTTTCTTCGGCCATCCTCTGATGCGGTTGTGCCGGTGAGCACACGCTGCAAGCCTTACAGACCCGTTGCAGCTCAGTGCCTTTCTTTTGGAGCAGAAAGACTAAAAGGACCATTAATTCTCCGAGTTATGGTCTGCAGCACCGGGCGTCCTCCGAGGGATGTGGAACAATTCATACAACTTCTCCTGAGCTCTGGCTCTAAGCACCGCTCACAGGTGTGCAATCCTGTCACTTCTTAAGGAAAAATGAAATTTCTGCTGTGAAGTTAGGGGCAAGCCTGGACGTCCCTGGAAGGAGGAGCTGGCTCCTGGCACCCCAGGAAGCCCCTGTTAAGCACTCTTTGTTTCTCCCTCTCTCCGTTTCCTATCGATCCCTCCCGTCTGATCGTACTCCTTGGCATCCATTCCCCGTCCTCTCGCTCTCTTTTTCATCCCAAATCCCAGAGGGGAAAAAAGAGCACTGCAGCCACCCCGCTTCCATGCCCCCAAGCCCGTCGCGTTTGTGGTCCCGGTCCCGTCCTGTTCGTTTCCACAGCCTTCCGTCCCGCTCCTGCGCTGCGAACCCCCGTCCCCGGGTGGAGGCGGTGGCTCCTGCCGGCGGCCGGATTCTCCGGCAGGGATGCGGCAGCGCCACGGGGATGAAAACCTTGGCTCTTGGTCATGGCACGCGGGAGCAGGTCCCCTGTGGCCGGCCGGCGTAGGAGGTACGGAGAAGGAAGAGGGCATGGTAGGTGTAATTGCTGAGTACGGTGTCCATCAGGGATTTGGTTTTTGCCTTATGTAATGGATTGACGATATACTTTATCACAGTCTAATCCTGCAAATTATTTCACTTTGAAGGCAGAGTCAAGTGTAAGGATGTGGCTGAGGCCCATACTTCCAAGAGGAGGTATGTCAAACCTTCAAGTCCAGATTTAGTCATGGCCAAAGAATGAGTTGATGTTTTTTTGTTTAAGTTAACACAGTAATGTTGCTTTGACTGGCTTCCGATTTCTTTATCACCCCTATATTTTGCTTTGAATGTCAAATCTTGCATTATTGTCTATGCATTTGAACTATCTGTTTACTTATTCTTTTTTTTTTTTTTTTTTAATTTTGAGGTGACCCTATGTCAGTTGGAATTCAGGCAGGAGCTGAGATTTTATTGCCTGCATATACAAATGAATACTATCATGCTTCATGGACTGTGAAGTTTGGATTGTATCTAGTAAATGAGCAAATGGTTTTTATAAATAATTAGTCTTCTGCTTAATTACAGGACTGTTTTCCAGCACATTTGTCATGTGATCTATGTATATGGTGACACTCTTTTTAATTGAATGTGGGAAATAATCAGCTTTCTTAAACTTTTGAGTCAATACTGCCTCATCAAACTGTAGCTGATGGATTTAATTTGCTATTTACTGAGTTATTGATTAAATGACTGAGAATTCTTTGAGAGAGAGGTAGTTACCTGGAAACTTACACTGCTGCTCCTCTTGAATGCACTGGTGAAAACAGCTTTCTAAATGTTACTGTTGCTTAATAGTTCACTTAAAAATAATAAACCTGGTTTAAATTTAATGTAATGTGGTATTTCAGTATTTGTAATAGACCCTCTCTCTTTTGACTTCATGTTCGATTTACTTGCAAAGTAGCTTCTGGTTTTTGCAGAGTACTGGAAAGCTAAAATGCAACGCGTTTACTGTATAGGTGTTTCATCTCCAGTTTTTCACATATTAAAACCAACTTCCCCCCCCCCGCGAAGATTCAGTTAGGAGTTTTTGCTGAAAGACCGATAGACTGGAAAATGGCTCAGTCTCTTAAAAATACTATCATTTCCATTTATGGACACTCCTAAAAGATTTGCAGGGATGTGTATGTTGCTAAAAGATGGGCAGAATTCAAGACCTTTCTTCTTCGAGGAGAAGCTGCTGGTGGTGTCCATGGCCCCCGCTTATATAAAACCTGCAAAAAAACCCCTTTCATTCCTCACGGGGGGAACCTGCAAGAGTAGCTTCTTCACTCCCATCCCAGCCTCCTCTTAGTGGCACTACCATACACTTTCTCCTTTGTCTTTTGTAGGTGATCGAGTATGATCTCTTGTGTGTATTTTACTCTTTCTTGTTCTGTATTTTTCGTCTTTGGGATGACGGAGTATTTGCCTTTGGATATCTGTTTACACAAACTAGCTAAATCAAGTATTATTTACAATTGGAATTAATAACTACATCCCATCCTTTTGTAATAAATACTAAAATAGAGCCTTATTTTTCCTAAAAGGCTATGATCTCATTTAAAGCTGTGTTTTAAAAATAAAAGATTTTTTTTGTATGTCTTATTAGAATAAAAATTTTAAAATGTAGTTTCATTTTGTGAATGTTAGTGTTTCAGGTTTGGGTTTTTTCTTTCTTTTCCAAGTGCCACCTACTGGTGTTCTTGAAGTTTCCTGTGGTAAAATTTGCCTCTTTAGGAAATAAGGCTATGTATGCTCCTGTTTATTTGAAACTCCAGTAGAGTAAAATCGAAAGAATGAAAATGAAGTGAGTATTTTGCAAGTTTATTTGGTTAAACCTGTGTCCTGTTACTGATCTGGATATGCCCTCTCTTTTTGTGTGTGTTTGGTGGTTTTTTTTTTAATGAAAAATATTTATTAAAAGTACCTCCCTGTGTTTTTCCCAGTTGCAGTACTACTGTGTGTACATTTTTTTTTTCTTTATTTGGCAAATGTGATACTGATCTAATGTGCATTTGATCACAAGCCTTGGCTTAAAAAGGAAAGAAAAGCAGTTTTTCTGGAGGTGCTCTTTCTAGCAGTGATTTTACAGTTCAATTTTAGCAGCTCATGGAGTTCTTTAGTCCCGAGTTTGCAATTACGTTGAAGTGCAGTGCTGATTTTGTGGGGGCTGTTACCAAAACCTCAGAAATCGCCACTAGAGGAGAGTAAATTACAGCTCCTGCTACTCTGGCCTGGGCTCTGTGGGAAGGAGAGGCTGCCATCCCTCTCCACTGGTCCCATATCAGCCCCTCCAGGGCAAACCCTGGTTGTTTTCGACACCCTTTTGGTAGATTTGTGTGGTTCTAGCAGATATGAGAAGCCTCATGCTTGTTTTATAGTGCCATTACTCTGGCTGACTCAGCAGGCTTTGGTACTTATATTCTTTTTTCCTGTGGGAGCATGTGATTTAGGTAAACCTGTACCGTTTCTCCTAAATAAATAAATATTTCTGCATCCAGAGCTCACAGCATGCACAGTAAAGAAATAATAGGATGAGAAAAAAAGACTTTTATAGTTGAATCTACACTGCCATATTTTCTTCAAAACTTCTGAATTTTCTGCAGACCTCAGCAGTACTACCAGTTTTGGCTCTCGGAAGGTGCTTGCTGTCATTTCGTCCTCCTTTTTAACTTTTTTTTTTTTACTTTCTCCAGTTCTTGGCTTCTGATAAGTAGCTCTATTTCTACTACTAAGTCTGGCAGCTTTTTCACCGATTCCTTTCATCCTCGGTTTGTATCTCCGAGGAATGAATTTTGCTGGTGCATGCAGAGCTGGGGACAGTTCTCCAGGTGCTGGGATGCCTTTGTTTCCTTACAGACCCTTTCTGCTGTTTGGCCTGTACCTTATCTTTCTTTACTTCCTTCTTCACAGCATTTTCCTTTTGGCATAACTTCTTGGAGTTGGCAAGAATAAAAATAAACAAACTGAAGTGCATATGACATTTGTAAAAACAACACGTTTGACCTCTTTTATTGTCTTGAAGCCCAAAGCAGTGTATGCTTTGAGGCAGCTAGTCCTTGGAGAGTGGCAAAAATACACCTTTAAAAATGAGACTTTTCCTTCATCTGTTTAGATATTGTATTAAATCAAAGGAAGAAATCCCTCAGCAAATTCAGATTTTTTTTTTTTAATTTAAATTTTACAGGCATCCATTTTCTTCTCATCCATCCATGACCTTTTTCAAAAACTCTGTGATGAGCTGTCATCACCCTGTTGTTAAAATGCTTCATTAATGAAAACAAAATAAAATAACAAGAGAGCAAGGCAGCCTTCCGTTCTGCGGAGTGTCTCGCAGCATGGACTTGTTTGAGCACCCTGGGCTCAGAGTGCCCCGGCAGAGGAGCGGGTGGTCTCTTCTGTGCTCTGTTCACTGCCAACACGAGGGCACTGGTGAAAAGCAGCCTGTGGGTTTTTCTTTCACTCTCAGCTTATCTGGAGACAATGTGTGAGGGCTGGATTCCTGAAATCGGGCTCTGAGATGGTAGTGCTCTTTGACCTTGCAGTGGGCTACGAGACAGACGATGACCGAAACGTTTCTACTCGTAAAAACGTATATTTGCTTCCATGACGTGCTGTTTAGGGATGCGTTGTACTGACAGATGCCACTGGAGACAAGGCTGACGGCATTGCTGTTTCAATGTAAGACTGCAAATACGGCTTCAGAACGGAGGTTCGGGGGGTCACGAGCGATGGAAGGAGCGTCTTGGCGGACGTGGGAGTTGGCACCGGGGAACCTCTGGGCAGGGCTGCTGGAGCCGTGCTGGCGGTGGGTGCCGTCTGCCATTCCTGCTGTCATCCGAGTAACTGCTGACCGCCACGAGTGGATCCTGGGAGTCGCAGAGTAATGACATCTTCTAAAACAGGTGGGAAAGGCTCTTGGCAAATCTGGGTAAGGTGATGAGAATTGGGGTGCAGTACAGCAACCCTGGCTGGAAAAGTTCTGGTTCAGATTAAACTGAATATTTTTTTTTCTTTCCTTGTGCCAGTCTGAGCACAAAGCTTCTCCCTTGTTGCTTCCCCAGTACTGTAGGACAAGTAGTCCATGTGCCATAGATCGCCCTCCAGGACGAGCAACGGACCTTGACGCTTTTGTATCATTTTGAAAAGCTTCAAGGATATGAGTCCTTGGACTTTATTTTTACGTGGTAGGTAAAGCTCTGGTAGACACATTGAAGCTGTTTCTGAACTTATGTATTCTTTACTTTGTGCAAAAATGTACTATTTCCAGCAAAAGGAATATACAGGTTTACTGTTTAAGTGTCTTTTCAGCTTTTATTCCATTTTTTCTATGCATGAGGTTTCTTAGAGCTCATAATCAAATTTCCATGAGCATCCAGAAGCTTGGCCTGCAAATTTAATGTGGCTTTTCTGTGTTATGTGTGCTTCCCTCTTTTATCCACTGCCCGAGATTCATCTCTCTCTCCTTCACATCTTTCATACACGTACATCTTAACACTGTCAAACAAACAATGGTTTTTCTTCTGGGGGATTTCCCGTGCATTCTATTCTGCCAGCTGCTGGAAACACTGGGAAAAAGCCTTGTCTCAGTCTCATCACCCCATTATTCAGCACAGGATGAGACTTTAAACCTGTCAAAATCTGTATGATAGGACTTACTGACCGCCTCTTGCAGTGATGCTCTCTAGCCATGGCTAATGGCCTCCTTAGTGAAAAAGCAAATGGACAAGAGGTAAATAGCAATCATAAGGTATAACAATTGGATCTCTTGAGCATCAGAACTAATGAAGCCTGACTTCATTAATTATCTGCTGGCCCCTACGTTCCTCCTTGCCAACATCCTGCCCAGAGCAGAGGAAAAATTCCTCTTCTCCAGCCACATCCTTAAAACCGGTCCCTCGTACAGCCGGCAGCACCTGGTGACACTGCCTGGCAGTCGGCCACTGCCAAGCAGTGCTTAATGAGCGGTGCTGCAGTTCCTCCTTTGCTCTGCGGAGACATTAGTTAGTGATGCTTCCCAGCAGCTGATTTTCATCACATTTGTAGGACCATAATTATTTTGAAGGGTTTTTATCCCCCTTAAAATGTAGCTAGAATTCGCCAACAAACTTGAAGGGTGAGTGGGCAGATAAGGTGATAAAATAAGCTGAATTTCCTCAGGGAACCATATGGATAATTTTAAAAAGTTTTTTACATGGAGTTCTTAAATTGAGTAATTCAACTTATGCCACAGTGACAGGAAAAAGTTACAGTACTTGGAGATCCTAATTCATAGGTGTAATGAAAAATTGTCCCTAACATGAAAGTTTTACCTTCTAAGCAGGTGTGACTTCATCCTTTTTGGTGATTGCATTGCTGGTCTAGAATAGCCGGTTACATGACTACCAGTGGGAATGCCCTACTATACGAGGGTAGAAAATTAGGTAACCTTTAAGGGATGGTGTATTGAAAAAAAATCTGCATCCAGCCAAACATCACCTCTCCTGTCAGTAAGAGGATATTGCTAATTTGTAGCATATTGCTGTAGCTAGTGTGCGTTTGAGAGTTTTCTCTATACTTCATCATTAGGTGGAAATCTTAACTGGATGCAGACATCAAATGCGATCAGCAGAACTTTGGAAAGCTTCAGAAGCGGACTGGAGTGGAAATCCTGAAGATGTGTGCAACTCGGGTTCAGAGGGAGAGAAAGTCTTCCTGTAACATTTCTGTACTCTGTCTGATAACTCTGATAGAAAATGACATAACCTTCTTTTCATCAGCTAAAAGAAGTCAGCCACAATAAAAATGTTTCCCTAGTGGAAGTTGTTTTGTGAAAACAGACTGACAAAAAAAAAATTGCTTTCATGTGTATTTATCCTCTACAATATCCTCAGTGTCCTGATTTGCCCAGTTCAATAATCACAAGAATTATTCCTTCTACTTTGGTACTTGGGGTCAAGTTGCTTTACAAATATAAATTGCTTAGTTTCCATACAGCTGTCTTCTTACCTATATGCTAGGACATAAACCCACACCTCCCCAAAACCCCCCAAACCAACCAACAAACCCAACCCTCGTGGTATCTGCATGTAGAGTAAGAGTTGCAGCTTACAGATTTGTATCAGTCACTTTGCTCGTTGACGGCTTTTGCCCATGATTTCATTTCCAAGCCCATGCTAATTCGCTCTTTTCAGTTAAAGTTATGGCTACACAAATAACTTCCCTTGATGGACGCTATCCGTAGCTTTATGGTACGTTGGCTATTTGATGGTAATTGCCTGTATGAATAGATTTGCCCAATCTGGTAAGTGCAGGGTAACTTTACTGTACTTCCTGGTGTAGTTGTGGTGATATACATTACAGGTTGCAAATCACGCCCTAGTTTATTCGTACTAGATTGTTTTTTGTAGCTGTAGCACCAGAATGTTTTAGAGTATTCATGCCCTGAGATGTTTATGGTCTCTGGGCGCTCTGATAGTGTGGACAGGCTGCCATGTGAAGCCTTGCTTTTTGGATGGAGACTGCAGTTAGTATATGACACTTTATTTTGACCTTGTATGCCCATTGGGCAAGTCAATCTCACTTGTTATTGCTTTCTTCCTTGAGGCTAAGGCAGTTTTCATCTCTTGAGACATGAAGTCAGCTTCTGGAAGTTTACGCTAACAACCAAATCCAAACTATAGTTGAAGTGGAACAAAATAATGTGTTTATGAACTACAGAGAACAAATATAAAGAAAAAACATTTTAAGCTCAAAGTGCTCCTGTCTTCTGGTTGGATAAAGTCACCGTAGCAGTATTGGGGTATCAGGCTTAGCATTCATTGACCTGTAAGAGTACTGGTGCGGGTAGGTGTATGGTGTAAACTTAAGGTGTACTAGCTACGTTAGCTAGCTACACTAACGGGTTTGGGTGTGCGTGATTTCATTGTGAGCGAAGTCTGTCAATACTTGTTCAGGGCAAGAGCATTTGAGAGGCAGAGCTGGAACGGTTGATGCTGTGGCAGCTGCATGCAGATATTTAGGCCGTGACTTTTTGAGCGTCAGAAACAACCAGGCTGCTTACCGAAAGGACAGTGCTTGAATGGGAACATGAGAAAATTGCTCCTAGTTTGCCTAAGGACAATGTCCTATGTCACTTGGGAACCGTTCCTGGCTTTTTAAAGCGGTTGGCTCTGCAGCAGTTAAGCTGCTTGTGTGGGTGCCACCACAGCGTGCTTATCCCGGTTCCGGAGGGGAGGAGGCTCCTTTGCCGCCGAGCGGGTCTGCCCGCACCGGTCCGAAATCGTGACCTCCTGACGTCTCCCGTCCCTGGGGCTGCCGTGGGCTGCAGCCCCCAGGATTGCTATTGCCGTGCATCCTGCGCGGGGCCGGCTGCTCGGAGCCCCGCAGGCAGAGCCCGGTCGGCTCGTGCCCGCTTTGCTTGCGTGAGCAGGTGAGCTCTCCATTGCAAAAGTTCGAGACAGCAAAAGGAAAGGGCGTCAAGCTACTGCCCGACTCTTGTTTTCTCTCTGTCCGTATCTGTCCCTCGAGCATTTCTTTTGTCCTCTTACAGCTTCACGGAGGAATAGCTTTCTTCATAATCTTATCAGAGGCAATGTATTGAGGTGCGGTGTGGGTTTGGTGGGGTTTTGATTTTATTTGTTTAGTATTTCTTAGCAATCACTTTGGATGACGCTTCTGTTTGTGCCTAGTATCTCAGTAGTCACCTAATTCACATACTTGTTAAATTAAGGCATTTCAGAGAGGTTTGGCCTGCTTCAAACTTTATTTTCCCTTTGGGTTGCAGAAAGCTGTGGTTTATCATTTGGTTGGGCTTTGAGACCACACGGACCTGCCTGTTTCGCTGCCCCCATGGGTGGAATTCTGCAACCTTTCGCTGGGGCCGTACGCGCTTTGGCATTTTGTAAAGCACACGTTGGTCCCTGGAAAGTGCGTGTGGGCTCCTGGAGGAGCCCTCTCCTGGAGGGCGTTTAGTGCCCAGACTTAATGCTTGCAGAATTGCCAAAGTTGGCTGAGAAAATTAAGCCAAGTGTTCTGAGGAGTCGTTCACCTGCAGAACTCCTGTTTTCATGGTTTCCTCTGGCTGCGTCTTAAACTAGACCATGCGTGATTTTGAAATTATTTGACCATATGAACATTTAAAACCAGTCTCTTATGCTTCTATGTATTTAAACTTCTTTTTTGTAGACTCCTGTACCTCAAAAATCCAATTCTGATTGTTTTGGTAAAACCATAACTTCATTTGATAAAGCAATTGGTTTAGGTTTGGGAAATTTTGAAGCAGTTTAAGGACAGCTAGTAATGAGCCAAAAGGCCATCCCTGTGTTCCCTTTCAGGTCACTTGGGCTGGAGATACAGTCCATGTATCTCAGTGTTTGGTCTGGTCTAGTAGCAGAACCACTTCTAAAAAGCTTGTACTAACTGACGTAATTTCAAGGAGACGTGGAGCTCCTCTGTATTGCATTCAGATGAGCTAATGGTGGTTTTGCAATATGCTGAAAGTAGAGAGCCACGCTCGTTTTCTCACCAGGTAACATCTGCCCAGAGAAGAGGGGCGGGCGAGCATGAGGGCAGAGACTGCAGGATGGTATAAATTATCATTCAATTCTGCTTTGATGTTTTTTTATTAGTACTGTTTCTGCGTGTCATATATTAAATATGTGGTAATTACATATTTGGAAATGTGTTTTAATATCCTGTTTGATGTTCTCTCTGGGAAAAAAGAAAGAAGGTAATATTGTTAGTGTTTTGCTGATTTGGTTTCAGATCTAGGAGTTAGGGATATTGCCATAAATCAAAGGTAACAAATAGCATAGACAACAATGAAAGAAAATATTCAGGATTTTCACATAATGGCTTTCCTCTGGATGTTCCCTTTATGCAATAAAGCTGACAGAAATGAAAAGGAGCCTGAAACTTGGTTAGCTACTGCAATGCGATGGAGTCTAAGTTTATTAAGGTATTTAAGGCTGTGTCTCTGTTCAAGCATGAGAACGCAATGACACCATTTGGTGTTTGTAGTAGACACATAACATTTTGTTCAGTATTTTTGTTTCATTTTAAGCAAAACTTAATTTTCTGTTGTTCAGCCTAATTTTCCATTAGGCAGAACTTTAGGATGTGTTCAAAATTATTTTGAATTCAAAGAAACCCTGTGTTCCTGTAAACTTCAAAAGGATAAAAACAGGATAGCGTATATTTCACAAAGTCATGGCTTATTTTATAACATCCTGGGACAACACATCTTCCTGCTCTTCTGTTGTGCTTTACTGTCGCTTGTACAGACTCACGTGTGGAGTCAGGCGTTCTTGTGGCGTGGCTGGCAAAGCCGCTGATGCTCTGCCGTGGGCACGCTGATCCCTGCGGCTGTGCATCGGCTGCCCTTGGGGAACGTGAGCTTCCTCCCAGCAGTTGCATTGCTGAACTGCAGCTCAGCAGCTTTCTTTAAATAAATAAGTGAAACCAAAATTTTCTTTCAGTCTCACCAAGATAGTATTTTCACGTTTGCAAGTGCAACTTTAAAAGAGTGGGGAAAACCAGACGTGTGGGAGAGGTAGCTATGCCTTCTGAGTCTGCAAGGGAAGCTGTAATTATTGTCAGCATCTGTGCATTGATGGATGCCTAGGAACTTCTTACAGACGTCAAATAATCTTCCAGGTATTTGCCTAAGCTCACAATTTCTCCCTCTGTTTTGGTTTTTTTTTTCCCTCTTAAAGTCTAGTCAACACGTAAATACTTTTTTTTTTTAATGTAAACTGTGCTGCCTTGTCAGATGTGTATACATAAATATAAGGAGTGGGAAGTTGTAAAGGGCTAAATATTTGTACTCCAGTTAATGTTTTCCACGATTCCCTGTCTTAATGGGCTTTTGCTAGTCTTTGTCTCAAAACCTTGCCTTTTTTCCTCTCATGTGTGCTTGGATCCTTTTTAAACTCAGTGGCACTCTCTTGCTGTGTAATGTTAAATTTTCACATATAGTAAAGTGTGCCCAGCTTCATTAGTCTTGTCTTTCTCCTGCAGTGCCGTACATTGTTTTCAGTTTCACTGTCCCCATTATCACCTAAACTTTACAGAAAAATCCGCATGCTCCAGTATTATGAAGGCAGGTCTGTGCTGGCCTGTTAAGTCTTGCATTACTGAAGACTGCATTCAGTTTTCTGTCTTAATGGTCAGAAATCATCAGATGGCCTTACCACAGTTCATTATTCTTTATAGTATAGTAGCAAATATTTAGCTCCACTGAGAGAGCAAATGCTGGAATTAGTCAGGTTTGAATGCTATGCTGACAAACCTTACTTAAGGTGGGATTTTTTTTCTTACTTGTAATAAGGTGAGTGCAATTGCCTCATTTTTCATATCTAACTTTTTTGCTTTCTTTGTGTAGGTTGAATTCATGACCATGATCAGAGGTAGTGTGTGTTAAGTAAACAGTTAATAGTAAGTAGGTAGAAGAGCACTTAACAATTTGGGAAACTCAGAGTTTCAGAAGTAGTGAGCCTTGCATATAATCATTTACTGAAGCACAGGTACATGCAAGAGGTAAATGCGCATTTAAATTCGCATCGCCTTGGGTAGGCAGGCACTAGAGAGCCCTCTTCAGAGTTTGCAGGGGGGAGAAACTCTGAATGCTGCTGGCCCTTCCTCTGGGGGCATCTGAACGGCTCAGCCCAGGAGATGCCCCTCTGTCTCTTGAGGCTCCCCAAAATATAGGGAGGGGAGGTGACACCCCCAGGGCTGCTGACAGAAGGTGTTAGGCCAGCGCAGGTCTTCCAGAGAGGAGCAGAAAGGCTCTTGCTGTCTGTGGTGCAGGTTAGCAGTGCTGGGCTCAAAAAAACCCCAACAACCAAAAGCAAGCCAGACCTGGCTGGTGTCGTTTTATAGCTTCAGTTTTTCAAAGCTAATACCAGCTACAGAAAATCCTTCTAGCCTTATTTGTATATTTGTATATTTGAATATAAAGGTTTTGTTTATCTGTGTTATTCTCCCTCCCATCTTTTCCTGAAATAATTGAGAAAGTCTCTTATGTGTCTGGTGAGGTGAGGTGTTTGACCAAGAGATCTGTGCTGAGAACAAGATGGGCATCCATCCTTAAGACAGAGGGTATGAGAAAGTCTTGTGGGTCTCATCCAGCCCTGGTTTACACCATTTTGGTTTTGCTGTTTTGTTTTCTTCTTGGCAATTTCTTATGAAGGGTCTTTTGTATTTTGTTTGTGCATAATTCTCATTAGTGGCAGTGCAAGCGAAACATAAGAATTGATGGGAAACCAGATCTCTAACCTAAGGAAGTCTATATCATACACTGACAAATACAGAAGAAAATGAATGTGCTGGACTTCATGACAATATATAAAATGTATGTAGAGCGTATGGAAATTTATTTTTGAAGTGAAGAATGGCATTCTGAGTGAATAAAATATGCATATTTGCCTCTAATAGTAAATTCCTTTAGATGACTTTTTCTCTGAACCGAACTACAGTAGTTTATATCATTTGTTACAAAATAATATGTTCTCCCTTGGTAGAAATCATATCATAAAGTCTCAAATTGGGATAATTTGATACAACTGAACCAGAAATAGATTAAACCTGACAAATATGTCATAAGCTGTAAGTTTTAATAGAAGCTTAATCTAAGCTTTCATGACTTTGTCAAAACCAATAATGTATCAGCAGCTAGCTCTGAAACTGGCTGTATCATACTGCAGGACTGCAAAGGTTAACGGGTTTTTAAGACCCAGCTGTGAAGTTGTGTACATTTTAAAATGTCTTTAGCAGAAGGCACATTTTTTTATCAATTAAGGAAAAGATGCTATTTGTTGATGTTTGTTTGAAAACAATGGTTTTTTTTATTGCTAATTTCATAACTCCTTTATTGAAATACACTACCGAATATGTCAGTGATGACTGAAGAGAATTTGGGCATGAAACAAGTAACAACCGTATTCTGTTTCTGTCCCTCAAATGCCTGCTGCGCTCATTTCAATTTGTGGCATGTTTCATGCCTTGTGTTTGAGTGGTCCCGCTAAAAGGGCAGTGATCATAATACAGGTTTGGGGAGCCCAAATGAATTCCCAAGACCTCAATCAATCATCCTCAGTCTTTTCTCCCAGCACGTGCTACTGTCAAGTCTCTCCCCAGCAGCAGCACTATTCCTTTCTTCTCCTCCCTGTGCACCCATAAAAATTATTTCTAATGAAATAACTTCAGTGTCAGTGCACCCTCGTAATAGATAAGGCAGAAAAACATAATTTTAGCAGAATGATGCTTTCAACTTGGCACTAGAATTCTTGTTTCATAGATGACATGCATACGGAATCAAAGGTGTTTCTGATTGATGACATATAGAGACGTTGGGGATATCACAGCTTTGTACCAACCAGATTAACAGAAATATTTCTGTTAAAAGAATGTTGTAGATTTGTAAAAGTGCTTCACAAGATACTTTCTTCCTTAAAATTCAGTTCAATCTATGTGACTTCAGGGAGGGGTATGTTCAGTCAAAAGAATAAACTGACCCAGTAAATAATTGAGTTTTTTTAATTAATTAATTTAATTTTTTACACTCGGAGCCACCTTGAAAGATAAAACAAAAGCATTTTCCAAAGAGGCCAAACAAGGAAAACTCAGGTCTCATCATGACTCAAGAACAATTATTTGCAGGGGGTGGGGCTGGTAGTAATTGAAGTTTTGTACCAGGCTAAGTATATTTGACACAATCCCCTAATTAGTGTGAAAGTGTCGTTGGTGTGTGGCTCTTTTACATGGGAGGAGTTTTTAAGGGAATCGTGACTTAAAACAAAAAATTAAAATAATATAAAACTGTGAATTTATGAATGATCTCCAACTGCTAGCATGTTTATATTAATAAAAAAAAAGGTAGAAAAAAATTAAAGCAGTAAAAATTAAACTCTTCTGCTGAAGTAGAAAGAAAAAAACACTCCAACTTTTCTTCTCATACTAAGAAAACTCTCGTGTACCATAGGGAGCAATGTTCATTCATTTCTTTAAACAGCTTAACTTTCCAAACATCGAAACAGCGTGCAATTGGTTAATATGCTTATATAGTACACTGTGGTAATTATATCCTGTTGTTTTTGTGATGTAGGATGAACTATGGCTGTCTTGGTTCCAAAACGAGTCTGTTGTCTTCAAAGCAGCTCATATTGTACACCTAGGAGATTTATCTATGAATATCAACTGAATGCATATTTTATAAGAAGGCTGTAAGAGTTTTTCTCCCTCTCACTCCCAATCCTTCAGAAAAGTTTCATTTATTAAGTGATCCATTTGCTTAAGGTAAATCAGTAGCAGATGTAGTTATCTCTGTCTTTGCAAAGGTCACTTCAGCTCTGGGTAAGATTATTTTGAGAAGAGGTGCTATTGTAGGTATGGTTTCGCCCCGCCCCCAGCTGATATTTGACCTGAATCTGTAATACTTACTTTTTTTTTTAAAGAAAAAAATCTGAAGTTTCTCTTCCAAAACATTGCTTCTAGCATATTAAAACAGTGACGTGCAATTATTTTCTGGTAGTAACCATGACTTGAGGTAGTACAACAAAGCGTAATTTCCTATTGATAGTGATGAAAATAAGTCCTTATTTAAAACAAACCTGGAAACTTTAGATGTTATTTTCTTTTTTCTCTCTTTAAAGAAAAAATGCATCTTAGAACCTTTGACTGTAATCGCTGTCCTCTTTGGCTTGCTACCTTCCACTTCAAATGGACCAAAAGCGACTGTAACTACCAAAACACCTGTTAAACTAGGAAGGTAGAGGTGCATAAATTTTTAAAAGAAGTTTTGTTTTAGTGTCTGTTCTGCAGGACCAGGGATAAAATCTGGACTGCCTATGAGGAAATCAAATTCTGATGGCTTTAAACACCCTTGCACGCTTCTGTTTTAGGAGGAGGAGGATGCTGAGAGCAGCCGTGCCGGGGGTTTCAGTTCGAGTCTCCCGGGGTGGTCTGCCACGCTGCTTGAGGGCTGCCTGCTCTGGCCCTGGTTCAGGGATGCCTCCTAGCAGATTTCTGAGCACCTCCTTCTTAGACAGCCACCATATGGTTGTCAAGTACAATATCCACGCTGGTTCCCTCCTTATACAGCTGGTAGAGGGTCTGCTAGGATGTCGTTACGCCGCATTAGCTCCGTTGCTGGTGGTAAGGCTGCAACCAGCGTGAAGGTCACTCCTGACAGGTAGTATTTGTTGATAGATCTTTTAGGGAATCTTAAATCAGAACACTTCAACTTGATAAATCTGCGTATTTCTGGGGTTTTTTGGTAGCTTAAACAAATCTGACTCGTATTTCATGTATTCATATATTCCATATACGTTATATTTCATAGTAACTATTATTGTTTTAACAGGGCATTGAGCTGTGGGACTGCTTATATGCGCTTATATGCGCTCTTATGGTGGATACTTTAAAAATACATGATGTCATTTTGGCCACGTATTCCAGTCGTGCTGTGCAGGAGTGGATGTAAAACATTTCCCGCAAGTTTCCTCCGGCGTCAGGAAGCGCCGGTGAGGAGGCGGCCGGAGAGCGCGCTCTGGTCTGTGGGGCTTCGGCCGGCCGAGGCTGTGGAGAAGGGAGAGGGCTGCAGGCAAAGAGGAGCAAGAGCCTGAGGTTCTTCGGAGATGCTCTGCGCTTCCTAAAAGTGATTTCTATGCTCAGCTATGAAACACAAAGAGCTAAAGGATTTAGATTGGTATTTTTTTTTGAGCAAGACTTTATCTTCTTGGGCAGATGGGATCAACCCATTACAGGTGTATTTTTATTTTTTTTAATGCCAGCCAGTCATCCTTGGATAACATGAAGCATTAGAGAAGCTTGTATTAGAGTTAACTCATGTGATGTCCTTTGTACCTCCCGGATCCTTTCCCGTTTCCCTCCCCATTTCCCATCTCTCCGCTGCCTGCAGCCTGTCTTTACCCATGGGAAGGTTGTCTCGGAGCTGGCTGGGAGCTGCGCGTGTGCTGCATGGTGGGATAAAATGGAGCATTGCAGGAGAAGAAAACAAACCAAACAATGGCTTCTTGAGCCAGATTTATTTACTGTTTTTAAATGGGTGAAACGGCTACATTACTTTCTATTAGCTGGCAAGTTGACCAGCATCTTTGTTCTGAGGTGGAAAACATGATTTAACTGAAGTCAAGAAATAGTGCTGGTGGCAACACAGCTGTAGCAATGAGGTTATGCAGAGTCTAATACACCGTTTGGGGGTTTGTGAGGATAACCCAATAGTTGTTAATGTTGTGCTGTTGGTGGCTGGATTTTTTTATCATAAAACATACAGTAAATGAAACATGGCCTCCCTGGGTGTTGAGGAGGGGGAAGGGATAATGTGGTTATTTTACTGCAGCCAATGGAAAAAGTCCAGTGCTGAGAGTTCTTGAGGTAATCTGTGTCTTTCTCGGTATAAAAGGGCAGTGACACCTATTTACTTAAAAATTGTGGACATCAGTCCTGGTGTCAGTATAAGAATAAAAGGCAGGACAGATGTTGCTTTTGTAATAAGTTAATAAGAATTTTTTCTTAAGCACATAAATTTAGTCAAATGATTTGTGAAACAAACTGTAAAATTGATGTATGTCAGACATCTGGCTTGTGCTTAACTTCTAGTTTGCAGTTGGTATTTTATGCATGACAGCAAATAGGTGATCGTGATTGAGAGTCTTTCAAAAACATCAGCAAAAATTACAGGTTTCTGAAACTCTAATGGTAAGGGGATGACTTATTTATCATAATTGATGTTTTCTGCAACTCTTTAATGATCATCATTTCTAACATATATTTTATGTTTTATTTCAGGCTTGTAAATCTGGTAATTCTGAGGTAGAAAGTTAAATGCTGAAATGGAAAGGGATGCGAGTGGCAATGGGCTGCTTGATGTTTGTCTTATTTCTCTATGTGAAAGCTTGTGAAATTCAGTGAAAATGTTGCAGAAATTAATCTGATTTGTCACCTGCTTTGATTACAGAGACTTTAATCAAAATCTTTCCAGTATCTGTGTGACCGAGCTGAGCGGCGTGCTGGCTGGCTCTGTGCTGGCCTCTTGAGGGGCTTGAGGTGGTGGGTCTGTTCTCTCGGTGTCTCACGCTGTCAGCACGAAACGTGACAGCTGCAGCCCTTGCCATTGAAAACTTGGGTGGTGGTAGGGCCTTATTTTTGTATAGATTAGATGATATAAGTTATTTATATAGCATAGTGATTGGAGTGTTTGTTCTGAAAGAAGGCAATGTGATTCGGTGCCTTTGTCAACTCAAGGGACTCACAAAAGAGATTTTACCCTAAGGCGAGATGCTCGACTGTAGCAGGGTCGTTCTTCTCTGCTGGTAGTGAAGCTGTGCAGGAGAAACTTACTCAAGATGCATAGAGCCAGAAAAAACATATGTGTGGAAAAGCATAACTCCTCTAATCCAGTGTTTGAGAGAATTCGGCTGGAGAAGAAAAGTCTCCACTTCTGGTCTTCAGGGCTTCATTTATTTAAGTGGCAGTTGGGTGAATTGTGTAAATAGTATTGGGGATTGTCTCAGGTATCCCCTCTTTCAGCAGAGTGCTCCTATCGCTAAGCTACAAATTGCTTTGTGTTGTCTCTTTGTGGCTCCATAAATCCTGTGTTCTTCAAAGTGGATCTGAAAGTGTGACTGGCCTCTTGCCTCGTTTGCTTCTGCTCCCGTCTTCCTTCCTTTCTTTCCTTCCTTCCTTCCTTTCTTTCCTTCCTTCCTTCCTTTCCTTTCCTTCCTTCCTTCCCTTCCTTTCCTTCCTTCCTTTCCTTCCTCCCTTCCTTTCCTTCCTTCCTTTCCTTCCTTCCTTCCTTTCCTTCCTTCCTTCCTTTCCTTCCTTCCTTCCTTTCCTTCCTTCCTTCTTTTCCTTCCTTCCTTCTTTTCCTTCCTTCCTTCTTTTCCTTCCTTCCTTCTTTTCCTTCCTTCCTTCTTTTCCTTCCTTCCTTCTTTTCCTTCCTTCCTTCTTTTCCTTCCTTCCTTCTTTTCCTTCCTTCCTTCTTTTCCTTCCTTCCTTCTTTTCCTTCCTTTCCTCCCTTCCTTGGTGGTCATGGCCCCTTTCTGGAACACTGCTCTGCTGACTTGGGGATCGACCTGTGTCTTAGAAAGTGCTCTAGCCTTTACACCATTGAGTGTATTTAATGTATTTAAAATGTATTTTAAAATTCACAATGTATTTAAAAAAAAAAAAAACAATGAGAAAGCATTTACAAAAGTAAATTCCCACAAAAGAGACTTGGGCACCTGGAATCAGGAAGGATGTGGGGTCCTGAATCCCAGGTGCGTGTGGATGTCAGGCTGAAGGCAGCGGAGAGACCCTAACCCCAGGGATGGGGGCAGTTTCAGATGCCTGGCTGTCCTGAGCGTGGGCAGGGTACCCAGCTCGCCTGGCACTTGCCAGGGCTCCGAACTCAGTTTGGGTGCTGCTTGGGGAGCCTGGGCACGCCATGCAAGGCTGTGGATTTGCTCCTGTTGGAGCCAGGCTCTTAAAAGTTTTAGATCTCCACCGTCTGTGGATCCACTCCTCTGTCATTAAATGGGAGTAGTCCCATTTATTTCGTTAGGTTTTTAACCAGGCTTGAGAGTCCTGTCTGATGAATGCCTTGCTGAAACCTCGCTCTGGAGGGTGAAGCAATGTTCTCTAGGAGTAACTATGGTCTGTCTTCATTCTGGTGAACCAGGATGGGAAGGTGCTCGCCAATTGGTTCTAACATTTTTGCAGAACCAACCCATCAGTTATCAAAGCTAACCACTGAATGGACTAATGCATGTGCTATGTGTACATATTAATGCTTATATTAAAATTGTCACAATTTTTCATTTTCATCTTACACAAAAAAATACCAGAAAACTCTGACATGCTGCTTCCTTTGGAAGGTTTTCTCCTATTTTAGCGTCTGCTATACTTGCATCCACTGATAAGCATCCCCAGGAAGAGTGTTAGGAAATGCCTAATTGTGATGTTTCCACGACGTGACAAGAAATCAGAACCTATACGGATGATGGGCCTCCATGCAGAACGGGAGTCAAACAGACAGACACTAGTATCATCTTTAGCACTGATGGAAAAGCAGAGAGTGAATTGTACATACCCATGAAAAATAATATGGGCCAACCCTTTCTCCATAATCTGTGGGGAATAGAAACAGTCACTGTCCAAGTATAATTTAGTTGGACATTCAGTCTGTTGGCTGCTTGGCTCTGTGCAATTCTCAGCCCGTCTGAGAAAATTAATGTGAAATGAATGTCCGTAATCAGGGTGACTTTGGTGGTTTGATAGTCTCTTTCTTCACCCTTTCACCATTATATGTGAAGGAACTTTTTTAAAAATTATTTTTTTTATTTTCCCCTGGTCTCCTAGGTTAAAAAGGCAAATAATAGACTGAGCTCTTGGGTCCTTTGAGGCCCACAGCTTTAGAAACATTGTCACCTTATTGGGACTAACTTCCACAGCCAGTTAGGTGATTTAGGAGGCTCCTGGCAAAGACAAAGTGCAATGTGAAAGTCGGACTAATCAGTTCTGGATGATACATTGTAATTGCAAACTAAACTCTGCATTTGGGCAATAGTGATGAAGCTTAACTGTCTTCAGTGAAATTGCACTAGTTCTAGTAATTAAAGTGGAATTTAGTCTTACAGCTAAGTCAGTTGTGTGGATAATGTGTCACAATAACATCCATCAGGTTTTGGCTCAAAAAGAGTGTTGCTCTACTAATCAGAGTAAAAACATTCCTGTTGCTAAATATAGGAGATAACAGCTGACTGTGCAGAGGGCAAAACAGGTGAAACAATTTAATTTTTTTTAATGAACAACCAGCTCTTGGTTCCCCATGCTGGGATGGGTGGAGGACAAAGTTGTCTTCACCCCGGCGTCGCAGGGTCCCCTGTGCCGCACTGCTGCTTCGTTCTTCTCTCTGCTTCCTAAAGCTGTCCCCTCTTTTCACAAATTCCTGTTACAAAGCTTTGTTAAGGATGAAGACGTGCTCTTGCAGCACACCTTGCATCATTCTGTATCAACCTTACGTAAGTTATTCCATGCATTCCAGTTTCTGTTGCCCTCGGTAGCAGAGGGTAGGCTGCCATCACATTTCAAAGAGATGATGTTTTCTAGTAACTGTACTGGGAAAAACAAGAAGGGTCTTTGGGGAACTAGGATTTAGCTTGTCTTAGTTGGAAGACAGGAGTGGGTTATCAGTAATTCAAATGCCTTTTTTTCCACACTGGTGTCTGACAAGATTGAAAATAGAAACCGGCAGCCTCCTGATTGTCTGATTATGTAAAACCATCAGCAAAACCAAACCCAAACAGGTATGATAGGATTATGTATGTGCATATATTTTGTTTGGGGATATTTTTATAAGGTTTACAAAGGAAGAAGTTTACTTTCAGCGTTAGACCTTAGTGTTTTGGAGACTAAGCAAGAAAAATACCAACAGTCTTCCAAACGTAAACCCATATTTTTGATGCTGTTACAGGTTACAATGGTCATTTTTGAGCCTGATCAAAATACTTAACGCAATGCTTCTTAATTAGAAAAAGTAGACACCTTTGGCAAAATTATTTGATTACAAGGCAGGAAGATTTTCAGCCTGTTGCCCAAATGAAAACTAAAAGACATGTCGTCTTCTGTCTACTGAAAGAATTTTTGGTTTTGGATCAGCTCTGGTCTGTCTATACAAAATACATATTAGAAGCAGTTCATCCGGTTAAGAGATAGGAAGGTACAAATCCATGGCACTGTTGTTACCCTGGAGGGCTGGGGACTCCTGGTTGCAGTCTAACAGAATGAAGAAATAATTATGAACCCTGCAGGTCATGGCTATATGTAGTATTAATATACATCTAGACAACAACTTATTCTTTTTATAACTATAAGCTATCAGTCAGGAATACTTTTGTACTTATTGTATAAAATTGCAGCTTTGCTTTTGCTTTCGGGTACTCTGTTCAGAGTGACTGAGTGATTTCTTTAGTATACGAACCTGGTATTTCATTAGGCTTAAAATTCTTCCATTTCTATGTAAAAGGAAGTTTTCTTAAGCAAAAAGATACAATGTTACTTCTCATTGATATAGGTGTTGTCTTAAAACATACCTTTATATTAAAAACAATAGCTTTTTGAAAGTGAACTGGAGTAAATAAAGTGCATTTAAATACCCCTTGTGAAAGTTCTCTGACAGTCAAAATGAAAGATAAAAACAGTCTGTGGTGTCTATTTCAAATGTTAAAGTTGCACAAATGACTGTTTTCTCTTTCACTCATCCGTAAAATTTAAACCTGGGCACCCCTGTAATAAAAACACATGTTAATAAACCCAGATTACTGCTTGGCATGCAGTATGTTATTGCCGCTGAATTACTGATAGGCCTGATTTAGATAAGTCCGTTTCCCGTAGACTCGGTTTTAGTAAGTTTTATGGAAAAGGAAAAACTACATTTTGGAGGCAAAACAGTTTTCACCAATATTGAGAAGGTTTTCCTGGGAATAGGTGTTAAGACTGAATTCTACTCCTTCTTAATGAAAGCCTAAGCAAATTAGTTTTATGTGGGAACACTATGGAGCTGAGGTGGCCCATAATTCAGTCCCAGACCCCTGGCAGGCCCTGGGGCTGCATCGCAACTATCCTTTGCAGGTTTATATTCTTACCTCGGAGACTGGATGGGCAGCCTTGATCCCCAGGGCTGTCTGCAGCACCAGCTTCTCAAGAGGGTTCGTTTCTGAAGGCTAAGCCTGAAAGACAGACTGTGATTGCCAAATTCATGTCAGCTGTGTTTCCCTGTGCTACTCTGAAAAGTGACTCTTGTTATAATTACATTTTGTGAATGTGACTGAATAATTCCCCCCAAATTCATACTGATTTTGGCCTTAAAACAAGGAGCTGTCGAATCAGAAGCTGTTACTCAAGTACATCGGTAAAAGAAATAATCAACTTGGTGGACTGAAATTGTACTAGGGAGTTGACGCTTTTCTCTTTAAAAAAAAACCAACAAACCGAACAAAAACCAAACAGACAAAACTCACAACAAAACTCCCCAAAACAAATGAAAAATGCTAACCTCAAAAACAAGCCTCTGGTGTGTTAACAGAGACTTGATTTCTTTAGGTTTGATCATGGGGATTTGTAATTTATTTTTTTTCCCTAGGAGTCCTCTTTCAAGCTAACAATTTTCAGCAAATAATATTGTGTACAGTGATGAATTAGAAATCTCCTTCTTTGACTGGTTTAGAACATCCTCAAGTGAGAGGTTGTCAAGAATAAAGAATCAAAGCAGCAGCTCAGCTAACACCAAGACAATTTCTCTGAAAGTGCTGTGTTGTCCCCCAAAGTTTTTTCTGCACAATACAGAGACACCAATTTCTGTTCTTTAACTCAACTTTTAATGTGTGTTTCCTGCTGCAGTTGCTAACGATCTGAACAGAATTAGTTGGCTGCATCGTGCTGACTGTCTTAATTTCAGTAGGAAGAAACAGATCATACGGGGGAAAAAAGGGGAAAAACAAAGTACAGAATAAAAAGCGGATCCTGTGATTATCTTTCCCCCCACCCCAAAAGGACTAATGAAGTTTCACATGAGAACCTCAGAAAAATCGTAATTCAGCTGTTGTTATGTTGTGGAAGCTGAAGAGTTTTAGGGGATGTTTTGCAGTCATGCCTGAGTGGAAACAGTTATCGCGTAAGGTGCCATCTGAAACTGCTTGAGAGTTTTGCATTTATTATTAGTCTGTTCACTGGATGAATGATGGAGGTGTGGGATTAACCTGCTGTGCCAAGGATCTGAGAAATGAACTTTCTGAATATACTACCAACAGCATTCATCAGCAGATTCCTCTGTTGCTTGAATTCAGGAAGTAATGTTATTTATTGACACCGATGGTTAATTATTATGTACAGGCCACGAAGGAGGACAATTCAGATTGCTGAATGAATGCGTTACTTTAGGTGAATCTGTATTACAGGATTTGCAGCTGTCATGCAATGTAAGTGTGATTTGCATAGTTTTAGAGAGATTTTGGCACGTCAAGTTATTGATTGAAATAAGCTGCTTTTTTCCAAGACCTTCGGAGTCTGGATGACTTGCTCATGCTCAAGCCCTACTAGCGTTCAAATAGTTGTACAAAACCAACTACGCTCGGTTCTGTTTTCCTGCAAAAATGAGTGGGCACAGAGAAGAAGTAAAAACATGGCTGATAGAGAACATACCTGAACTGTGCTGTTAAGGAATCTGTATTTATTACCTTCACCTTCGAAACTCTTATAAGCTGACTTTGGCTGAAAGTAGGGGTAGCTCAGAGTAACAGTCAGCTGAGCAAAATGTTGTGTACAGGGGATCTGTGTCTCGTGCTCCCGGGCTCCGCAGCAGCCAGTGGCTTTGGAGAAAGGTTGGGGGAAATCAGAGCCTGGAGGGTCGTCACCTGTGGGTAATATATCTGTAGCGGTATTACACAAATAAGAATGACAGAAACAGGACATCATGATTATTATTATTTTAATCAAAACAAGGCTTTAATTAATAGAAACTTTGTCTTCTGGATAGAAATGATAATACTTCCTCAACAGATTTACTTGAAAAGTTGTCTTCTCAATTGAACTGCAAGTATCAATTTATACATGTATTTTACAAAAATCAGTTTAATTTTCAAATTATGCTTCTGAGGCCCAAAGAGGATACCAGGGCACAGCTTTGTAAGTGTGTCTTTATTCTTTATCATTTTCATTTACATTTTTTTGGAGCAAAGGAAGTACTCTGCGTTTTCTGGAGTGTTAGTAGTTTCTGGCTATCTTCAAAACAGGTATTGAGTGTCCTGGTGTGATTGGCATTTGTCTGTGTAACTTCAGTGGATGCTGGCTGGAAAGAGGCACGGAACCTTTGCTTCTTGCTGAGACAGTGTCCATCAAGACTTAACTGTGATATTTTTTCATCAGAATAATTTAGGTTTATCTATTTTCCTTGTTTAACTCGCAAATTAGCTATTTGAAATGTTTTGCTGCTTTAAAATTCTCTCTGTAGAGAACATTAATTTGCAAGCAGCGTCAGTAATTTAGCAGCATACATTTCACGGTTGGCAGGGCTGGTGTGACTCCAGAGAAATATTTGTACCCTTCTATAGTTATCTCTCTGCGTGTTCATTTTGTAATCGATGAAATATCACAGCGGGCAAATCAGATACATTTAATATGACAGCAGCATCTTTCATCACCTCAAAATCTTTTTTTTTTTCCATGCCTGCTGCTATTGCTGTGTAGAACTGAGAACTCCAGCTTCCTTCTCCATCCAAAACTGAGACTAGATGCACTTGCTATTATTGCGATAGTCAAGAGAGTTCAGCTGCAGTGTTATTAACCATCTGCAATGCTGCCAACTCCAAACATTTGAAAAATCACAATGTAAAATTAATTTCATTGCTGCTTGAAGTTTATCTTCCAGTTTCTGAGCACGATGTTCTCCAGCATTTTTGTGATGATAAAAATGAAAACTTGGGGGTCACCTGATCTGATAAGAAATTTGCTTGTGATTAAATTCTAAGTAGTATTTGAAATACTGAGACACAGCCTCCTGGGTTAACCTCCATGAAGTGTCTGTGTATGCAGCACGTTTCGGTTTGTATAATAAAGAAACTGAAAATGCATAAAGCAGTAGATTGAATTCTCTATTGGCTTAATGAAAGACATTATGTTTTTAGGAATTAGTTTTCAAGAGACTAAATGCTCCTGAGAATGGGTTCATACGTCTAATTTAAAATACAAAACAACAGTACTCAGTTGTACGAGTAAGAACATGTTGGAGGAAGAGAAGCTGGACCAGTATTTCCAAAAAAATCTCAGCGCTATTATAGCAGCACAGCAGCAGAACTTTGTGCCTGGAGGCTGCCGCACGCCTCCGGGTGCCCGTTCGTGCCGCGGGTGCTGCGGGTGCATCTCTCCTCATCACTGCGGGGAGCTCCCCGGGGCTGCAGCGAGGCACTCTGTTAAAAACCTGCCTGCGTTTCCTTGGCTCTTGCACAGCAGTAAGTCATGGGGAGAGAGGTTTAGAAGTACTGTGAGACTGCAGATATTTTTAATGTGTGCTTATACAAGTGCTACTGAGAGGGTTGGGGTTTTTTTCTTGTTTTTTCCCCTGTATTAGCAGCTCTTGCTAGCCAACCCTGTAGTCTCTCTAGTGGCAAAGGCAGAAGCAATACATCTGTTCTCCAGCCCAAAGTGAAGTTTTTAGCCACTTGAAAGGCAGGTCTGTTGGGGGTCTCCAAGGAAAGATGAAATTCTCATTGGAAAAGGAAGAGAGACCTTGAGAGTAATTAATTTGATAAGGGAGGGTGGAGCAGGAATATCTACAGATAAAGCAAGTGCATCTCACTATATTATTCATTTCAGTGCAGACTCTGATGAAGTAACTATGCTGAGATATATTATCCCAAAGATTCACTGTGAACATTTCATTGGCTGTCTCCAAGCACACAATTTTTTTTCCTTCCTGTTTTACCCTAAAATATATTAAAAAAAAATAATAATCAGGTGTTTATGATGGACATTGTAAGCTGGAGCAAAGTGAACTCTGAAAATTGGCAGCTTTCTTACAGTCTGTGGCATCATTTGTTGATAATGAGGGAATGCAGTTAAAAATGCATATTAATATTTAATTGAAGAAGATTCATGTAAACCCCAGCTGTGACCATAAAAGTCGGCTTTTTTCTGAGAGAAATAAAAGCAGTAGTTCCCTGTGGGCTCATTTAATTTCTTTATGCAGCAGCCACCCACATGTTAGCACACATCTGTGTAGCCTTTTGTATACTTGCAGAGTAGAATATGTAGTGCTCAATCTTATTTTTGTATAAAATGCTAGTGACAAAATTGCGTATTGTAGGACTGCTTATGCTCAAAGATTTTAAATAACCATCATGAGGTTTTCTTTGTCATTTTGGTGGTTGGAAGAATTGTACACAAAGAAACGTACAGCAGATGGCACTATGCTGTAACCATAGAATGAGAGGTTTGGGTAGGAAAAATGTGTTCATTTAGAGTTTGTACCTATGTATGGAATTCATATTTTCTTGTAAATAGTGGTAGAAGATTAGAAGGTCAAAGTGTTTTAAAGCAGAATTGTGTGAACTTGTGTAGCATACATGTCAAGTAAAGCTTCGGTGGTTCTTTAGTAGTGACGTTTGGTGCTGCTTCCAATGATCCTTTCAGCTTTCAATGAGGCTCTACTGCTAAATGCCCAAGAGCTTAGGTGTTAGTGAAACACAGTGAAACTAAAGTCAGACAACACGCACAGCTTTCTTCCACTGCACCACAGCATATCAAAGTGTGGAGAAATTTTAAACAAGAGAATTTCCCCAGGAGCTTCTTCAGCTGGGTAGGAATTGCCAGGACAGAGAGTGGAGAGCTTACCATAAAGGGTTAAAAATTGTGCTAGAACTACCTTTAACGTGCAGTTCTGAATTTTATTTCTTCTTTCTCTTCAACTGGTAAAAACAACGACAAAAATGGCTTTGTAACATCCCCAGGTAACCTGATGTTGCGGAGGCTCACAAAATTGACTTAGGTAGGTTACAAGCTCAAAGGAAATTTATTCCAATGAAAAATAATTTAATACTCTGTCAACATTAGTAAACTACAGGTTCCAGAAGCCAAGGGGAATCAAATACTACACGGCTGAGCTAAGTTTTAAAAAGGAACTAACCCAAAGTGCGTTTCACTCGCCAGTCGAGATGAGGGCTCCCAGCCTGGAGGAGTTAGCCCAGGCGGCGTCCCCCGACCCAAGGCGGGGGTCCCCGACTGCAGACCCGCTGCTCCGAGGAGGACCGACCGCCTCGACCCCTGCCCTCCGGCAGGACCCCGTTTATGCCCTAGTCGAATCTGATCGGTGGTCTCAATTACAGTCCGAGGGTCTTAGCTTCCAACCGAAGTGTAGGTCTAAATAGCCGCTTGCGCAACCCTGTTGTGACCAAAATCAGCAGACGTGGTGGTTACCCGAGCCAGACCAAAGTCAGCAGACGTTTGCCTGAACTGGCAGATGTTTTTATATTTCACCAGAGACCAGAGTCAGTGGATGTTTTTATATAGAGTCACCAGAGTTAGCAAATATTATGGCTCAGTGATCTTTCCATCAGTGTGGGTGCAACTGCCACACCCGATAGTATATTTATCTATGTGTGAGTATTAGTTGTCGAAATACCCCACAACAATTTGTTCAACTTAACCAGGATATAAACTGTTTGCTGGCCTTGGGGTGAGAGACCCGATAGTGCTAGACCATAGTTTTCACAGTATTTGTGACTGACTTACTAAAAACATTTTTAGTGAGTATTTTAAGAAAAAAAATATATTCAGTGAATGAAAATCATACAGAGAAAGGAATAAGATGAGGTGTGGCCAATTTTCAGAGAATGGAATGGGCTGTGCCAGACCAGTAAGGGGAAAATAATAATAGCATTATCTGCTGAGAATCCCACCCTCAGTCTAATTCCTTCGGGTCTAAGAACTGTCATAACAGCCTGTGAAAGAGAAATGTCTTCTTGTTATGGATGTCTCAAATCGTGTGGAAACTTCAATACCTTGAGCTTCATCCAGAAAGGAATAAGAAGCCTGTAAAGACTTTGAAGTCGTTTCTGCTGATAATACTGTCAAACAAATGAGACGTCTCCGTGTGTGCTGGCAGTGGTTTCCAGAAGCAGTGTGCGCTGTGCGTGGAAGTACTTCCATCTGGTAGTCAGTCAGAGTCTGCTCCAGAAGAAAAATACAAAACATTTTTAGGTTACTAGATGAACACCGTAAGAAGTTTGCCAGAGGGCCACTTGGAGATGTAGGGGCAACTGAGGCGCTAGGAAATGTGCCAAAACTGTGAATTTTATCAACAAATGAAAAACAAATGGAGGTACGAGGAAAGAGAGTGTTCTGTGAAGGTGCTGTTGTCTGCCCTTCAGTCTTCTTCCCACCCCCCCAGCCCGTGTAAGAACACCGACTGACCTCGTGGCTCCATTCAGAGGGGAGCAATACATGTAATGATGATCAGCAAGGAATGGCAACCCTCAAACAGTCTTTTTGGTTTTTCACCACTTACGTGTACATATTGAAGAGGCTTGATAAACCTGGATAGCTTTTCACTGGGGGTCCTGAGCAATTACTCAGCATCACTGTGATTCTGTCACATCACTGGAATTTGCCCCTTCAACTAAGCGTAGCCTTGACTGCCTCTTGTAGTGAGTTGAGCTGATGGCATTTTGTGATCTGTAGTGCTACATGACTTGTGAAAGATCTGAAAGGCTTAGTGGGTGCAAGTTTTCTTTGTCATTCATGCCTCAAAATTGGGAAAGTTGGGTGTCACTGTTATGTGCGTCCCATGCAAAAAGCAGAAATTAAAAGGTTTGGAGACCTTAGGATTATTTCCATTTGATGCCTTCCGAGTGTCTCTTCTGAAAGTAGATGGCATCTCTGCAAACTTTGAGCTACAGCCAATGACCTCCTTCTTGTGAAGCTTACTGGTGGCATGGTTCAGCTGCAGCCTGGTTCTTCTGCTTCTTGAGGGGTCTTGGGGTCGAGTCATGAACAGATCTGGGGCTTAGGGAGTAAAACTGAAATAAAAGAGAAGGAGTCGTTGGCCTTTTCAGAACTGATGGACCCCAAGCAGAAACAGTCAGCCGGTCTGAATGCTGGTAAATTTACCAGTTCACGTCCTTTAGGTTGGTCAGGAACGTGCCTTGTGGTTGTACCTCTGATACAGGAATAATCTGCTGTGGAGGACTGTAATCCTCAGGATGCTTCATAATGTCCTAGGGGGCTGTAGTTCTTAAATTCTCTTTAAAATATCAATTCTTAAATTTTCATGTTTCATTGCATCCTTATTTAGCTTTATAAGCAGAACTTTTTAAGTCAGTGAAAGGTGTTTGATCTTGTACATTTAAGTATATAGGAGTTTAAAAAGATACTTAAAGATCTAGCTGCTTTGCTGCCTTGCTATTATCAGAATCAGAAATTTGAAGTCTGAGTATGACCAAGAATGTGATGAATGCAAGGAATTAACTGTTTGTTGTCAATAACCATGGAGTGGTGCAGATAAGGTCCTCTAAGCATGGCAAGTATTGCTTAAGAGTGTTTTCTTGTGTTCGTGTTAGTGTGCTGTTAAAGAGATTAAATCAGGCTGTATTTACAGTGAGTTTAATGGCCTTTCTTGTTTAACTAAAGTGGTGTGTGATGTTAATCACGAAGCACTTCTGAGAACTCTCCATTAAAAACTGACAGCGATATATACATGGATAACTTCTTATGTGTAAATCTATTAGTAAATTCATCAGCTGCGTGATCCTGAGAAAGGACACTAAAATGCTTTATTGGTTTGCTGTTCATTGCATTGATTATTGGGGGCTCTTCTGAATATATGCCTCTGATTTCTGCTGCTTGCCAATTCATCATGGCAATAGTTAAATGACATTCTGCTAGCTCAGCATTCTTGTCCACACTGGATTGTTGCGGTAGCTGAAGGTGATTCCCTTTTACAAAGTGGACGTAGTTCTCTGGAGAAGGGAATGTACTGCTAGCACTGATGGTCTGCAGTATTTTAATAATGAATAGTCTTCACTTGCAATTACTTCTGGTTTAAAACAATGAATTAAGTAATTTTTTTAAATAAAAAGATTAATATATATTCGTCTAAACTTTACATTTTATTGATGATTAAGCAAACCATTGCAAACTGAAATCAGATGGGGTTTGTATTAATTTCTACCTTGTAGTATGGCTTTTGATTGTAGCACTAAGGATTTTGCAATGAGTAAATAATTTTGAAGGAACATCTGTTTCAATTCTTTTTCATGTCTTAAAAAGATGGGCAGGGGAGAAAACTTGAGGAAAAATCATTAAATGATCCAGATAAAAGATACTTAATTGACTTTTTTCCCCCATTTGAATCCAGGGAAGTTCTAATCGGGGACAAACAAATCTTTGTCCTGTGATGAGTTTCTGGTCATGTTGTCTTTGTTGTTAGTGTCCAGACTGTATAGGGTAAATTATAGGATGAGGTTTCTGTCCTCTATTAGTATTGAAATTGATTCATGGGATGTAAAGTAGTATCGATTTTTGTCTTTGAATGTCCTAGATTATTTAAATAGAGGATCTTTAGTGCATGTTTATGTAACCAAATAATATAAAAGATTTTTCAGCATATTTTTTTTTTTAAAGATGTGCATTTCCACTGATGAATTGGTATCCAGAAACCCTACCCTCAGCAAGTTCTGCACTTCCTGAGCTGGGGGAAGCTGATAACTTCCTGACATGGAGAACTTATTTCTGCATGAGATCTTTGGTCTAAGGAAATTACTTGGGGAAAAGAAAAAGAGAATAAAAATGGAGGGGAAAAAAAAAGTACCTGTCAACTGTCACTTGTTCAGCTGTTTTATTTTAAACCTCCCAGTGTGTTTTCCTGAGGAACTAAAGGGTGTGATTTTTTTAATTCCTCGAAAGTCTGATGTAACTGTGCTGTAAAAGGGGCCAGACCCAGCTGTGGGGTGTTAAAGGGTTTAGAGCAGCTGGCTGTGACCTCTTGTGGGTCCCAAGGGCTCCCTGGGTTTGTGGGAATCTCTCAAAAGCAAAGTTGAGTCTCAGGGAGAAGGCTTTCTACAAGCCCTCTACTCCTGCATGCAGCGTGTGAGCAGACAACCTCAGCTGTTATTTTATTAATTACCTGAATTTCATTGAGTTCTTTTTTTCACACAAAGCAGTAAATATTGAATAGCAAGTTAAAAAACAGTAAATGTAATTATTTCTGTTAACCATTGAATAGAGACACGTCATTTATACTGATGTAACTTTGCTTTCTTTGTTCAGGGCTGGTCCTCGTTTGAAGTGATAACATAATAAATCAGGTCAGTCACATAACTAATCGGCTGTGAACCAAGGCATAATTTTCTGAAGCAGGAAAACCATGCTGGAGGACTGACATCATCTCCTGCTTGGTCTGAGTTAAAAAAAAAAACAACCAAATGTTTCAATGAAGGTTGATTTAAAAACTCATAGCCTTCTTGGTTCCCCAGTGTTGTTTTTTTTCCCCCCAAAGATTTTAATAAAATTTTAGCAGACACTGCAAAATAAAATGACTATTCAGATGGAAGCCTTAGAGATACAGTATATACTACAGTACATAGTATGTAATGTATTATTTGAAATTATAGAGTGATTCAAACAAGTCTGGTTCACAACATCAGAACAGTTGTCTCTCTCACCTTCTTTTTCTTTCTGACTTGAATTCAGGTTTGTGAGATTTGCATGACATTGATCCTTTCCTTGGGCGATGCACAATTTCATAATTCAAGTGCGACAGCTGCTGTAACCATCATGCCAGCTGTCCCTGCAGATGCTCAAAAATCTACAGCTTCTCAAAGATGCGTATATGTCCCTGGGGTAAACCTTTTTTCTAAGAGCTAATGTATGAAGTATCTTTAAAGGGTCACTATGCTGGCAGTTCTGAGTGCGTAGTGTGGGCAGTGCTGCTTTTCTTTACTAAAAGCACTTCTGTGTTTCACCCTATATGGCCCATAGCAAAACAACAACAACAACAAATTAGCTCCCAAACCCCCAACAAAACAAAAAAATCCAGACAGAAAAACCTTCCTGTCCATCTGTTATTGTTATTAACTAAAGGAATGGAGCTCTGAAAAATAAATAAATAATTTAGGTGGTAAAATTTGCCAAGCAGGGCACAAACTTCTGTCCAAGGCAGATGCTTACAGATTTAGTTTCCCTGTTCACCAGCCTGCGGAGGATTTACATCGTGTAGAAGAGATCCTGGATGAACTCTTGTGTCTGCCTGACAAAAGGCTTGTCCCTGCCTGGACGATTAATGGGGCAACCGCCAAGCTCCGCTGCAGTTCAGCTGGTGAAGTTTCCAGTTAAGCCTTCTGAATTCCGATCATCCCTTTTGGGCTGGTTTGGTGCTCGTCCGTGGTCCCGATCAAGGTGTGGTGGGCGCACGGAGTACCTGGCTGCGTCTCCCGTGCCGAGTGAGTAAGGTGGGCTCTTGCTGAACTGAGGGTCTCCGATTCCGTCCGTGCATCCAGGGCTTTGCCCAGCTGCTGGGCTGCGGTGCTCGGGTCCTCCGAGGCAGAGCCGTCGTGTTGTTGGTTGTTGGAGCTCCTTGAACGATTCATGGTTTATTACAGAGGGCAAAAGACCTTTCAGTACGTTGAAGAGTACCCTGCATTCAGACTAGCTCTAAGGACCTAATGGGTCTCTATTAATTTAATTGATTATTTTGTATGTATTCAACAAATCATCTCCTTACCGTAAATCAATAATATCCAAAAAACGAGGAAGGCTTTAAAGCATTTGTTTTGTCATGAAATAATAACTTGATAAGTAATAGGTACCCTGAACTAGGAAAGCAGGAATGTTCTACATCTGAATCCATAACCCATACGTTTTGCTGCTTCTCTTTCACAACAAAGAAAGTGTTGGTCATAGGAATCCATTAATAAGGAATGCCTCTGGAGACTGACTTCCTCAGAACAAAGACTTGGAACAATTCATAGCTAGAATGATCCTTTTTTTCTCCCCTACCCCTGCTTACTGTGAGGTTGAAAAGAACTAAATACAGATTATATCTAAATTGGTCCTACCTGTAGTGAAGATAATCACCATGGTTGTGAGGCTAAGCCTAAGTTGGAATGGCATCCCTTTCTGTGACTTAAGTTTCCTAGATCCTACTACTCCTAGTAATTTTAGTCTTGCTGTTGCCTCTTCTTGGTGTATCCGCTTACCTTCCAAGATAATGGGAACAGCCAGAAATCCTTTTGCTCTGCTGTCTGCCATCCCTGTGGTATGGTGGATGTGGGAAGTGGGGAGGTGATTTTATAGTCTGGGTAATTCTCTACGTGGAAAACACAACCAGAGAGAAAAGAGAATGTATTTCTAATGAGCCCCAAAATTATAAAAAGGATTATTTTGGAAATGTAATTAGAAAATTAATTGCCTTTATGTTTTTCAAAGTGCCATGCCTAGTCCCAACCATCTGTGCTTTACAAATGTAGAATTTTCCTTTGGGCATTCTTGTAGTTGAAGAAATTCTTCATCTAGGGGACTGTCAAAGACATTGGTTATCAAAACCTACTTCTCTTTCAAAAGGGTTTCTGGGTGATTCATTTCTTCAGGAAAACATGTTTTCATTTTTTTTTCTCCTTGAGTGAAATAATTCAGAATTCCAAAAAGAATTGTGCAGGAAAGGGGAGACAACACACAACAAAACTCAGAGTTTAATAAGACTTAAAAATATGTATTTTATAATCTGTTCATTATTTAGAATGGGGGCAAAACTTGCCAGCCCCAGAGCATGGTCTTTAATAAGTAGGCCTTTGATGTTCTTTTATACTTTATTAGTAAGTTGTAGCTGTCAGGTGAATTTTTGCTCATTATTTCAGAAGTAGACATTGTTTCTAAATTTAGAAACAATTTCTTAAGATCAGAAGAAAAAAAATCTAGCTGATGAACAAAGGTTAAATTAAGAACAATAAGTCACATCCTCTGAATGCTTTTCATTTCGAGACCAGGAGATATTAAAGTACTATTTTGAAAGATCATTGTGCCATAAGATAATAATTTTATTAATCAGACTTTGTACTTGTGTCAGTTCTGCAGTTGGTGGCGAAAGCAAAGTAAAATGAGGGTATGAAAAAGTATTTCCAAAAGAGAATACAGTATAAAGCAAATGTTGCCTAAACCTATAAATAGCTTGGGGCAAGAGTGCCAAGATCCAAATCTAAGTCCCTGAAAGCCGTGCTGCTTAGCATTTCCTTTTGATGCATTATAGACCTAAGGACCACGCCATAAAGTTTTCTTAGCCTAGTGGGCCCAAGTTTTCCGTAAAGGTTTGTGGGTGCTTTTGTCAAAGGTGTACTTTAAAAATATATTTCAAATTATACAGTTCTTTCTGGAATGGACAGAATCAGTCTTTCATTGTAAATGGATGTGAAGTAAGGAGCTTTTGAGAATAAACACCTCAATTTTTGCTTCAGCTGATGCGAGTTTGCAGCAGCTGTTTATGTCTCTAGGCAAAATCATTAAGATAATTCACTTTGATTTCCTGTACAACGCGTGTTTTTGGAGTTACACCATTTGATTCCATCGTTACTGTAGGACTTAATATGTCTGCAGTGATACGCATCCACCATATGCTGTGATCGGTGGGGCTGTGACCTCCCTGCTCCCTGTGCTCACGGCTTTGTAACCCAGGGACGCGTGCTGCTGAGTTCGGGTACGGGACTCTTGTCTGTCCCAGGGGCTGGGCTGGAGGAGAAGAGGGTTTGGAATCAGGGTAGAGCGGATACTTGATCAAACGCCAGCTGGGGTCCTGGCGCATGTCTGTCTGCTGTCGTAGCTGTGCTAACGAGGGGTCTCTTTTTGCAAATTCAGATCTGCAAGCAGACTCTCTCGTCTCTACTTCCTCCTCCGTTGGACTCAGCAGACAGGCTAAAGGCGTTGAGGACCTTTGCAGGCAAGCTAAGAACTTAGAGTCCCTGCTCATTACCAGAGGTCGGGCTATCCAGAAATAAATCTGATTTATAAGCCTTTATGCGACCATTCCATTTCCTTGTGTTCACAGGATTCAGGGGCGTTCAAATAACGCATTTCCTTTTTTTTGAGGTGCCTCCAGAAGCCCTCGAACTAGCATCTCGGAGGCAGATGCCTGCACCACTGGCATGGATCTACCCCGGGAGAGGTGCAAGGCGCACTGAATTTACTTCTGCTGTACGAGGTGAAGCTTGTGCTCTCACGGGCTGGCCTGAGCACCGCTTCCAAAGGCCCCGCGTGTACAGTATGCACACAGCTGTCCCATCCCCAGGCTGCTACGAGGGGGTTATCACCCACCTCCTCTGCAAAATCAAACCTACTTTCTCCTCATTGCAATAACACATCTTAACCACTTATTACTGATCCTTATCAATTCCTGCTTGCCGAAAGAACAAACTGACTACAGATACTGCCATTGAGAGTTAGGTTTGTAGCAGGAGACATTACTACTCGTTAGTGGGATACCTAGCTAATGGAAGAGCTTCCTGGTTGGAGTAAGATTCTTTTTATGGTTTGCTTTCATAAGATGGGATCTTATTTCTGCACTAATTTTTATCTCGGTACTGGACAGTTGCCATTTGCTCAAATAATGGCTCATAAAGCGTAAAAACTGTTTCTTAAATCTTCTTGTTTGCTTTGCTCTGGGTACTTGTTTTATGACTGTAGCTAACCTTTCAATAGGTATTTAAGGTGGTGGGCAAGAAGTCAGCTGTGGTATTACTGCCACAGGGAGAGAGAAAAAGCCCTTTGATTCCTCACTTGAATTCTGTGTGAGGGAAGAGAAGTGAAAAAACAACAGGGCTGAACCTGTAAAGAGAAAGGTATGTTTGTGTGCATTTGACCTTTATGCCATGCAGTGGGCAATGAAAGTGATGTAATTGCGTTCCTTTAAAAATTCATAACATCACCACCTGCAGCAATAATTTGTCAACTTCCAAAACCGCTATGCCTTTTCTTATAAGTAGTCTTTGTGTCCCCTCATTAAACAAAGAAAAACGGTGCTTCAGGGGACACATGATCCACCTCTGAGGGGCTCCCTGTTTGAGGAGTTCTGCAGAGACCGAACATACACCTAAAATCAGCTTTTTGACAAACCGGTAACCTAATGTCGTGCTGCTTCTGCGTGAGGGTGATAATTTGGGATGAGCAAATGAAAGCGTAGGTGCTAATTCGAAGGCGTGAAGTCCTTCCACACAGGCTTTCAGCCTGTCTCTCCCAGTGTTTGGTTTCTTCCTGCAGCTCTTACCTGGAGGACAAGTTTCTGCTGCTGTGCTTTCCCCTTCCCCAGGGCTCTCCCGGAGGGCCCGTCCCTCCGTGCGCTCTATCTCCTTCCCGCGGGTGGTATCCAGCGTGCCTGCCCGTGGTCGTGCCCCACGGCACAACTTCCCACGCTGGTACAACGCGTGGGAGCTGCTTTCGTCTTCCTTCTCCTGTAAGCATCAAGGTGGCTTCTGCCCTCGTGTCGTTTGCAGCCTTTAACGTACTTTGGCTAGTTCCCATGTTCTCCCCAAATGCACCTTCTTTCCTCCCTGCGCGGGCAGCTCCCCCCGGTCCCTGAGCAGATGTGCGTTCTTCTTCCCGGTGGCAGCTGGCCCCTGGACGTGGACAGGTTCTTCCCCTTCCCTCTCTACTTCCCCTGTTTTATTTTCCTTCTTGCTCTGCTGATGATATGAGTGAAGAAAGTGCCTGAGTCCAGAAGGACACTGGGGACCAGCCAGGCACAAGCTCCCGTCTGCTTGCAAAGGGCTTTTGCAGTGACAGGACTTCCTTTTATTTTATTTGGGCCAGATGCTGCGACTTTCCTCGATGCCGCGCTTGGATATCCTTTGTGCGGTCCTGACCGAGGGCTTTTGGGCAAGCACAAACCGGGGGCAAAGACGGCATGAACTGCTGAATGCCGTTACGCGAGGCGGTGGCAGCCCACCAGAAACGCTCTGAATAACGATTCCTGTTACAGAGAAGCCAATGAAGAAAAATGGCTCGCAGAACCCCCTGCCTTGGCCGCCTGCTTTCTGCCCCGGCGGGGCCACGAGAGCGGTGCTGGCCCCGTGTGGCCTCTCGGGCTGCTGGCCTCCCGATCTCCCAGCCCTGACAAAATGGGACTTGGCAATCAGCTACCGATAATTGTGTCAGGTTTGTCACACACGGTGCGTTTTACCGTTCAGGGGAGACGCCAGACGGCACGGCTAGATCTTGGGGGGTGGACGGAGTGAAAGGAATAGGAAGAAAATACTTGTCGCATGATGGTTCTGCTTATACATAAGCAAAGTTGGGGCATGACAAAATGCAATTAATGCGATGCAGGCGAGGCTGTAATTTTAATCCTAGTCCGTGCTGCTTATGGGTCCACACGTACCATCCCAGCCCCGTTTGCCACCTTTTCTGCATTCCTGAAAACCTCTGCTGGGCTCTGACCCTGGGTTTGACTTCGTCTCTGACTTGTTCCTTGCACTTCTGTTCGCCTCTTGTCACCTTGAAAATTCTTGTGATCCCCCGTAGCATCTCCCAAACTGGCAAACGAAGCACTTGAGGCATACCTAGTAAGACAGCACCGAAGCCAGCAGACTAGGAGACGGCCGTTGCCAAACCAGAGCAGGCTCAGGGAGCATCTGTCCGGGTGACAGAAGTGAGGTGTTAACCCAGCAGTGGAGAAACCTTTTCTTCAGCGGTGTTGGTGCTATTTTGATGCATCATTGGATTTTCTTCTGCATATTTACAGGAAAGCGTGTATTTGCACGTGTACCAGTGGACTTCAAAGCTGTCTGTTCATACCAAAAGGGAGTAACATCAGACATTCCAGTTAATTTATGTTTAATGAATTATAACTGAACATTTGGAAGTTAGGTGCAACTGGTCATGCTGTAATTTCCCATTTTAGTAAATCTGTAGAAATATAGCATGTTCCCACTTATTCAGTCTTTTAAAAACTAGATTTCTACTCATAAGTCACCTTTTTTGGTTTTAACCACAAGTTTCTTGGATCAGTTTCAGCTGCACATTTTTTCCATTTGGTTCTGGAGGTCATCATCACCACTTGCATCCTTGAGATCTATGAAAGAATGAGGGTGACATTATTAAAAACATGTTAGGGGGCTTTGCGATTGTTAGGTGGTTTAGGTATCATCTTTCAAAAAAATAATATTAAGCGACAAAGCTCCTATTTTCTTCCTAGAGCAGATTCTTTCATGCTGTTAGGTATATCTTGTCCTTTTTTTCCCCCTGTTCCTTGAACAGTTCTCCTAGATTTTCTTTGTACCATATCTAAAGTCAAAGGATTTATCAGAACTTTGTCGTTTTGTATTTTCAGATCAGAAAAATTAGATTTTCTACAAAACTTGAAAGTGTCTCCCAATACATGTATTTTTAATATTTTTGTCATTCTTTCTCCATGAGGTTTTCTGTTTGTTTTACAGGGAGGGCCTTAGATTGAGCTAATCTGTACCAGAAAATCTGTTATCAATATTGAAATGTTTATTTTGGGGCCTGGTGAATCTGAACAGGATCTGCCTGGACTGATGCGCTGTCTGGTGGGACTTCTCAGAGACTGTGACCTGAATCTTTACGGCTGGGCTCATCTCTTGGCTTGAATATACCTCCCTTGCAATGTGCAGGTTTGTGTTCAGTGTAGTATCAAGCCAGTCCCATGATGCTGGTAGTATCATGGGAAATGCCGTCAAAGGAAAGATGGGATGTGAAGCATATCTGTCTGTGGCCACGCTGTGTGGGTACTACTCTTCAGTATTGAAGTAAACTGAAGGAAAAGACTTTATCTGGAGAAGGAGGTAAAGACTGATGAACCCAAGACACGGCGTTTCTCCGTGTGGTCAGTGGAGGAAGGCAGAGTGGTCACCGTTCAGAGCAGACAACGTTAAGCCCAGTGGGGGAGTTGTTCCCTTCCGTGAGTCTACATAGAAGACACTAAATAACTGAAGTTACTCCTGCTAAATAAAGTTGTTATTTGTAAATATCACCTAAATCTCACAGAATTAAAAATGTTATTATTGGGAAAAAATATTGATGTGCAGTGTTGATTTCAAATGTTAATATTAAAATTTTATTGGATACCCTTTCTGATTTTTTTGGTCAGCTCTTATTTGCCTGTTTTGCACTTTTCAAAAAAGGTGGGCTGTATCTAAGGTAGTGTTCTGCAGAATACAATAATCTAATAGTTGGTTCTGATGTCACTGATTAGTATTTTTAATGTTAATTCTGTATTTATATTTCAGTGCAGAGACCAGTTCACTAAAAATGAACCACCAGTGTGGTTTTTTTAACTAATACGTTCATGGGTTCTACCTGAATGGGATGATGGTTAGAAGCTTTAGCTCTGTGAGAGAAACTGTGATGGGAATTTGTATTTTTTTTTACTTTTGGGAGTGAGTGTCCCCAACAACGGTACAATCGGTAATCTCTGGATCAAATACATGTCTGAAACAGAGATTGCTGATTTTTTGTCTGCCTCATCTGACTTCTGATAGAGTGGGAGGATGTTTTAATTTAGAGCCTGTATTTATTTTGACAATAATTTAGGGAAGCACCTTTTAGCAACTGTCAGCATTTTCTGTGTCAGGAGGGGACAGATTGTCTGACCTCCTGGAGATCTTCTGCTCCTCTCCAAGAGGGTGATTAATTCCAGGTGTGGGCTGAGCATATCTCTTGGCTGGCAGAGAATGAGGAGATCCTTTGGTTCACCATTAAGCAAATGTTAAATACTTACATTTAAGGTGGCGGTGAAGGAATTTGGCTAGCTGTTTCTAAATTTAATGTTGAACATTATAGCTCACAATCCTTCAAGCCTTTGGAGGAGGGGAACCTGAGACCCTACCAAGCTGACTGCCTGTGGGACCCCTCTCAAAGCGACCGAGACGTGGTCACCTTCTCGCTGGCCGGCAGTGGCGGTGGAGCAGGACTGTGCTGGCTCCTTCACCGCCTCCAGCGGGCGTCCCACCACGAGACCTTGGCACGAGGAGACCTTTCCCCTGCGGGCAGGAGGTCTGCGTGAACCCACACCGGGGAACGTGCTCCTGTTGCCCTGGCTTTATTCCCTTAGTAGTTCTGGTGAGATTTATAAAGCTGTTTTCCTTCTTCGGTTTCATAATTGATATTCTGAGAAGGAGAAATTCAAAAGCTAGAGTAAAAGTTTCATTGCCTGATGATTTCTGCTTGGTCAGTTATGCTGATATTTACGGGGCTACCGATGTGTAAGGCGTCAGGGCACGTTCATTGTGCTGGACGGGGGACACGAGTGGAGAGCTGTGCATTTTCAGACTTGGTTGCTGCTGGCTGCAGGAGGCTAGTTACTTCTGTGTTAGATTAATCAAAGTATTCCTGGGCAGGTCCATGACAAGATTGTCGACCAGTAAGAGTAAAATTTCCGTTTAAAAATTCCTTCTACTCCAGCAGAAAATGTTTCAACCTGTTGATAGCTAACCTGGGTTTGCATGTTCATCGCAGAAGTCTCTTGTTGTTGGTACACGTACAGGGTTTTGGCTGGGGCCAGCCTTGACAAGCCTTTCCTACTGGAAGTTGCATGTAAACCTATTTCATGTAAGTTCTGACTGATTTGCATCTTAATTCTCGGTAAGATGACTATTCGACTTCTAAGGATGAACCTTCTGTGTCCATTGCATGACAGTTTAATATACTTTCGCAAGTTAGTTTAATAGCTGGTTTTGCTAAAGGCATTTCTGCAGTGAGCCATATGCTCCTTTTTTCCTTTTCTTTCTCTGTCAGTGCCCGTTTTTGAGGTCAAAAGAGTTAAAATTGGCTCTTTTATGTGGTTACCTGGATCTACAAGCATATGCTGCCATTCTCTTTTATCCAGTCCCGGTACACAGGACACCACTCACGTGCTGATTGAAAAGCTGTCCAAGTAACTTCCATCAGCCAATTCATTCAGTGCAAACCAACTCCAAACACTTAACCTAGGACATTGTTTTGCATCTGTAGATTGTTTTTTTTAAAATTATTCCCTGAATCTCTCCTAATCAAATCTTCTGACTTGATACTTGGGGTTGTATGTGGCCTTGCTGGCTGGGGGGTCATCGTGGTGGCCCCCGGCTCTGAAACCTGGACAGTAATTCTGTTCTTCAGGTCATCACATCTTCAGCTATTGCTTCAGACAGACTTCTTTATTCTTAACAGATCCTTAACCTGAAACTTCTGTCCCAAAATTCAAGGTGCTTTTAAAATAATCTTTTGTCTATTCTTAGCCATCAAGAAAGTTCCAAAGCATCCCTTTTTTTTTAATCTCTTCTCTTTTGGGGGTGGTGTTATGTAAGAATCAAGGACAGGATAGATGTGCCTGTGCGATGGAATTACAGTTAACAAGACAAAAACCAGCAAATCATGCCTGAAAGCTTTAAATAGTCTGTGGAAAGATGAAAAATAGCAGTATAACTTTCAAACAAATATTTTTTCATATACTATACCCTTTTTCGCTGACAAGTTAATTCTTTCTGACAGACTTGGCAAGTGAGCAAGTGTCTCCAAGGCAGACACTGAAGCTGCTTCATGAATTCATGTTATAGTTTCTCTGATATTGTTGCTTTGCTCAGATGGTATTTTTAGCTTTATTCACACCTTGCTTTAACGTTTTTGTGACTGAGGATCATTTTGTTATCCAGCCGAAAACAAGTCGTGGGTTAGTGTTTCTCATCATTATTGTTGTCACTTGAAGAAATGCTTGCAGGACCTAGGCTCCCTGAAAGGGAGCTTTCTGGCTTGGGAAACACTTGGCCAAGAATCTTACTCCCCAACTCGGACCTCTCACATTGCAATTTTATGATTTTTTTTTTTTAAATTGTAATCTTTTCAGAGATGTGTAAAATATTCAAATTCTTAATAGTAAAAATACTGTATCTCATTATTTACTTGCTTGACATCTATTTAGACTGTTTTGTCACACAGCTTTACTCACAGAATATGGTTTTTGACTGAAAGTTTTAAGTTGAAAGAAGTAAGGTCTTTCACTGACCTCTGCCTGTGTTCACTTCTACCTTGTGTGTTATACCGTTAAAGAGGTCTGGTCTGGGAGGGTGTTCAGCAGCAAAGCTCAAAGCACAGGAAAAATCTGTGCAAGATGGAAGTGCAGAACTTTTTTTTCCAGTGCCAGTAGCGCAGCACCGTGTTCCTGCAGACAGCGTCATCACAGGCATGCCAGTCCCCAGCTTCCCACCACCCCAACGTCTCCATCCTCCAAAAAGTCCTGTAGCTGATTAACAGGTGCAGTAGCAGCTCAGCGGAGTGTCATCACCCTTTTCCTGAGATAGCAGGGGATAGAAATGTTCTCCTGGGGTATATTCGACATGAAAAGCAGGACAAAAATATAAACAGGTAGGAAACAGAGAGAAAGGCTCAGTGATAGAGTTCCCAGCTTTCAAATTCATTTTAGGTGTTTGTCACTCAGATTCTTGTCAAAGCCAAATCATTAAAAAACCATTCCAAGTACCTGTCTCAGCAATGCATCAAGTTGGAAAGTCAAGCACTCCTGCATCTCTCCGAGGTGTGTCCAAAAGTGACAGATGCCTGAAAATTATTGTCGAATAGTCCATCCTCCACCGGGGAAGCTCAGACAGGTTTAGCAACGGCCGTTTTTTCCTTGTGGCAATATCCCAGTCCTCACCTGGGCCCCTCTCCGGCACAGACGGGTGCTGCCTTGCCCCCCGTGCGGAGCTCGGCGCGGGGCAGCAGCCTGCCCTGTTTGCTCACAGCGGTCAGCATCGCTCGTGGTGACGCCAAACGTCCTCCTCGTTTTACCTGGAGTTGTCATTACGGAGCAAGAGCTGGGGAAGAAAAGAAAAGAATCTGCTTCAAAGACGACAGTGAAAACAACTTGAGAGATCTGTGTCGGGCAGCCTTTATAGGGCTTTAGGAAGAAAAAAGCCTACTCAAGAGGATGTGGAAATGGAGAATTTCGGGCCCTTTTTGCAAAGAGTAGGTTGAATTACATACATCAGCTGCAGCGGCAACGGAGAAGAGGAAGAGAAAATTAATTTAATATTGTAGGTTTCAGTGTTCCTACCAAAATAAGTACAGTCTAATGATGGAGAATGTCTTTTCAAGTGGCAGATGGCCACATTAAAGCTACAGCTGTGCTACCGTTTCGGAGTTTCTATAAGGCACACAAGAGGAGGGGACAGCTGCCTATAGCGTGGGTGCTAAACTCTCCCAGGAAAGCTTATTTTTAACCTGGATCCGATCCCTGACCCGGGTGTCGGTGCGATGTCCCGGTCGGCTCTCCCAGCTCAGCCCAGGGAGCGGTGCAGAGGTGGTGGGGGGAGCACGGGGGGAGCGCTGGGGCTGCCTGCCCTGACCTCGGCACCGGCAGAAGCATCTCTGGAGCCGGGGCGCCTGGCTCGGCAGCGGTCGGGAGCTGCCGCCTCCTGCCCCGGCGTGGTGGGATGCTCGGCAGCATCTCCCAGTTCCTGGTGCGTTTTCATCAGCACGCGTAACCTTTAACTTGAAAAACAAAAGCACAGCTGCCTGTCACCCTGCTTTGAAAGTTTGCTAGCCTCGGCACTAAAGGAATCAGAAGGCTTTGAGCTGGAGACGTGGTTTTCTTGGGCTTAGAACAGCTGTAATTACTATTTCAGAAGCAATGTTCTCTTCTAATGAGTACAGTTGTTGCAATATCTGGAATATTTACCCAGGACTTAGAGTCTGGCTGTGTAAATTTTACTAGCTCATAAGAAAAGTAAGCTTAGTTTGTGCTGCTTTAGTGTGATCTACCATGACTCTCCTTGAGAAAAAAACACATGCAGAAATAAGGTAATAAGGAAAGGCAGAAGCTTTATCTTTTTATAAAGGTGTATGTCAATACACAGGCGTGTGTGTGTATATATATATATATATAAAATCTGAGTATTGGGGTTAGGGGAAAATGCATATATGGGGCATGGTAGAAAGCAGGAATCAGAGGCAGTGGAGAGTATAGGGAGGCAGCGGCACAACAGAAAGAAAGAGATGAGGGAGCTGGGGGTGAAGGGAGCAGGGAGGAAGGGCAGGTGCTGAAGGAGGTGGCTGAAATGCCGTTTGGCTGGAAGAGCCTTCGGCTTCTTTCTTGCACAGAGGCAACACGAGGTTGCAGCTCTTCCCAGTTCCTGCTGTGTTTCTGCTGGCACATTTAACCTCTGAGTGGGACAGAAAAGCAGTGGGTTGAATGGTCATTGGAAACAGTATGGGCAACTACAAGAGTAGAACTGAGTTTGGAAGGGAAGAAGGATTGTTGGAGGATAAGGAAAAGATAAGGATGGCTGAGAATGTCGGGAGAATTGAAAGGGAGAAAGAAAAAAGGCAGGCTGCAAGACATCACGTATAGTGAAGCAAAGGAGAAGGGGGATGAACAACACGAGCAGGCACACACACGTTTCATGTATGAAATGTTAAATTTATTGGAATGGTGACTAGAAAGACAACTGGAGGCTATGACAATTCAAATAATTGTTTGTAAACATGACAAAACCATGTCTTCCAATGCATGTGGTTACTGTTTATATTTGAGTGTGTTTGTAACTAGTAGGGTTAACTTTTAATGCTTTATTTTTCTAGCCTCTTGGGTAGCTTTTAAGTTTTTCTTGCCTTTTGAATACACCAAATGGGTAAGCCTTTATTTTGATGTTATTCAGACCATTTTATTATTTTCCATGCAAAAGAATTCGATACTTTCTACATTGTTTAAAAAATACCATTCAATGATTTTGAAGTTGCAGGTGTTTGAAGTTATTAGAATAGCACTGCATAATATAAAACCTGATGGATCAAGATTCTTATGTCTGAGAAATGAGAACAACAACAAACCCTCTGATCTGTTTCCTACCTCCGCAACGCAGAGCTTGCCACAAAGCACCTCTGTCTGATGACACTTCTGGTTTGGACTTAGAATATCTAGTTAGTAGTCTAGGCAGTTTCTTGAAATTTTCTACGTATAAGTAATCCACCTAAGTTTTACACTGTTAATATAAGCCCACTACTGTTTTCATACCTCTCCTGGTCTAGTAACAAGTTAAGCCCAGACATGAGAACTCATAAATTAATGAAGATATGTAATTGAAGTGTGTTAAACGCAGTGTTCAGAAGAGAAGTGGTATTAACTCAATCCCTTTCCTAAGTCAGTGCATCAGAATTCTCTCTTGCATGTCTCAAGTACTGTATTTTATGGGAACAGGTTACACCAATTTTTCCAGCAGCAATTATCTTGAGTTTCCTGTTTGCTAAAGAAAATACTTTAAAAATTAAGCAAGTCATTAGTATTACCCATTTGCCATACTCTGGAAAGCAAACTGATTTCATTAAAATGAATGGTATAAAAAAATGAGGTTTTCTTTTTGTCAGAGGCACAATAGTTTATTAATGTGTAAAATCTAAAAAAAAAAAAACCCCAACCCCAACCAAACAGCATTTATGTGAGAAGTATCATTATTGACAAAGACTGCTGTCTGACTGTGTGCGTTGTTCAGTCAATAACTGAATGTCATGTTCAGAGAGTGCACAAAAATGTTGTGACAATTTCTGCTTTTCACAGGAGATCTATAGTACGAAGAAAAACACCTCTGGAATTTACACCTGTAAATAGTAGGTTTCCCTTGTAAATTGAAGCAGAAGTTCCTTTTCTTGTAGGAAACCATTCATGCCAGAGAGAGCCTCTGCCAAACGTCTTGGCACTTCTCTCTATTTGTCATGTTGGGAATAATTTATTTAGCTTTCTGTGAACTTCTGAGGGTTATGTTGTTCTCTTGTACTGTAAAATTTTTGTAACGGGATGCTGCTTGGTTTTGAAGAGTAAAACTTCCAGTAATGATTGCTGAAAAAAGTATAATAAGTATAAAATAATAAAATACTTGTTTTTCGTATTATTTAGGAGGGTTAACATTTCTCTTTTTTTACCATTAAATTATATACTGAGGTCATGAATACATTGTTTATGGTAATGATGAAATCTTTGACTCTGATGTATGGAAGTGAGAGAAAAATGACTCACTTTTAGTATATGTGGTTTCATCCAAGGCTTTTGAATTTTTGTTCATATTGCACATGCATTTGTTCTTGTTTCCTAGGTAACAAGATGTTTTTATAAAGCAAATTTTTACCATGGTAGAAGCAAGAAAATTTAATCTCAAATAAGTATGGAACTATCGAAATCTTACTAAATCTTAAGCTTTTAAAATCTAGATTTCATATTTCAATCAAAGGTCTCTGTGTGCATGTCTTTAGAGATATGTATATAGGTTCTGGAGTATATAGGCATATATATTTGCTTAATTTTAAAATGTAGCAGAATTGTTAATTTCATTCAAGTTATACATACACACTTCCAAGTTTAAAGATCATACCAGTTTCTGCCTTTATTCTCTGCAGGTAATATGTATATATGCATATTTTGTATAGCTGAATCACCCAAAATAGTGAAAATTACTGTAAAAGAAGAGAGATATAGATACGTATATATATAATAGATGTTTATATGCAGGTTGAGATTTCAGGCTTCTCAGAAACTGAGTATTCTATTGTTTTCTGAATATATGAAAATAAGATTCTTTTTTTTTTTTGCCTGCCTATGAGGTGCATCTAAAGAGCTTTCTTCAAAGAGTTTGGGAACTATGCTGGAGTATTCAGTATAAATTGAACTGTAATGTTGAAAGACTTTTACAGGTTTAGTTCAAGGAAGGAGAATACTGCCTTTTAAAAGAGTTATGGAAAAAAAGTCTGCTGGCCAATATTTCAGCTGGTAGTCATGGGGTTTTTTTCCTTACATGAAATATGACAAAAACTACGGACCTTGATCATGCGAGCGATATTTATTCTTTTAAGCTGACAAAATCAGTCACATCAGGTACTTGGTATTCCTGTGGTCTCTCCTGCCACTAATGGATTAATGTAAGCAGTTCCAAGCTCTTTCATTTTTTTTTTTTCATGTCACATTTATCAACAGCTTGCTTATAGTGAGGACAAAGCATTACGTCCACACCTTAAAGGAAATCAGTGTTGGTCTTAAGTTTAAAGAAGCATTTTTATTTTGCCTCTGAACATTCAGAACAATATCCAGTTTTGAGAGAGGATGTTACAGAATTTTCTGACTTTATAAAGTTCTTTTATTGGAAGGTATCAGCTTAAGGTTTAGTTCTCCTCCGTGGACTGCATACATCACCAGTGGCCACTAGACTCTGTGAGATACAGAAAATAGGGCGGCATGATCATACTTCCAGTGTGAAATTAGTTTTAGAAAGCTTATAGGTGATCAGCTGGAGGGGTTTTGTTCCCTCCTTGAATCTTTTTGGAAGATCCACAGATAAATTCCCTATGCGATATAACCAGTCTCCCTTTGTCTTTTGTGCTGTGGAGGCCTTGAAAGTTAAAAAGGGATTTTAAAGTTGCTTGCAATGATTGTGCACTGTGTATTCCTCTGTCACTACACACTGTCAGCCCAGTACTCAGTGGAGGTTCCAGCTTTGGCTGTCAGCAAAGTGCCCGTGAGCCTCTCTGGGAATTGCAGAAGGGATAAGGAAGTATTTGAAAATGTTATTTTATATGCTGACTATGGTAACTTTCTCAACTGTAATTTTTTTTTTTTTCCCCCCTCTTGCTTTTCATGCAGTCTGGTATCCAAAATTAATTTCTCAGTTTATCAGTATTAAATTTCTAAGTATGTAATATTGTATATTTATTTATGGTTATAACCTGTTAGCTAAAATAGATGAGGCACTATTCATGCAAAGAGGAGAGAAGACATATTCTGTCTGAAGATTTATTAGTGCCTTTTAGTCGTCAGGATTGCAGAAGAAAAAAGCTGGAATGAACCTCTGGAGATTGTACAGTCGGTCTCCTAGCCCAAGGCACTATCTTTGTCATTCCTCACAGACACTGTATCGCAAAGAATTACAGAATAATTTGGGTAGCAAGGAACTTCTGGAGGTCGTCTGGTCCAGCCGGCTGTTCAAGGCAGGGCCACCTTCGAAGTTGCATCAGGTTGCTCAGGGTCCCTATTCAGCTGAATTTTGAATAACTCTAAGGATGGTAAGTCTTCTCTGAGCAACATGCTCCAATGTTTTACCACCCTTACTATGAATCCGTGTCTCCCCCCTGCTCCCTTTCTATCTAATTGGAATAATTGGATTTTCCCTTTCTGCAACTTGTGTCTGTTGCCTTTTGTCCTTTCATGGTGAACCTCTGAGAAGAGCCTGGTTCTCTCTTCTCCATAATCTTGAAAACAGCACTTAGACTCTCCCTTAATCTTTTTTCTAAGGATTAGAAACTAAACAAACTCAAGCCCCTCAGCCTCTCTCCGTACACCGTGTGCTCCATCCCTCCACCGGACTGGCTTCACTATGTCTACCTTTTTCTCTACTGGGAGGCTCCAGGTGGGACCAGACGCTGCAGGTTCAGTCTCACAAGTGCTGAATTGTGGAGAACGATCACTTCACTTTATCTGCTGCCTGTGCTTTTACTGATTCAGCCCAGCATGGAGTTGGTCTTCATTTCTACAAGGACGCACTGCAGGCTGATGTTCAGCATGTTCTCCACCAGGACCTCCCAGTCCTTTTCCGTAAAGCTGCTTTCCTTTCCAGTTGGTGCCTGGGCTGTTGGGTGGGATTACTCCATCTCAGCTGCAGGACTTGGCATTTGCTTTAGTTGAGTTTCTTGGGGTTTCTGGCAGACCATCCCATGCTTCACTGCCTTATCTGCTGAATGTTTTATCTTATGTTCCACCTGAATCTTCCAGACATCTCTGTAGAGAATGGAAAATAGGTTTTCTTTCTTCTTCATAGTCTTTGACATTTCTGTACTGTTTATTCTGTTTCCACCTCAGTCTTCTCTGCTTTCTTTTTGTTGCTTTTTTCAGATGGAATTTCACAGATCTGTAATCCATGCACACTTTTTTTTTTTTTTTTTTTTTTTTTAGTTTTGGAACCGTAACATCTTAACTGTGGACAGTAACATCCAGCTGAGACCTTACCAGTGTAGAAGAGAGCAGAGAAATAACTTTGTCTGCTATAATCCTACTAAATATATCTGTGTGTTTGCCTAGTTTGCAAATAGTGACTGATATGGACTGGGGTTCAACTAATGAATGATTGTGGTAGTATCTACCTAATCACTTGTTCTTCATCTTCAATTTATATAGTTGAATATTCCTGCTTATTAGAGTATCTTGCATTTCTCTCTATTGAAAGGCATCTTGCTTCTTTCAGATGATTACTTCAATCTGTTTATTTTATATTCTAATCTGCTCATCCAGAGTGCTTGCAGTTGGTCCAAGATTGGTGATGTGTTGGGATTTATTCATGACCTAGATAAAGAAGTATTGAAATTGCATGTAAAAGATTGAATATGCATACTGTATAGAAAGTAAAATATTGAATAGCAGTGGATCCAAAAAGTTCCAATTTATTTCTTTTCTGTTTGGACTCAGTATAGCTTTCCAATCAGTTTTGCATTCACCCTGAGATAGGCAAGCTTTCTTAGAGTGACATATATTACATACTTGTCATATGTGCTAACTAAATATTCTCACATCTATTGTATTCTCTTTGTCTACATGGTATAGTGTCTTGCTGCTGATTTGACATGATTTAATCATGAGAAATCCAGGTTGGCTGCCTTTTTTTTTTTCCCAGCTGCCTTCGAACTGTTCTGTTTCATTTTTTGATTCCAATATTTCCTTGAATGAAAGTTTAATTCCAACTGTATAAAGATCTTCCTCTCCCTCCCTCCCTGTCTCTGCCTTTTTTTTTTTTTTTTAAGACTGAAGTTGACCTTTTCTAGTTGTCTTGCATCTCCATGAGTTCTCAAGATGACTACTAATGGCTTGGAGACTGTTGAATTGTCACAAGTCAAGCCATAGCTTCTCTAGTTGCAATAGTGAGGAAAATCTACCTCATGCAAATGTAGTGGAATTACCAGCAGTTGCTGAGATTTTGTCCAGGATGTCAGCAGTAGTCACTTGTCTTACATGAAGGTGCCATGGACTTTCTTAATGGCCACAAATTACTGGTCCTTAGTTTTAGGTCCAGTTTTAAACTAATGGAACAGTCTGAGTCATATTAACCATAATAGTGACTGGGCAAAATAAATTAATTCTCTTTGTGCTTAACAGATGTTGATGTGCCTCTTAAAAATAAATACACATGAATTTGGAAGAAGGCCTGCATGTGGCTTGAATATTACATTTCTTCACTTGCAGTCAGGCCATTAACATGATTTAAACATTATTCTGCGTAAATTTTTAAGCAAACGTGCACACACATTAGCATAACCCCGTTTCTAGACCACCCCCTGCAATGATTTAATATTGTTTCAAATACTGTGACTTCATCTGCTGGAACATTCACTACCTACTAACTTGCTGAGAGTGTAAAAAAACACTTGAAGATGTTTTCCCTTGGTGAATAATTATCGGTCCGTGTATGACTCCTGATGTTGGGGATGCTGTGATATTTGGCCCCTTGAGCTCGGACTGCCCGTCTAGGGGCAAAAGGGGGTGGATGAATGAGAAACAGAAAGTAGCTGGTAGGATGAGGCAGTGGTTAAGCTGTATGCATCATTTCATGGTTTCGAGGTGCTGGTACCCCTTGTGACTCCATGAGTCGCTGTGATGCTTGGCTCGAAGCCAGCGGTGCTCTGCCCAGTGCGAAAAGCATAGTCCAGCTCTAGTATCTCAGTCCTCAGCTGATTTGGCACAGAAATAATGGAATGGGTTTTCACCTTCTGTTTTGTGAATGGGTGTGGATTTTGGTTTTCTTGTGTTTTTCCCCCTCCCTCTGTTTAGAAATATGGATTATTTGGAATGGTAGCCCACTCTATAGGTTAGCTTCTCATTGCAAAGATTGAAGGACTCTGAACTCAAGACAGTTACTTGATGAACTGAACAATATTGCCAATATAGGACTTCAAAATATTGTAGAAGTGGGAAAAATAGCGGGGAGGGTAAGTGCAAAGAGTTGGTGGAGAAGGGTCTGGCTTTATTCAGATTTTGCCTTTTGACTTGAAGAATGTCTTTAAATTACATTTTCAAGCTTTTCTCCTAAGTCTTGTATGCTTTAAAGTTGTACTTGAACTACAAGTTGAAATTCTCATTTACTTTAGTCCAGGAGCTGGTGTTAAAGCAGCTTACCAAATAGTCTACTAATACACACAATGCCTTCAACGACGTAGTTTTCGGAAATAATGCTGCCAAGTTAATATTCAGTGTCATGTTGTCCCTTTCACCTCTTGGAAGTGGTATCAGAAGGGATCCTGGGAAGATTGGCTGCATTGGCAGGCAGGACCCATCTTATTAAATCAAATCTAAATCCTTATTTGGTAAACTTAAATGTGACTCATAATTTTTTCTTTCCCTCAAGAGGTTATTAAATACACTAGGTAAAATAAAAGTCAGAAATGCTCATAAATCATTAACGCATGCATTAGTATAGGACTTGATTTTAGCCCAACTAGCGTGCATACTATTAAGGAGTACAGACTAGTCTTCCTAAACCAAATGGTTAGTCTTTTTCCAAAATTAGTGACAGAAATTCTTCCATTCCTATGTTCTTGTTACAAAAAAATGGTACCGTAATAGTTGTCAGTTCTGTAACGTGGATATTAAAGAGCCATCATTTTTTAAGGCCAGATCTGCAAATGTTCTTTCTCCCCCAACTCTTGCAGGCTTTGTTTTTGCCATTACTTGCCAGGTCTCGGCTTTTGGACTCTGTGCTCGTGAGTTACAGTTGATGGCATCAAGGACATAAGCAGCAAAAGGAGGGGTTTTCCCACCTGCCCTTCCATGCCTGTGATTTCCTTTAGGTTGCTGTAAAGCAACCCTGAAAGCTTGAATTCAGGATCTGACAAAAAACTTCTTGAAAGTCGGTGGAAGTTTTTCCCATTGGCCTCGGTAGATGGTAGCATTCCAAGAACTCATTTTAAAGGTAATAGTAACCAAAATAAAAAATTTAAACATACTGACCGAGAGAGTCTGGTCCAAGTATTTTGCATTTTATGTCTAAAATCAAAGTGTGGACAGCTTAGATGGAAGCCGTGGCTGTGGGAATAAAAGGCAGTATGAGTCAGCATGCTGGGCAGCGGTTTTACTCTGTTCAGAACGGGCTTCTCTACGTGAGAATAGAGGCAGGAGGCAAAGAAAGTGTGAGAGAGGCTGTTTCTAGGCATGGGCGGGAGGGGGCTTGATTTTATTTTCTGAGGAGTCCTTCTGATTCCAGAGTAGCTGTATGCCTTGCGGGGAATCAGTTATTGGGACATGTGTTGGTGGGATGGAGATGGTGGATCTTTCAGAAGGGAATAATTTGGGACAAAAAAGAACATGCTTAGAAGCAACCAAGCAGTACTTAAAATTAACTTTTGTTTGCTTTTTGTTTCCTTTTTTCTTGGAAGATGCAAAATGCTTATTTTTCAACTTCCTTGTTTGTTTGCGGTAGTTTACAACTTATTGGAGATCATAAGTCCTTTTCAGAGTTTTGCAATTCTTATTCAATTAGTCTTCTTACTTGGCAATTAGAATGAAATTAATTTTTATTCTTTGAAAAAAATGTGATTTAGTGTATCCACTGAGATTTGAAGTAATAATGAGTTACGATGTCTTGTAACTGAACAGGATTTTTTTAGCTAACAAAATCATTAAAAAATTAGCAGTTGTATATATTTGGTTATTTCTTTTGTATAGCGACTCTGGTGTAGTATATCAAATGCAGTAGGAATATCAGAAAATAATAGCTATCCCTTGAGTAAACAGCGTTGGAATTTTTCCTTTAATTTTCCCTTTAAAATACACATGGGTGTAGACTCAGCCCATGTTAAAAAAACTGATGAACCGAATTTTACGTCTGCGTACTGTAACAGTTAGTCATCCCTTCACACAAGGGTATATATTTCCACTGGCTTCATAAAAAGAAAACTTCTGGTAGTTTTGTCACTGTATTAGAATCTGAGTATAAAGAAAATTATCTTCAGCTTCTGTATTATCTCAGCATTTTTAATTTCAAAATTGAATTTTTCATGACAGTTCAGACACATAGTTCATTAATGCACTTTTGGTGAGTCTTACTGATGATGCAGTTTGTAAAGTTATTGTAAAGTGAAATTAGAGTAAATGTGACCTAACTTTGCAGTTCTGCAGGATCTGTAACAAAGTGGCTAGCAAATTAAGCGACTTCATCCATCTGTGAAATATTTCAAGGTCATACCTTTATTGGCTACAAGATTTCTAACTAAAAAGACAAAGGATGACAGTGCTTACAGTTTGGTAATATTTGCTTACTGAGCGTGAAATGAAATTCAACAGCGCGGCATGTCTACATTTGTAAATTTATTGTGGTTGTTTAGACTTCTTGGAAAGTGAAATGTCAAGCTATCACCCTCAGCTTCCAGGATGTGATCTTTAGGTCCAACAAAAAAGTTGACTATTTTTCTTTTTTTCATCTTTAAATCAGCGTGAGATTATTTTTATTTCAGGTATGTTTTTCTTAAGTAAAACAAAACTTGTGGCACAACCGCACTTGAAGTTAGGACGTGACGATTCCAGTGCAGCTGTGAGTGTCTGATGCAGCAACTGCTGATTGTCATAGTGCTCACTACCACGGGGCACCGTGTTCAGATCAGTGGGACAGGGTGCGAGGTTAAGCTCTCGGAAGATTTGCAGATTGAGATCCTATATTACAGAAGTACAAAAAGGCTGTGATCTCCACCTGAATAGGTAGTGCATGGAATAATTTACAGGCAAGCTAATTCCAAGAGTAGAGAGTAGGATGGTAAATTGTAAATACCTGAAACACCTTTTTTTAAGGGGTTAAACTCAGACCTAAGTTGTTTTTTAAGGAGAAAGAAGAATTTCAAATTCCGGAATAGTTTATTAGAGAATCTTAAATGTCAAGTCAGTACCATGTGATGCTCTGCACAATATGGTATGAAACCAGGGAGAATGCATGAGTGTGTCTGCAGAATTGTTTTAGTGCTTCTGAGCAAAATTTTAATGGTTGAGTAATCAAAATACCACTAATTAACAAGTCAGTTTATAAAATGCGCATCCGGCCTGAATTTTCATCTTTTAGAACTGATGTCTATAGATTGATACTGAGCATCTAAAACAGTGAAAATGCTTCTCAGCTGGGATATCTGCAATTAGTTACAAAACTCTTTAGGATAGTGAAGTTAGCTGTGTCAGTTTTGTACACTGATAATAATTTAGCTGGTCTGCTGTAAAATTTCCTTATTTTTTTCTTTTATCAGTTTGTTACTGTTGGCAGAAACTGAAGTCTTCAAGTATCTTGTTCTCTTGAATCTTGAGGTGATTAAATACGAGCTCTACCACTTCATGTATGCATTAGGAAATACAGAACTTTCTCTTTGAGTAGTCTATTCATCTTCTGTGGCTTTCATAATTAACAGAGGAATGCTACGTGTTTCTTGATAGGCGCATTTTTTACTCAGGTGTCCAAATACATCACAGGGAGCAAAAACTCCAGTAGTTGGAGTAGCAGATTCCTGCACCATAACCCGTAGACCAAGAAAGGAACAACAGCTGAAGATACGGATCTGGTTGAAGAGAACGGGGAAGAGAGTGGGGACGAAAATGTGTGTTAAAGTGGATGCGTTAGGGATGTCTTCCTGAGAACATCTTGACAAGCATTTGTACTTAACAATGACGAGGAGGGCCACAAGAGAGGAATGAAGTAAATCCTGAAGTACAAAGCATCACCAAAGGGGAGTTTGAAAAATGAGGCTATTTTGTCTCTGCTAGTGCCACAGAATGTAAGTTTGGAGTAATCTTTGTTTGGGAACTATCAACTTTCAAAGAGAAGAAACCTCAATAATCCTATCGCTTCTGGAGTGTCTGCTAAGGTCAATGTTCTCATAGTCTTTTACAAACAAAAATAAAAGTATTTGTTTTACCCTGTATCATTACCCGGTGAAGGGTGCAACACTGAACAAATGATCACTTTATATTTAGTCCCACAATTTTATATGGCAAAGCTGTTATTGTAAGACTGAATTTTCAGCAGGAAGTGTCAAAACTCGTAGCAGAAGTGGATGAGTTTCACAAGCCCAGGATGTAATGCATTTTTTCCCCCTGTGGTTTGCCTCTTAACATTCAAAACCAGACACACTGCTCTCATGGAGGAAAACAGAGCAGACAATTTTGAAGTCTATGTATTTTCTTTGTCTATATTTTCTTTAACCTCTTAGCAACAGCACAAAGCAGATTTTCTCTTTTTTTTTCCGATGGAAGAAGGTGGACTTGCACTAGGAAACAAATTACAATCTGAACTGCAGAACCTGCTCTGTGCCCTTGGGATGGCGACAGAAGGGATGTCAAACCTCATCCGTAAAGAGGTGTCAGCAGCTCTCGTTTCCCAAACTGCTGTTTGGCGTGAGGGAGACGAAGTACCACACTAATGTTCAATGGGCCTTGCTATTGTACCGAGAGCTTGTGGATGGAGACTGTGATCCTTCAGTTCTGCAGACATGCAATACTTGGGCCTCATTAATGTGAGGTTACATGTGGAGCTGTCCTTTTGCTTTTCAAGTCTGCGTTGTTCTTACTTGCTACGCTTTGCGGTTTCAGATTGTGCAAGGGCGACAGGAGTTACTTAAAACGCAGGATTTAAAAAGGAAAAGGGAACAACTGGGTGTGGAGGGTATTTAGAGAGAAGGAGAAGGGTTAATCCATCTGAACAACTGGATTCTTCATTGCCATCATGTGGGCCTGTGCCTCTAGGGCAGTGGACTCCAGATGGATGGTTTAATTTGCATATCTATTTCCATAGTCTTTAATTGTAAATTCACATGATCACAATGGCAAATTTGTCTGTAGTTGTCTTTTCTTGACCGTTGAGAAGAATTTTCTTCTTGTCAGAGCTCACCTGCAGTAAAATCTTTCTATTTATCCGCTGTGTCTTGACCCTGATAAAACATACGGGGCTCAGGATACAAATCACTTTCTGGATGCCTGTGTTTTTTCCCAGAGGGGCTTTTTCATTGCTCCAGTTCCCTAGTTGCAGTCTTCCCTGTCAGATTTTTTTCCTGTTGCCCATCCTTTACTATTTCTAACTGCTCCTTCAATTTATTAAGCAAATTACAGAAGTTTCTTGTTGCAATAATTCTTTGCTCAGAGAAATGCACAATACATGACTGGTTGATGTTTTCAATAATGAAACATAACGAGGTTTCACTGTTCCCAAATGGCTATTAAGTGTTAGTAAGAGAAGAGGCAGAACACCCATCATGGTGCTACTGGGGAGTACAGCCATTCCTCTGCCCTAAAGAGTTTGTAAATCTAAATCTTTCGTATGGTATCTCTGCTACAGAGAATTGATATCAGACAGAAGATGGGCAGAGAGGAGGATTTATAGGAGACAGCACGTGGAGGTTGCTTCTTTCTAGTGTTCCGTGTCATGCTGGTCCTTTGTTTAAGATGAAACCTCTTTGTGCCCATGGAAGTAGGGTGGGATAATCTGTGGGAATACATGTGTGTGTGTACTTAGAGCTCCTGCTCAATGAGGCCGTGACCACGGATGGTGGGGCAGAGCCTCGGCGGGTAGGGCAGGAGGTGTCTATGGGAGGATGAGCAGGGGGCTTTTCCACAACCCCCTTTGGTAATCTCATGAGGTAAAAGAAACTAAATCCATTTAATATTGTGTAATAAAAACTCTCCTGTATAAACTTTTACATGGAAAGAGATGTTCAGCGATGGATTCTCTGGTAGCCTACCTTAAATCTCACACATCCCATTCAGGTCTTCCAATGTCAATTAACTGGGAAATCCCACCTACCTCAACCTTGCTTGATGGCACCCTATAGCTCCTGTAGTATGCAGCCTAAGAAAGTATTTTGATACTTTTGTGGAAGAACTTCATTTAGCATATTTGCTAGGTATTTTTGTCCTAGTGAGCTATAATTTAATTAATTATTCTTTCTTTCCAGTGCTTTATATACATTTTAATTATGGTTAGAATTGAAATGTGCAGTTTTTGAAGACTTGAAAATTAGGGAAATAGAATGTTTTTTACTCAGTGAGGAGTAAAAACCATATCCATATTCCAAACCACTTCTCCATATGTATTTCATAGTTGATTTGAGATATACTTTGTGCATAAAACAGACACAGTGTACAAAATCTTGGTAGTGTTCCCTCTAGCCATTTGCTACGTTTCTTTAGAAAGATGAAAACACCTTTAATTCAGACTTCTCCAAGAATTATGTTCTAGTTTTAGTATTTTAAAATATCAGTCTACTGCTTCAGCCCTTGAGGGGTTTTAAATATGGTTAGAGTAGTACTCTGGTTAGCTTTTCTTGTAGAATGATTATTGGTGTCACAAAATATTAAGCAAGCTCGAACTTTTTTTGTACTTAATTTTACCTAAGCTGTATTTCCTTGGTGGTGGTCAGGTTAACATTTGTTTCTGTATACTCGTGTATTCTAATTAGTCACTTAAAGCCGAATAGGCTAGAAAGAGAAGAAGAAAAATAGAATGTATGCAAACTGCTTCAGCTGAATTGAAGGGGGGGGGGGAAGCTTCTTTTCCCCGAAGCGTACATTCTGCATGAAATTCAACTTGACAAGTGACCCTTTCAGAACAGTGCTACAAAGATTTCTCAGCATTCTCCACATATGAGAGGCAGCATTCCTGTATTAAACCCACAAGCAGCCCCCCAGTTCCCTCTAAATGAAAGTAGGCTCTTCCTCTATCCTTTGTGTTCTACTTTATCCTCATTCACTGCATTGGCATTCATGGTTATGTGCACACTTATATGTGAGAAAATGTTGCAAAAAGCAAAACCATTGGGAATGTTAATATGAAATAATATATATATGTGATAAAATACAATAAAGAACTCCTCTAGGTATTTGCTGGCAGTTGCAAGTCTCTCTTGAAAATTTGAGTGTTCACTTGAAAAAAAAAAAAAAAAAGAAAAAGAAAAAAGATTTGCCAGTTAATTTACAACTAGGTGACAGAAAAGCTGAACTCCAGCTCTTAAGTCTTGTGTTCTTTAATTCAGGAGCAGAAGGAAACAATGGTCTATGATTGTATGTCAGCAGTGAATAACAAGAATGTATGAATGGTTTGTGAAACTGAGTATAATGCATTAAAATCAGAGCAAACTGATAATTTAACAGTATGTAAAAAGTATCAGATCTTAAAAATGACAGTAGTGGATGAGCAGTATTTTATCCCCATCCAGTTCTCATGCAGTTCTCAGCAATATTCCAGAGAGAATGCACTTGTTATTCTGCAGTTTTTTTCTGTTGTCAAATGAGAGAGATGTGCGGTGTAATATTTAGTATGTCCCACGCTTTCAGTGGTCTCTCGGGGTGTCTTTAGAAGAGCACAGAACTTGTGTTCAGAGGCTTGCTTCAGACAGAAGGGTTTGGGGTGGTACCTCGAGGGTGGTGGGCTGCTAGTTTCTCCTCACACGCAATATTGACTTTGTACATGACACTGCTTCTGCATAGATGGACCATATGTTCTTACTGTGCTTGGTACATTGTAAATTACAGGCATTTGATAATTTTCAAATTGATAAGCTCCCATTTTACACCAAGGTATTTAGGGCAAATTTTGAGTGGAAAATCGCAGCCTTAACATGAGCAGTTATTGCACGTAAACAAACATCTGCTCTTGAAAAACTAGAAGGTCAGGCAAGACGATACTGTAAGATGAATAAGGGGAATAGTTCCTTTGTCTGTTAATGCCGGTCTCCAGAAACAACGACAGCACATTATCAAAGACATCCTCAGTTGAAAGAGAGCCAGAGAAGAAACAGTTTGTTCTTCCCTTTTGAGGTTTGCCGTATCTTCATGGTTAGGGGCTTGAGGGAGGAGGGAAAAGACCCATTTTCTGTGTTCAGCCAACCTCCAAGAACTGTTTACATTCATCTTAATTTTTGTATTGTGCATTGGTAATTTTGTGGTTGTTTTTCCAAGAGAGTAACCTGAAGCAGGTGGGTCTCTGCGGCTGCCGTTGGGTGCTCTCGTACACGGTTGCCTCCCGGTGGGAGCGTTCCTTCCCCCAGCAGAAGGCTTGTAGGGGCTGCCCAGAGAAGCAGGGGAGATGCAGGAGGGTTCTTCCATCTGAAATGTTTTTCTTGTAAACACTGAAACATGCTCATGAACAGGATGCAAAATACCTGCTTAGAACTTAATATCTGGTGCCGGTTCCATTCTGTGTTTATGATACAAAATGTTAGAGAGGCTGGCTTCATACACAGGCTCTGGGTTCAAAGCATCGTGTTTGCAAGCCCACTCAAATCAAAATCCTTGGTAAATACTTACTACCTTAGCGGCTTATCCTTGGATACCAAAATGTCTTTTCTACTGCTTTCGCCAAATACTGGGAAAAGTGGTGTAGAAAATAGGTATGTCACCTGTGAAAGTTTACCTGGATAACTGCATAGCTAATTTTGTCCAAGTAAAATGTTAAATGCAGGTGTTTTACATGATGAGAGAACTAATCTCTGGTATGGGTACAAAGGCAAGTTAAAGCTTAAATGCTGACATCTGTCTTATAGAGAATTATCCATGGCTGCAAAAGCATTTATGCCTCAGCTTGACTATTTGAAAAGGACAGTGTCTTAATGGCATATTTGTTTTATTACTGACATGAAGTCTTTTCCAGTAAGTCACTGACCTGAGACAGATCCAGTTTGACAGAGCTTCTTCTTAACTTAAAAAAAATTAGTTATCAGAATGGAGAATGTAAATATTATCTTGGCAAAATTTTTATTATGCAAATCATGCTGGAGACAGCATGACAATCCTTGCTGCTTCTAAGGAAGCCACCTTGGAAATGGCAGTAGAGCACTTGCTTTGATTGGAGTAGGTGTGTTCCTGGAGAAAGGATGAGCCAAAGAGCTTGAGACATATTTGCATTCCAACTTCTGTTGTGGCACTGTAACACCAGAAAGTTGATTCTCTGAATTCTAGTTCAGAGAGAGCTTCAGAATATCAACCGACACCTAATTTTAGGCCCTCTGGGCACAATTATCCTATTCCCTTTGTCATTAAGGGATGAAACTTGTTGTCATTGCTGATATTTTGCGTTTTAAAAATCTGAAAGCCAATGTTTGTTTCTTTCTCTGCTCCTCCCATAAAATCAATATGCCTTTTTGGAACTGCAGTATGTGTCTATTATGTTTCTGCTTTTCTACTCCTTTTCAAGCAGAAGGTTGCAAGAGCCATGTTCATTTCCTTGAAGGAATGAGTTCTTCACCACAAGAAGCTGCAGAAGGGTGAATCCTGAGCAATGGGGAAAGCAGTAGTTCACTGTTTGGGTCTTTTGTTCTAACTACAGTAAACCATGTTTGTGAAACCGAATTCTCTGCTTATACCTTTGAAAGTAGGACTACGATAAAATATTTACAGGTATGGCATGAGGAGTAGCTAATGAGTGTCTCCAGTGTTCTCAGCAAAGCAGCAGAGGTAATATGTAATGCGTGTGAAACATAAGTTTTGTTCAGAAATCTTTATAGTACAGTAAAACACTTAATACTCTGACTCCTATTAATACATAACAACATTGCCCTCAGTTAAGGTATTTTCTTCTCTTTAAATTGCCCCAAACATCAGACTATTTTAGGGCAGGTAAAATCCTATCAAAAGCTCATCTTGTTCTAGGTTTAAAAAAAAAAATAATTAAAAAATGCTGCAATTGTTGGTCTCTGCTGTTTGTATTCATGCAAAAGGAAACAGGTGTATCATTTACATGCTGGCAAGACCGTCAGCTTGTGTGTTAGAAACTGTGGGCCTGCTTCTGCGCCTTCGGTGTGGGAGGTTGAGCCTGTCCTTTGCAGACAGTAGTTGGTGGGACACAGTGAAGGGCAGCAGAGCTTGAAGCCCCTGTGCTGATCCAAGCAGTGCTCGTGCTCCCCCTCAAGCCCTTCATGGTTTTCGTAGAAGGTAGGTGGGAGCCATTACCATGAGCAGGGACCGGTAATACCATTTAGTGCATTTTTTCGGCTTTACGACGTTAGCCGTATATGAATGTGATGCACCTTGTGAACATGGGGAGAGCAGGGAAGGTGCATTGCGCAAGGTGACGACATGCTTTCCAAAGCTCAAAATTCACCCAAACTTAGATCAGTTCTTTCTAGAAAACGGTCAGGCAGTCAGTGTACTACATCTGGTGCTTACGGTGCTAGCTGAGATCATTTGGTTGCTCCCTTGTCTGCTTATTTGCTGCATTGGTCTTGTTAGGGAAAGGACCGACGTCTCCCTGGGGTGCGCTCAGGACCGGGGAAGCTGCTTCTCCAGCAAAAGCTTCTGCTGCAGCAGCAGCGTCTTTAGCAGCAGCGGCGCTGGAGAAGGACGTATTTCCTTGATGAAAGCCAAGTGTCTGCTCAATTCCAGTTTTCAGCTCTTGTTTGGAGGACAGTTTAAAAGCCAGAAAGTTCTACATTTTCTCCTTTTTAAAAAGTAGCTGTATCATGTTGAGTTGAACTTTATAATTTAACTTTAGGGAACAGCGAGGGCTGCAAGACTTCTGTCTTCAAGATGAATGTTTCTGACACCTATGAATAACTTTTTGCACATCTGTCGGGGAGAGTGTTCTACAGGAGCAAATGCAGCATCAAAACAATATTTCCCTCTCTGAAAAGAGAGTGCTGCCTCTGCTGCAGGCTAAGTCTTTGGGTTTTTTGTTTCATGATAAAAATGTAATGTTTTTGCTGCTTGGTGGCAGAGCACAGAAAAGGCACGTGAATTGAAACCTTCAGAACGTACAGTGATCCCTTCTTAAAGATCCATATAAAAAAGTTTTATTGGCTTTTTTATTTTTGGTAATATGCCTGTAATATTTCTCTAAGGTGTTTACCCTTTGAAAGTTGAAAGCTGTGTGATACAAACAGACTTGTAATAAAACACAACCTCCTTATAGAAGTTAACACTAAAAATAATTCTGGTGGTGCCCTTGGGGTATTCATCAGCTAGTGACAGCGGCTGCATTTTCACAGTGGAAAAGCAGGGGCTGGTAAGGTCAAGGAGGATGAGTCTGTATTCCTATGGGGAGCTTGGTAGGAGCATCCAGGGGTTTTTGAGCTTTTATGGATAAAATGGATGTGTTTTTCTGACAATATTGTTTTAAAATACCTGGGAAGCTGGAACAAGCCCAAAACAGTTCCAGTGCCTGCTTTCAGTATGTGTTTGTTTTAGGGCCCTCAGATAGCAGGTCTAGCTGACCTCTACTAATAACTTACATGTTTCAAAACTAGAAAATCCCAGCGGAATTCTGATCAATCTCTGCATACTTCTGTTGAAACAATGATAAATGGTAATCTTGGCTTTTGCTTTACTTCTTCTATGCTTTTAAAAACACTGCCCTGGTTTGCTCTCTGCAAAATGACTCACTGAAATGTCTGCATCACCAGAAATTAATCCCACCTCTGCGTGCTCTTCATTTTCCAGATGATGATCCTGTAAAATCTGTTTAACGGGAAGACTCTCTGACCTCCTTATGCTCATGGGTGCAAAATGGTATCTCGGGCGAGCATGGGTGCAGGTGACCGTGTTCGGCACGTGGTTTGACTGATGGTTCCCCGACTTGTGCCAGCAGACAGGAGAGGTCCTGCTGGACCAGAGACCTCACTTGGCTGGCGGGAGCACGGTCACAACCCCCCCGCCCCCCGTGGCAGATGTCAATGTGATAGGATTCGAGCACGCACTGCTTTTGTTCTCGTGCGGGAGGGAAACTTCATCAGAAACACAGATGAAATTCCAGCCTTATCTTAGGGAACGCGTGTGGGATTCAGGCATGCAGTGAGAGAAGAGAGCCAGCCCCTTTTCAGGCTTTTTGCTCCTGCCATCCTGTGCGAAGGATAGTCTGCCGTACCTTAAAGTTCTTAAACTCTGCTGGGATTTTAAAGGAGTATCGGCGTGGTATGCTTGTGATGTCGCTCCCTTTGTTTGCCTATTGCCATATACCCTGGCCGGCTCTATAGGAGACCTGTCTGTGGAGTGCCTTTTAATGTTTAGATCCAGCAGTGATTAGAATACACTAATGCCCAGTGGGTATATGTGTCATTTTTTAACAGCTGCCGAGCTTTCTCCCTGCTGCTCCAATTAACACATTCAGCACACACTTGCCGGTGAGTGGGCTGTGTGTATGGATTAAACCACTTTGCTATTTATTCATCCAGCATACGTGATGCCAGAAATGGATCGGCGTGTTTCCTCTTCCTACACCAAATGAAATCAAACGGGCTCCCGAGCCTGTGCCCGGGTAAATACGAGGGCAGGGTTTAACCGGCAAATGCAAACCTGTTTTGCCTTGAGATGTGGTTCAGTCCATTGACTAACATCGATCCGCCTCCCAGCCCCTCTTCAAATGATGGAGACACAGGACAGGGCGCTCTCAGTGCTGGGCTTCCCCTTGCTGGCAGGCAGGTCTCTTCAACTTTGTCCTCTGCTGTTTAATAACTGCTTGAAATCCTGACTTTCTCCTTTAGCTTTAATGTTTTCTTCCTTTATTTTCATGTTGAAATATTCTAGTCAGTAGATTTGATAAAGTCCACCCCCCCCTTTTTTTTTTTTAAAAGGGAAAACAATATGCTTCCTAGTCAGAGCTGAGATAAGGGAGGGGTTTCTTAGCGGTACCGGAGCGGCTGGTTGGAGGCTGCAGCTTTGCTCCGGTGCCTGCGGTCGGTTCATGCTGGGACAGCTCTTTGTGAAGCGGAGGGCGAAGGGGGCTGCCGGCTGGTGCTGCTGAGGAAGGAGATGGAGCGCTTCTTGGGCTTCGTCAAGCAGATAAGGAGATCGAGAAGAAGAAAAGGCAAAAAGTACCGGCCGGAGGAGGATTACCACGAGGGCTACGAGGACGTCTACTATTATGCCTCAGAGCATTTTCGAAGTAAGTATTTTGCATAACCTCATTTTCCTTTGGTTGTGATAAATGTTATGCTTTTAAGGTTTTTAAAAAAACGTTAAGCCCCCAAAACGCAAACGATATCCCTCCCTTGCTAGAATCTGAGCCTCACGCGAGTATTAAAAGGTCGGTCCCTGATAGGGCTTTATCTGGCTGTGACTGCTGGTGAACAATACAAAGCAGCTGAAGTGGCACAGCTGCTCTCAAAGTAAGCGGGGTCTGTCTGCAAACCCGGTGAGATTTCAGGTGCAGTTAATTGAGTCTGCTGGAAACCTTTTGTTGTAACACTTGGTGTTGAGAAGCGACAGGGTGGTGGCAGCCCTTGCAGAGTGCTTTTGGAAAGCCGGGTGGATATTTTTAAAGCTCTATAAAGACAGCAGTCCCTCGTCGCTAAGTTGGAGATTAATGGGTATTACCGAGGGAGAGCCAGTCCTCTGAGCCTCTGCTGTGACCTGGTCTTTTTGGTAGTAACTCAGGTGGGCTGCTTCCCCGCTGCAGGTCCAGGACCACTCGTGAAGAATTACGTGGTGGGTTTTGTTTGCTTTACGCTCACGTGACGGCAGCAGCTCTCCCCAAACCAAAATAAACTGCCTGCTCGGAAGCCTGTGCAAAGCATGCCTTGTTCCCTGCAGCTCGTTCGGGTTTGTCCCCTCTACCCGTCAGGCTTCGGAGCTGCCGGACTGCCTTGGGCTTCTCCGGGAGGGGGGGACGTGCCCCGAGGTCTCCCAGGACGGTGGGAGGGAAACCACGCTCAGCCCCTGCCCCGGGTATTGGGCAGCGCTGGCAGCGCGAGGTGTCGGCCGTACAACCGGTCATGCACAGAAATCACCTTTTTAAAAGGTTTCTGCTGTTCTGGCCGGGGGTTTGGGAGCTTTGCAGTGAAGCTGTGCCTTTCGTTGAGCAGCTGAAGTTTGATGCACTTTGTTTTGTTGTTCTGCACTTTGTTGAGTGGCTGTCGGTATCTTTTTTGCGTTGTTTGGCTTTGTTTCCACTTTGCTGAAATAAATCATAAGAACCTCATATCTGTTTTAAGACAAAACGATGAATGCGATTGTGCCTTGCAGCACCGGAGTACTGGTATCCTGTGGAAAATTAGGAAGCAAGAGATTTTCTTCTTGGTTTTCTCCCAGTGCTCCATGCTTGCCTGTCTCCAAAAGTAAACTAACGTAGGGTGTTTGGTTGTTTACTGGGTTTCCCCTTCATACAATCTTGATCTCTTTCCATTTTTAAGAAAATTCACCATGCTGATAGTCTTACAATTTATCTATGTTGTTAAGATGGAGTTCTTATAAGAAAAAGACCTATTTTGGGGCAATACAGTCATAACAGGTAACACACTAACATAAAATCTTCTACACAAGAACTAAAAATTTTAAATCTACTTAGCCCCGAAAAATGTGAAAATGATATGTGTTAGTGAAAGCACATAACTTTTTCTTGCTTTAATATGCAAATCAAAGGAACGTGTCAAAGCAGTATGTCAAAATATTTCCTTAGCTGACTGTTGTTGAAGGTCTTTTAAATAAGAAAGCAAAACCCCTCCAAAAACTGTCACATGTAATAAAGATTTCTTGAATGCTGATTAATAAATTATTAACTCTTGACTTAATGTAGGGCACTAAGATTGAGCCAAATATTTAATAGGTTTTTCCTTTTATTCTACTTAGAAAATAAAAGGATAGTACATGCTTCAGCCTGTGGAGGTCATAAGTATTTCATACTGGATGAAGCTGTGTCAGGTTTTGAAGTGGGGTGCACAACAGTGATCACAATCCTCAGACTGAATGGTCAAAATAGTGCACAGTCCTATGGAGTTGGGTGCACAAGGAGTTTGCAACTTCTTGCAGTTTAACATGTCCCAGGAGATTTGAGCCATGAAGTCTTTACAGAGATTCCACATCAAATGCAATTGCTCCTCAAGGGCTTCTTTTGTCTGGTCTTTCCGTGTGCTGTATGTGTCACCGTTTTGGTTCTATAGGTGTGGTAGCTACTTAAAGCAATGTACAAAATGTGAAAAGATGCTGCTGGTGCTACTATAAATGCTCCTTGAAATTGAATTTCATGTAATGGGGACAATGAAATGTTTCATATTTAATTTAATTATGATTTGGTGTTATGCTGTTTACAGTGCAAATTTAGAGTAATTGCAGAGCTTTTACTAGCCATTCCTTCTTCATTTGTATGCTTAGAAGAATGCCTGCTTGAGAATAAGATCGTATATATTGGTATGATTTTCAGAATATCAGAGCTAGTGAAATCAAAGACCTGTTGTTCATTCAATTGAGTGGAGTTGGAGCTTTTTTAGATTTAGTTTCCTCTCACTGCATTGTTATCCAGCCGTCCTCTGTCGTCCTTTATGAGTTACATATCCAGTTAGCCAGTGCATTTGAAGTCTGAGCCAATCGCTTTATGAGCTTGTTAGTCTCTCTTCCCCACTTCCTAGTATTGCTTAGAGTGTTGTATGGAGGCAGAATTAATGGAAAAATGCAGAAACTACATTAGAATAACCAAAGGATCAAACAGAAAGAAAACAAAGTTAAAAATAGAATAGGCCTCTGGGAATCAGAGGGAAAAGGTGACTTTAGTTTGTCCTCAGCCCAGCTGTGCCTGGATATTGGGATATTGTAGCTCCTGCTGTTAGGTATACTGTCTTTACTTCTCTGAAGCTTTGTCGTGGACGACCACATTAGCTGTGATATTGAGACAAAGCTGGATGAAAGGAAGGTGCAGTAGCGCTTAAAGCTCCCCGGGTAAAAAAAGAGACCGCAGCTCTCGAGTCAGATGTCTTTTTGCTTGGACATTTCATCCATTTGGGTTCAGTTAGATGGATATCCTTGTTTTGACATGCAACATCACCTCTCCTGTCTTTCTGAAGAGTCTCTTTCTGAAGAGTCTCTTTCTGTGCTATGTAACGCTAGAATAACTAAAATAATTTTGGTACGCAAACACATATTGACATGAGTAGTGCAGGTGTCATACTCATTTCAGTGAGACTTTGCAGTGTGAACATAGTGGGTGATGAAATTGCTACCCAACCTACTCAGACAAGTTGGTGCTTATTGCATAAAACGCTTTAAAAAGCATTATATTTATCTTGCACAGCATTACGGCACTGCCATTCAACTTGTTCCTTTTAATGAGGCTTTGCATGAAAAAGCCCCTTGTTATATTATTACCAAGACTGATAGTGAACGTCAGGAATGCTGTGTAGCAGAGCTGCCTGGAATGCTTCCAAAAATGACATATGTCCTTTCTCTGGAGTCAGGGTGTTTTGCCAAGACCTTTGAGTTTCAGCCTAGTCTTGAGCAGGAAGGTGGTTTTGGGACCCAGCCTGATTTGGTCACCTCTGACCAAAACAAACACAACCCCCTTCTTCCTCCACCCCAGTCTGATTTTACAACTAAGTCTTTTATTTAGCAAAACACTTGGAAGGGGTTGGGTTTTTTCCAAACGGTTTTGGAACCTTGCAGGTTGCACAAAATGTGATTGTCACGATCTGCCCATGCGGGTCCAGAGGGCATTGCTGTGGACGCTTACTGTTAAATTTTGTCTCATTTATGTTACTTCTCGTTTCTGTAATCCATCTCCTCCTGAAAGGTACTGTGTTTTCATTGGTGGTGGTTCTTGTTATGTTGTTCCTCCCAACATGATGTCAGCAGCATAGTCCATTGGCATAGAGATTTTATTTTCTGTGTTGATGCAGTGAAAATATTGAAGAATGATCCCAAAAACCAATGTCTAAAGAATTCTGCTAGTAAAGTCCCACTAACCTGAAAAGTCCTATTTTTTTAGCCCTGTCCTTAAAATGTTCCATTTAGTCACTCAGAGTCCCACAAATAATTTCTTCTATCCTTTGTCAAGGCCTAGTATATCTTGTTTGACAAGAGCATTGATATTTTAGACAAAGTAGTCTGACATAGTGTCTCTGTGGTAAAGTCATGTTATCGTTTTTCTGCTTGATGCCCTTTATTAATACTTCCACAATTCTTGTGTAAGAATCACCTGGTTCCTCAGTTTTAGGACAATAACCTCTTTGAATTTGCCTCCAAAATGCATGTAATGATCTTTCCCTTCTTTCCATTAATTGTCCCATCTCTCTCCCCGTGTCATCATTGGAAAGTGAAGGTAAGGTATTTGACTCCTAGCCTAGCAAATAAGGTAAAATGGAAAACCTGAAAGTTTTATATAACTCAGAGTTGAAAATGTCCTCTTTGTTGACTGAAATCTGGGAATAATTAGTTGAAATCATAGAATCATAGGATGGTTTGGGTCAGAAGGGACCTTAAAGATCATCTCGTTCCACCCCCCTGCCATGGGCAGGGACACCTTCCACCAGACCAGGTTGCTCCAAGCCCCATCCAGCCTGGCCTTGAGCACTTCCAGGGATGGGGCAGCCACAGCTTCTCTGGGCAACCTGTTCCAGTGCCTCACCACCCTCACAGGGAAGGATTTCTTCTTTGCCTCTAATCTAAATCTACCCGCTTTCAGTTTAAAACTGTGAGCACTTGTCCTACCCCTACAGGCCCTGATAAAAAGGCTTTCTCTGTCTTTCTTACAAGCCCCCTTTATATACTGAAAGGCCACAACAAGGTCTCCCTGGAGCCTTCTCTTCTCCAGACTGAGCAACCCCAACTCTCTCAGCCTGTCCTCATCGGGGAGGTGCTCCAGCCCCTGATCATCTTCGTGTCCCTCCTCTGGACCCGCTCCAGCAGGTCCATGTCCTTCTTATGTTGGGGACGCTGGAGCTGAACCCAGTACTGCAGGTGGGGTCTCAGGAGAGGGGAGCAGAGGGGCAGAATCCCCTCCCTCGACCTGCTGGTCACGCCGCTTTTGATGCAGCCCAGAACACGACTGGCTTTCTGGGCTGCGAGCGCACATTGCCGGCTCATACTCAGTTCTTCATCCCCTAACACCCCCAAGTCCTTCTCCTCAGGGCTGCTCTCAACCCGCTCATCGCCCAGCCTGTATTTGTGCTTGGGATTGCCTGACCCGTGTGCAGGACCTTGCACTTGGCCTTGCTGAACTTCATGAGGTTCCCCCAGACCCACCGCTCAAGCCTGTCCAGGTCCCTCTGGACGGCATCCCTGCCCTCCAGCGCATCGACCGCACCACACAGCTTGGTGTTGTCGGCAAACTTGCTGAGGGTGCGCTCAACCCTGCCGGCCATTTTACTGACAAAGATGTTAAATGGTGCTGGTCCCAATACCGACCTCTGAGGAACAGCGCTTGTCACTGCTCTCCACTTGGACATCAAGCAGTTGACCACAACTCTTTTTGAGTGCGACTGTCCAGCCAATTCCTTATCCATCAAGTGGTCCATCCATCAAATCCACGTCTCTCCAATTTAGAGACAAGGATGTCATGCGGGACAGTGTCAAATGCTTTGCACAAGTCCAAAATGAATATTTGGTATATAATACGCTATTTGGGATGATATCAGCAGAAAAACTCCACTTGGGCATTATTCACCAACACAACTCAGTGTTATGGTGCAGAAACTCCCTCAGATGCCAGAACCTTACTGACGAATGTCTTTGCATTTCATACCCTGGGTGGCTTTAAAGCTGTATTAAATATTGATAGAAGAGACTTGGTACTGAAATAGCACTAAGACAAAACACCAAAGGAAGTGATATGCCTATGGTTTTGTAATGCTACGGCCAGTAGCAGCATCACTCTTGTCAAGATTTTCTCCATTTCGTAAATTGGTACAAATAGTTCCTGTTTGCAGCAGTCTCATGGATTTGATTGGGGCTGTAAAAGAGTTAATGGTTTTATGAGTAATGTGGCGACAAGGGCATTGAATATCTGTAGCTTGGGTTGCAGAGATGTTAATTGATCTTAAGGGCGAGGAATGCAGGACAACCGCTTTTCATTTTACAAAGAGTGTGTGTTGCTGGTCTGCAGTTTAATTGGGTGTGTGTTTGGGGGGGGAGGAGAGTGTCTCCTCCTGTCACAGATCTTGTCTTGTCAGTGCAGTAAAATCTTGGCTTTCATTGAAACTAAAGGTAATACATTTGTTGCAGCCTAGAAAAAAGGCTTGGTGACTTGAGCAGAGAATGTGGCAGGCCTTGAAAACACAATGAAAATAATCTTTTTTAAAATAGCTGAAGTTTATTAAAGCTTCTTATTTCCTTCTCCTTAATGACTGCTTCATGATTATTGGACCCTGGAGATTTTTATTAATGGATTATAGTTCTTCAGTATTTCTGTCTGTTTTCCACAGAAATTTTACATTTTTTTCCTAAAGCAGTGGTGCAACAGCCAGTTTAAGTTTGTTAGTGATAGGATTACTTTTTTAAATGACCCTTTGTGGCTCTTCTACAAGTGGCCCTTAGACTGCTGGGGCAGCACAGAGCATGGATGGTAAAACATTGCTTTAGAGTTACTTGAGGGAAACCAGCTTATTTATTTTAAATCACTGAAATAATGAGACCTGAGTTATATAATTCTTTGCACGAAGTGTAAACACGTCTCTCTGCTAGCAATTACGAGTGTACAATTTCTGTGCTACTTTTCTTTCATTTACTTTCCAGTCCTATTCTTTACTGAATAATTAAAGATCTTGATTTTCTCTGCTCAAGAAATGTATTTGTTATAGGCCTTCCTCCTCTTACAGTGGCTGCTGGTGTGAGGCTGTACCTTCAGCGTTTTAGAGAATTTGGCACCCTTTATATTTTAGTGTACCTAGAATATATGATATTTAGGTTCAAACAATGAAATTTAGAGAGATCTGGACTTGCTAATTCCTGAAATGATGCGTAAGTTCATGGTTTTAATCATGACTTTGTCAATTTACATCATGAACTTGTAGTGATGCAATTATTTTTTCCCTTCGGATGTTGTGAAGTGAATGAAACATCAGGTGTTATGAACTAAGATTAAAGAGAGAGGTATAAGCAACTACTGAGGTGTCAGTTTTAATACTGGCTTTCGGTTCCAATGGAAAACTTAAAACAATTAGTGGAACAAAGTAGGAAACAACAATATAAGCCCCTTGCTGATGAGATTATGAACATTTATTGAACGATTGCTGTGTTTCTTCAGCAGGGCACCCCAGCAGCTATAATTAATCATCAGCATGAATATAAACACCTGTTTACCATAGATAGTATTTGTATAAGGCAAATTAGGTAGTCATATGTGCAGAAATTACTAGGCAGCTTCGTGTAATGTTTTTCAGCAGAAAAGAGCAGGGGTAGTGCTGTGGCTGGGTGCGGGAGTCTGTGACGACCAGGCTGCTGATGACCCGGGCACCTGAACGCTGCCGACTGTGTTCGGAGGACTTTCTAGTTTCCCTCTGAAACCCAGAAAACGATACACAAATCAGCACGCAAGACTATTGGCAGTTCTGAGGACGCGTACTCCAAATTTAAAAGGCAGTAGAACTAAGGGTGCCTACAGAACCTTAATTTGGCCTCTCTTTAATGAGTCCTTAACGAAGGAGTATGTGCTTGGTTTCGCTGTGGCGCTTGTGATGGATTCGGCGTGTGCCTGGCCTTCCCACCACCCTTCCCATCGGGGCTCATCCCTCGGTTTCCCTGACTTGCAAGCTTGAATTTGCAGACATCTGGCACGAGTTGCTGCAGCATGCCAGGGGAAGTATGCTCTGTATGTATAAAAAATTATATAAGCCTGACTGTTCTGAAAATCCAGCCATAAGGCATCTCAGGCTGCAACCTTTAAATTGTTGCGTACCTTTGATGATAATCTCTCTGCGCTCTAGCTCTCCACCTATGAAATGAGGTTAATGGTACCTCTCCAGTATGCTATGAAAGTAAATTAGTGTTTGCTAAGCTCTCGAATGCTATGGTGATGAGCACCGTAGAAGAGCTCAGGAAGAAACTGTCTGTCCGGAGAGAATGAATGGTGCATGGGAACTAAGGCATGGAATTCCACTTCGAGCAATGAGGGGAAAGCAAGGTCTTGAATAATTTTTGGGGTAGTTAAAATCATTTATTTGGGGCATTAAATGAGACAAGGTCTCATGCAAAAAGTAGGAGATCATGTAATTAAAGATTGTGTTGTAATGCATATGCAAAAGGAGGCCGAATTGAGGCTTGCTAGCATTCTCAAATCTGGCGCTTGCAGCTTGCGGATTGCTTTGTTAATGGTTTGTGTGTGCGTGTGCGGGTAGTAGAGAATACGGAGCAGCAGTTCCTTGGGTTTTAGCATGCAGTGGAAATTCCATAATGGCAGGTTACCGACGTAATACTCACTGTAAATGAACCAAAATCTCCTTGGTGGCAGAAGTAAAATTAGGTGAGTGGCCATAGGGTCTGATGACACCCGTAGCACTTCAAGTGCATTTTTTAGTACAGTCCCCGTGCTGATGCTGGGAGCACTGTGGGCAGCTGTGGGACGGAGGAGTCGGGTTTATTTTTTGGCTCTCCCTGGGCACTTGGAACAGGTGATGAGAGACGTTCAAGGAGAACTCTCCTTGGAAAAGTGGCCAAGGGAAGAGCCCAAACTAGAGGAGGCGTGAGGTCTCACCGCCCCGTGGGAACGTGCGGAGGGGACCTCGCCGCTCCGCTCCTGCAGCCCCTCCGAGGGAAAGCGAGGAATGAACCCTCCGGTTTGCCCAGCCTGTTCTGTACTCGCTGGACACCGTATACAGTCTGGAGCCTCTGTGCAAGGCACACGGACACCACGTCTTCTGCGTGAAGCTGATGCCGGAGATTGGCCACCAGAGGTGGTTTTCCAGGTGCCAAAATTAGGCTCATAGGTGTAGGCTTGGTGCTTGTAAGACCTGTGTGTACCTGCTTGGGTGTGGAGTGGAGGAGGACAGAGGTGGAAGGGAAGATATTTATGGGACAGTGAGCAATTTCTTTGGAGATACTAAAAACTTAACTGGACAAGGCTGCAAGCACCCTGATCTACCTCTTTAAGTGAGATCTGACTTCAAACCTGGCTGTGCTCTGAGCAGGGGACTTGGGCCAGAGGACTTCCAGAGAGCCATTCCCACCTCAAATATTATGTGATTATATGAGAGGGAACCTTGGTTATAGAAGAAAGGAGGACTGTGGAAGGTGGAAAGGAGAAAAGAGAGATTAAAGACATCTCTGGGGGAAACACTGTTTGAATGAAACTATGAAAAAGAAAGTGAAACCAAAAGTATGCAGATACCATGTGAAGTATTAACTCTGTAGGTGGTGGGTTCAAATTTGTTTGCAATTTAAGAAGGTCTGTGGCTGCTCAGGTCTATGTTGTTTGGATAACACTGTCCCTCTCTCAGAGGGGGAAACTCCTGGCTCACCAATACACCCTGTTGCTATTCTGTCAGCTGGTAGCATCTCTATTTAAAAAAAAAAACCAAAGGATTCCTAATGTGTTACAAATAAACGCAGTAAAAAATGAGTGGTACACAAATACACGTTTTAAATACAGAGCGATATTAGCTTTTTGCTCTTGCTTTCTGCAGGTTAGAGTAGAAAATAACGTAAAGCCCTGCTGACCTGCTACCTGCGCCCCATTTGCAGGACCCCAGTGAAGTTGTGTAGTCAACAAGAGATGAGTCACAGCAGGAGCTGCGGGCTGCGGTGCCAGCTGTACTGCACTGAACGCTTGGAAATCAAAAGGGATTTTGCCACGCTGTCTGATAGGGATGTTGCGCCTGACAGCCTAGTTTAGGGGAAATTAGAAGATGCCTGTGAAGGAAAGTTGGGAGAGAGCCTGGATCCCTGGCAGAGGGCTGCCAGCAGCAGTGCTCAGGTCAGTTGTCAGTAAATCTAAATACGTCCAGTGGCATTTGCAATTCGGAAAGCAGGAGCACGGATTTTCCTTTGAGTGGTGGTAGAATTTCACGTGGCTTGTCATGAAAGTGCTACGTTCCCTTTCATTGCTAAAAGGAGACGGGAGCGACTTCTGAAACGGAGAGACCAAAGCTGTTCAGGCTGGTGGCTGTAACTGCCCATCAGTAATTAAATGGAGTGCAGCAAGATGGTGGAGCTGCTGACCCCGCTGAAATCCCGAGGAGTTTAGTGACGCTTTGGTAGTCTCTGAAGTGCTCCCTCTGTAACTTGGCCCATCTTTCACCTGGGCTTCCCAGAAGGTTCCCAGAGGAGTTGTGCAAGGGACCCCCAGCACTTCCGAATCTGTTGCCGTTCGCTTGTGCCGTACCCTGCCTGGGAAAAAGAGAGAAGTCTTCTCGAGCTTAGGGCAGTAATGATTTGCTTACGTTTTTCTTGGTATACTCTAAACATAATTACGAACCCAGAAGAATATTTAGGGATGTGGTGGGTTTTGATAACATCCCTCTGCTCTCCCGGCCATCACGCGTATCTTTGCTGGCTTATTCGGGCACAGGAGGGCAGGGAGGGAGAGGTTTGTCTACGGGAAAGAGTGCGGCCATCCCTTTAAAATACCGCTGCTCCTGAGCGTATCGCGAGGGATGGAGAAAGCGCTGAACGTTACCATTTTGTAACTGGGACTTGATTTGCTTATTGATTGCAACTTGATTTGCAATTCAGTGTTTGTGTTTTGTTCTCGGGTGGGTAGAAAACAGTGCTCCTTTCTAGTTCCTTTTGGTTTTTTTCACTACTTCTCTGAACTTGGGCTCTTATAAAGCATCTGAAGGGCTGTGGATTTTGTAGGGCAGATTGTGTCATGCAAATTGTTTCCAGAGAGTGAGCAAGACTGTCGAAGGCTGTTCTAGTTACAGCCTGGAGTTGGTGGTCCTTTGTGCTGTACAGATAATTGGGCTTTTTACAGCCACATGTCCCTTCACAGTAGGTTGTTTTCTTTCTCATAGATAATGACAGAAGTTTATTAGCTGTTGGTTTAAGTCTGTTACAAAAATGCGGTGCTGGTGGCATAATTATTCGGGAGGTTACATCAATGTGAGTAGAGAAGGTGGCCAAGGTAACACGCTGCTGCGTTGTATGAAAATAGCTTTGATATACAGAAAATGCTCAAGCCCTCTATTTCTCACAATATTTCATTAAGACAATTTTTAAAATTCTGTGAAAGTAATTGCTTGGAACGCATTCTTACATAGCTTCAGTATGTTGGTATTTTATGCACTGGTAAATTGTCAGTGAATTTGCAGGTAAGGGAAATGTAGTTTTGGTCAGTGATCTCTGTGATAAAACGTCTTCTAAGTCTTGATGACTTGGGGAGTATGTCTTATATGATTAATTAATGGATGATAAGTAGCAGCAGCTTTATGGCCTTAGATATATGTAAACTACCACTAACTGATACAGGGACATGTACAAATAAGGAGAAGAATTTTAACTTGATTTTGAGTAACCTACAGAAGGTAATTAATAAACACTCATGATCACTTCTGCTCATTTAAACTGCTTCTCTAAACAGTTAAAATTGTTCCTATGATTACTGTTGATGCTATCTTGGTAGCAGTTTATATTTTTTAAATGCATAGCTAAATTAAACTTTAAAAAGAATCTGAGAAACCAGCTGTATTTAAAAACCTGTAATAGTTTAATAGGTGAATTGTCCTGAGTTTTTCTTTTGAATACTGTAGTGACTGGAAATGATCAGGGCTTCCTAGAAGATCACTGGATGCTTTATCAGCCTGTAGGCTCCTAATTTCAGCTTGTGGAATCTGGAAAATTTGTCCTTTTTTGAAGTCCAGTCTAATAAAGTAACAAGGACCATAGCGTGGAGGGAGAGGTTAGGTGATGATACCTATGAAAGAACACACATTTTGGTATTTTGGTATTGCATTCAGCCTGCTGTGTACTGTAGCATCTTTTTTTTTAACTCCCCTCCCCTTTGCTGATGTGTGTAGTTCTTTAATTCTTCAACTGAGCCTTGGGCAATTGAGTGACCCTGTTTTATTGGGGATTTTTGTTTTCTCAAAGTGGAAATTTCATGAATTTTCTGAATTACAAGCCTGGAAGCCCTTTCTCTTCACATATCCTGAAGTCCTTTAAAGTATTTGAAAAATACAGTCATGGTAGACAGTACCCCCTGAATTTACAATCTAAGAAAGATTTTCCTTGCAGTTTTGTCATAAAATCAAATCATATTGCAAAGGAAGGTAACACATCCCATCTGCAGCTACTTAAACCTTCGTGCAAGCAAGGGCTTTCTAGTCACTTTTGGACTAGAAAGGATGGATGCATAGATGCGTGTCTTTAATACAAAGCGGAAAACTCCTGTTCATGGTCCACAATATGTGTTTTTCTTTTAAAAAGCACAAGTTACTAGTATTGTGGCTGCCAGCTGCTCTTTCTACTTGCTTATTTAAACCGAATTGTATGTGCTGCTCAGCAGACCAGGAGGATGGTCTGTTGTTGGTGTGACAGCGTGGTCTGGAGCTCGAGATGTGTACGGGCTGCCTTTAGGCTTGACCTGAGGCCACTGGGGATGCCTTAACTTAAACTTAGGTCAAAAAAAAAATGCGAATAGGAAGCTGTCTGGGGAAGAAGCAGAGGAAGTGAAGTTCAGATAGCCTTTGCATCTGCAAATTCAGCTGTCTTACTGAGAGATTGCGGTCTTGGGTTTTAATGTGTTTTTCCGTGCATCTTAAAATGCACGGAGAGATTTATTTGTTTGTTTATTTATAGCTGCTGCATGGGAAACAAAGCTCTCAAAAATCTGTCTGCAGTGATTGCACTTTTCCTGGTTGGTGTTTATTTTATCAAGCAGATTTGTAGAGCTGACAGTGGTTTTTGTGAGGTTTTATCTTGTCTTGGCAGTGCCTTGCTGTAGGCCAGCCGAAGATTTGGTCCTGCAAATGCCGGGCGTGCGGGTAACTCCATTAGTGTGAGCAGTCCCACTGGCAGAGGTTAGATATAAGGGTCTGTAGCAGTGAACCCTAAAGAAAATGGTGTGTATGGGTAGAATAAAACAGTAATTCTAAGAGTTTCTTCCAAATGTTTGTTGTTTGTGTTGTGTTTTTGTACTCTGTTCCACTTTCTGGCAGAGATAAAAAGATATTTTGACTGAGAGATCAGCATCCCTGGATTGTTTGCTCTGAGATAATTTGTAAGCATGCGCGGCTTTTTTTCATTTTGGTTCGCAAGTGAAATTTTTCATACTTCAAAAACAAAGCCAGTTGATTAGTTCTGCATTATTTCATTTCAATGCATGATTTCAGCCTTGTTCATTAAAGCTGAAGTGGAAAACCTGGGTCTGAAGGACCACTGTTGACAGGAACCACTAGCCTGGAGCAGAGAATTCAATAATCATTGATTAATACAGTTTACTGCTGATTTCTTTTCTTTGAAAAAGGCAATTATTCTTGCCAATATCTTTTATACATGAGCCTTCACTTCAAATTTAAAATTTTAACCTGTAATAATAATGACAATGTTTTAAACTGTAATGCTGCTGGGGGACGGGGTGGGGAAGCGGGGGGGGTGGGGAAGTGAGGCTTATTTAACACTGGCTGCAAAATGCTGTTCCACTGAAGCAAAAACTGAAGTAGATAGATGTATTGTAGTAAATATCAAATGCCTGTCAAGTACAGTGATTTTATTATTTTATTGTATTTTTATTCACTTGGAGGAAAATGGTTTCCGGTGGAGCTTTAGAGAAGACCCGACTGCTGCTCTTTACTGTATGGAAGCCAATTACTGCTACAGAATCCAAGCAAACAAATGTGTGTTCCCTTTGGTGTGGAGGCCAGTGGGGGTGCTGAAGTTGTAGACTGCATTTTGGACAGCTAAGCACGTTTGTACGTGTATGTAGGAAACGCACGTGCGGGGAGGTGAGAGCTTGAAGTTTTTTGGTAGGGTGTAAAAGATGGAAAGCGGCAAAAGATTAGCTGTGTGTTTGTATTGATCCCTCTGCTAGAGCCGCCCAGTGTTGTTTCTCCAGATGTGTGAAAAGAAGGACCCGAAGAACTTGCAACGCAGCGGACTTCTGAGGTGCAGTCACTGTGGAAAAAATCATTTAAGTCTGGAGCTTAGGGTTGCAGCGCAGAGATCAAACATACAAAGCTTTGGTCTCTGCGGTTTTAGACTGAAGTGTAATGCAGAACCGAGCGACTGCCCTTGCTGTGTGAAGGTCCTGGTGGGGTTGGCCGGCGGGGAGCAGGTGGGGGCACTCCTTCCTCGGAGCCTCTCCTGTGAGGGCAATTATTACGGGAAAAAACACTCGAAGTTGAAATTTCGACTCAAGTATGTGTGTGTCTGTGTATATATATGGTGCGGGAATCATTACTTTTGAGCAGAAACTTATTCAAGAAGAGCACGTACAAAATCCCCTTATGCTGCTCCTCAAGTGTAGATAAGCTGCATTTCCACACAGCGACCCTGTTTGAATTGTCGAGGGGGGGAAAAATGAGCAACCTCCGTAACAGGCAAAGTTCCTGTATCCTCAAGGGTTATGGCCACTTCAAACATCTTTGGGTTTCTGTCTGTAAATTATTTCCCCCGCTCTGTATTTTTGCCGTAGGGAGTAAGAAAATAAATATTTAATCGACATGAAGACATTCTTCCATCCTGCGTGTGTTGGGGACATCTTCCTCCCAGGTCAGTTCCCCAGCAGGCTGTCTGTCTGTCCCCTGGGGTTGATACTTCTGTGCTGCTCACGATCTGACGGACAGCACTTGGCATGTGGGGCACCAGCAATTTCTTTTACTAATATTTACTAATTGCTGATAAATAGTGAAGCAAATCTTATCCTGTCATTTCTTGAAGAATGATTGAAGTGTAGGGGAAAATTGGTTGGGGTTTTTTTACTTTTTTTGTGCTTTTTTTTTTTTTTTTTACTTCATTGACAGTCTATATATTTCTGCTGTTTATGGTGGAAAATGGCAGCAGAGGCACTGGGTGAGGAGGTGCCAGAGACAGGACAGTGTCGATGCCCATCTCTGCTCATCAGCAGCCATAAGCACTGTGTTCCTAGATGTACCTTAGCACCAAGTCTGGCCTCAGGCTGCCTTCTCCTTGGGTACATCAGATAGTCCTACTGAAGACAAAATATTTTGCAGTTTCTGTGTGTGCTTTGGTTTATCTTGACATACTGATGATTTGGAAGGCTAAGAACAGTTTTGTCTACATAGGATTTTATGAAGCGTGCAAATGAATGCAAATAGATGGGCTTTTTCCCCCTCTGTGTATTATTTTCTGTACAGAACAGTGTGTGTCAGTCTCAAGATGGTGAGTCTACTCTGGCGAAAAGGTTTGTGACTTTTGGATAACCTTTAACTCTAGGAGCCATTCAGAGATGCAGAATTATGAAATTAGTTACAAATGTCAGCCTGTCTTTTTCAAGTATTCTAAGACCTAAAGCTGCCTAAAATTAATGTTTTGGCATTTCTGTGTTGGGAACCTTGTTTTTAGGAAGCCACCAGTGGGGCTGCCACTATTGTAGAGAAAGACGACGACTTGTTTTCACTTCCTCGCTTTATTTAATTTGAAACCAAGATGTCGAAAAATGTGAGGGAATGAGATTTGTTTCTACAAAAATTAAACGAACTGGCCCACATACACCCTCAGGCAGGCCTGATGAACGGTATAAAATTAAAGAACGGATTTGGAGCACTGCCATAGCAGACGTGAACAGTGTCCAGCAGGAGGCCAGAGCTTCCTTCTGGTGTCTCAGCCACATCCTGTCTTGGTCTGCTGAGGGACTGTGGTGGGCCAAGAATTAGACCTGTTTTTTTCTAGCTTTTCCGACTGCTGAAGATCCACGTGGGTCGGTGTTACGCCGAGCTGCCGCGGTTGAGGTGGTGGTAGGGGCTGGTGGGGTTTCCTGGCTTTGCCGCTCTTCTCCCTCGTCTCCTTTCCCGAAAGCCCCGTGGGCACCGGTGATGCAGCAGCTCCTGTTTTTAGCCTTTTTGGGTCAAATCAGATCCTGCGCTTACTCACCTAACTGGTGCTTTCTTGAGAATTAGGGAAGAGTGCATTTAAAAACGTTTATAGGAAAAATAAAGTTTGCTGAAAATGGTGAGGAAGAAAACCAGAAACAGTTAATTCTTCTTGTCAGCAAGGTACGTTTACTCTTTGTTTACAGTTGTAAAATGCTCATAGCTGTGAGTTTTTCCTTGTCTAATTACTAGTGGTTAGATATTGGCTGTTTGTATGAAATTACTTTTTTTTTTTAGACGCCTACTGAATTAAGGGAAAAAAACCAAACAACTTTGCAATTATTATATTTTTACCTTAGATATGTTTGGTGTTTTGATTCACTACCTTTTCTTGTACTGACTGATTGGCTAGCCTGAATAATTTATATTCATCTGCACGTATTTGTGCCTGAGTAGAGATTTTGTCTGTGAGAGAGAGAGAGTGAGATACATTTATTTATGTATTTCTATATATAAAAAATTGTAAAATTTGAATTGTCTTTTTGAGCAATCTTCATGCTTCTTACTTACGACTTTGAAAATGGCTGGGTGTACTGAGTGAAATCAAGTACAGGTTCAATGATTGCAAAGATGCTATTTTTGAAAATTTAATGTCAGGCTACATAGGGAATACCAAAAATATGTAAATCTGTTGCACAGGGAATGACTATCAGTTTGGGGGAAACCAGCTTGGGGGTTGGTGGATTAAATGCAGTGTGTTTAGATGTCTTAAATAATGTAATTGTTTCCAAGCAACTAATGCCAACTGTTGAGAATAAAGTTAATTTGCTAATGGGAATACTGGATGCTTTGAAAAGCCATTTCAAGCACCAAGTTCATTTCAGAGATTTAATAATTCATCAAAGGGACTATATTAAATGTCAGCGAATACATCCGTGCGTTGCTATCATACCTCTCTCTCAACATGAGTTACCAGGCTCTTAATGATTAACGTGGTGAGATCTGTAATGTAATAGTAATGCTGGTGCACTGGAAGGTGAGGTACCTTTTGAACATTCTTGCTGCAAAATCTTCAGCTTGGACTTTGTTACAAGCAGCGGCTATAAGGAGCATTTTAAAGAGGTTAAACCAAATACACATCTTGCTTGGAGATTGCTTTTCTTCTTTTCAGAAGTGAACCCAAACATATAGGGCCAGATCTTCAGCTCCCGCTGTCGCTCCCCCGTGGTTTCCCTGTGCCACTCCAATGGAATCGCAGACGTTGCAGGGACGATGCCTGGGTTGCAGAGAGCTGCGTTTGGCATGGTGAGGCTGGATGGTAGATTTGGGTTTGGTGGTTTCAGTGTGTTTCTTGTGTATTAGTTGCACGTTTAACTGTTCATGAGGTCGTTCAAGGTACGCTTGTGCTGTGGAAGGGTATTGAAATGGTACAATATCTCATTTATGCACATGTGCGCAAGTGTGCATGGATTGTTTGAGGCTCAGACGTGGTGATGCAAGAAATTTCCGATAGCTACGTGCGATACAAATAATCTGAAATTGCGACTTGTAGCATGTCTTTCCATGATTGTGGTCGTGGAGAAGCAGCAAATCTTTCGCACTAACAGAGGTCTCTGTGGCTGTGCACTGTTGGTGTTAATCCTGTACTGCAGCGAATTATACTTTGTGTGTGGGTGTGCACACGCACGCACTTGAGATATTTTAAGAAAAGTCTTCTGGCTTTTCTGGGAAGAAAGAAATCACTCAGTTCCTAAAAATCCACTTGTGTGCGGGGCAGCGTGCTGTCTAGAGTGGCTTGCAGTGCTGTCCAGAGCAGCATTAATTCACTGAACATTTGTTCCAGCTTCTTCATAATACCCCGTTTTTGAGAGAGGCAGATACTTGATGCGTTACGATAAAGCAGTCATATTAGTGGATGTTTGTGTAATGCAGCTGGCTTATAGTCATGGGGTAGACAGGTCAGAAAGGGCCCCAGAACATAAAATTTGGTAGTGGGCTTCCCACAAGCTTGTGGCTCAACCCGGTGCTTGAGGGGAGATGCTGTGGGCAGGGGAATTCTGTTGAGAGGATCCGTGTTGTAATGGGCTAGAGAGGGCTACTAACGCTCTCAGTAGACAGCGTTGTTTCCTTGAGGACTCGAGTCGCTCAGGGTAAGCTGCCAGGTTGTATTCATTTGTTATTTCCCATAGCTTCTCATGTCAGAGACGGCAGTTGCGTTGCGCAGCTTGAAAAGACTGGGGAAAAAAATAGAAACTGAAGTTCTAAATGATCCAAATTGTCACAAATCCAGCATCAAAAAAGACAACGGCCTTAAAAAGGCAAATTATAAGGCAGTAGGATCTGTGGTGACCGTGTTTTCTGAGCTACATTTTGATCTCTCAGAAGCTGTATGCTTCTTTAGAAACATCGTCTGCCTGTGAGCGTTGCCCATAACCTTATATAAGTAGTGTACAAAAACCTTTGCAACGTCAACGTCGATTTGACTTAGTGGAAGCATGGCCCGACTAAGAGGCCTTTGAAGCAGGTAAGAGTGATTGCATTTACTTCTGCAAAGATCATAGTTAATCTAATTAGTCAATATACTAACGTAATGAAAGAATTCCTTTTACTGCACAGCTGCATGTCTCCTGTCTCCCCATGAGTTTTGTTCATAATGTTGATCTTCCAGGGCTTCACAAAGTTACTAATTAAGTCTAATAAAATTACAGATTACTTTGTATTTTTTATTAGACATAATTCAAATACAGAGGAGTGTTTTGTTCTGGCTGTGACACCGAGCTCCCACCTTTCCCCCTTCTGAGGGAGCCGGTAGCTGCTCTTCCATCCGACGTGTGCTCAGCACCTGCTGGTAGATGGACGTGGACCACAACTGTGGGCAAAGGCAGCCAGGCTTTGCCCAAGAGGCTCCTGGAGAAGGGGGCAGCTGGGACACAGCGCCCGGTTGGATGTACACTTCTGGAGAGCCATGGGTTCAGCATCATTGCGCTACTTGAGTGTGTGGCAGGGCTTTGACAGTAAGCCCGTTGTGAAGAACTATTTTATGGCCCAAGGAATAAGGAGAAACAACACTCTTAAAGCTAAAAAAACCCCTGCCTCCACACCAAAGCACAACGCTGGGATTTGTATTCGGGTGCAATGAATTAACAGTTCTTTTCCTTGTATTCTCTATGGTCTTAAAGTTCAGCTCTTGGATACATTGAGTCACAGTGATGGACACTGTAAGCAGGTTTGCAGAAATCAAAGCTTTCGGTGGTAATGAGGAAATCTTGCTAGATGGAGTGGGAATTTTCAGTGCTTCTTGAACACTAATTTAAATAAAATTATCCAATAAAAGGGTATGAACCAGCAGTGTGGTATGTGTATAAATATCTCTAATTAAAAGCAGATTATGGAGAGGTTTATTAAAATACAAACAATGCAGAGGGTGATTTTAATGTCACTGGGCAAGAATTAATAGAGTGCAGTAGAGGCAGTTGTGTGCTACAAAACTGTATAGTTTTGTCAGTGAAACCGTGCTGTCACTTGAGGCTTTGAAAGTGTTTTGTGACGGTGGGAAACACTTTTTTTCTTTTACTGAGAAATGTCTCAACTCTGAGTGTAGCAAGAAAGTACATTTAAAAAAGATGCAATTAGATGTTATGATGTGGCTGTTTAACAAACCTAAAATGGAAATTATGGTGACTTTTTTTTTAAAGCCTTACTCTGCTAGAATTTCCCATAATGCAAAGATGCTCAAAATCTTTTCATTTTGCTCTGCTGAAGGCTGGAGATAACATCCATGTTTGTACACATTTCATGTTTGTACAAGATTTTCAGCGTGGTAAAGCAGGGATTAAAATATCGAAGATCGTTGTTTTCTTCTATTTTCACTCACAATGTTTACTTTGTATAGTTTTCTTTTATAACCAGTAATTAGTTGTCCTTGGTTTTGTCAACCTTTGCTGTTAAGTGAGGAGAGAGTTAAAAATACCGTTGAAAATAGACGAAAATAGTTCCATCCATTGCAGCAGAAGAGCAGAGCAGGGCGCGCTGGGGTCTGTCTGCTCTTACTGATGCAGCTGTACCCTGCGTTTCCCTTCAAGTCTGACCCTTGTTGCTTTTCCTTCTTACTCATAGAATTCCATACGTTTTAGATATCCAGCTATGGTCAACCCCCACGTACATAAAATCTACAAAAAGCAGAACGAGGCGGCGTGTCCCTTCCCTCTCCGCGCGGGGGGAGCGGGCAGGGCTGGCGGGGGGGGCTGCCTGCCCAGACCCCCCAGCGCAGCCGCGCGTTCCGCTCAGGCGTGAAGCGGCGCCGAGGCATCGCTCGAGCTCCGGCTGCCAGCCGTGACGGTGGTTTTGCCCCGAGAACATGTCAGAGTGGCTCTTCTGTCAGGAAATCCTCTGGGATTAAGTTCATTGCCTCAGAGCGTTTTTTTCCTTTCGGTCGCCTACGTCCCCGCTTCCCAAATTTCAGGGGTGGGAACCGAGAGGGGAGACGAATTGCCGGGGTCGATGAAGCTGCAGGAGGGGGCATGGTATTAACCTGTGGTCTGGACAGAGCTTCCTCCCCACAGCACGTGGGTCCAGCCCCAGCTCCGCGGGTCGTGTTTTGCATTTGCCAAGTCAAACTGTGCAGTAAACCTACAAACCGAGGGGAATTCCCACCCCGCTGTCCATTTCTACTGAGCTGAAGAAACTGATGGGCATCCTTTCTCTCCTCATCTCCTTAAAGGTCTTCCTAAACGCTTACCTGATTTCATTCCAGCCCTGTTGAGCAGCCGTTTTAGAAATGGTCCAAACGGGAAAGGTGCTTCCAGAGGCGGTCGTTCCTTTGCGCTGTGTGTTTCTGGAAGCGCAGGCGCTGCTGCCCCAAACGGCTTTTATGGGGGAGGAACCTGTCCCTGTCCCCCCAAGCGAGTGGTGTGGACATGAGATGGATGTATACACACAGGTGTACACATGCAGCGTAGGTATGTAAATATGAAACTAATTTTCAGTTCTCTAGACAGTTAAAATTGTTTTCCAAGTACTCCCCATAAAACTTAAAAACTGTTACTCTGTCTTTGCTCTCAAGATTTTACCTCGGTCACGTATCCCACTGGAAGCGTAGCACTGGGCTCATATTGATTAGTGAGTTGTTTTATAGAGCAGTCTGTTTTGGAGAACCGATTCTTGTTAAAATGCACATGCTTTTATTAATTAAATTAGGAATAGTAGCACTGACCTTGTGTGATTTCTTGTAAAATGTAAATGCAGGTAGTAGAGACTAACACAGATAAATTCCTCTGTGGCTACAAGGGGGGTTACTTGTTGGGTTTTGTTTGCTTTCCCCCCACTGCAGTCTTTGGATGCCGCAGCTGCCAAAGCCCCCATTTCTGCATGCTTTGAAGAATTGAATTCCCTCTTGAACATCCTTGTTTCCCTCCGGTGACCTTTTGTTGTACTTGACCTACTTTTCGGTGTTTTCCCCATTAGCAACAAACATCCTCCCTAACTTGCCAACCTATGAGGAACAGCTAAATGACCATGACCACCCGCTTTCAAGACAGAGCATATCTGGATATTGCAGAAAGTACATCCCAGTAGTCCTTGTTGAAGAAAAAGTAAGTCTGTCCTAATGAGTAAGTGGTCATTTCCTATAGTAGTTGGTTTTAACAGCAATGCCCATAAAGGAGATTGCTACAGTTATCTTCAGATAGAGGAGCTGTCTGGATAGGGAGCTGCGCACTCAGCTCTGCTAATATTGAAGATGGTGAGGCTGATTGTAAGGGGAAAAGGTGACGAAACTGGCAGCTGAAATCTTTGTAACTTTTATGTTTGGGAAGTATTGCAAGCCAGTGCTTTGACAAGATGTTGTGAGAAAAATCTCAAATAGCGGTGGACTCCAAATCAAAAGAAATTTTGACATTTTGAGTCGACGCTGAGAATTGGACCAAATGGTATTGTGAACTAGATGCAAATATCAAAGGATATCTCATACATATATATATTTGAAAGAAACTTATCATGCATGCACCTCCTCGTGTGGTGGTTGGCCTGGAAATAGGGCTGGATCCTTTGCCTGGGTGAAGTTTGCCCAATTTGTTAGCATAGGCAAGCTTCTTAAACAGAGCACTCATCTAGTCTGTTGAAGTGACCTTCATACTCTAGGTATACATGGGACTCAAGCTGTTTTCATGCCATGAAACATTTGGTTAGCCAAACGGTGGACTGGTATGGGCTTCAAATCAGGAGATTTTGAAATAGATGATCCCCAGACAAGAGTCTAATGGATGCGGTATGTTCCAGGATGCAGGATGTGAGCCTGTGCTTTCCCTATCACCTTCTTGTTTGAGGCTCAAAAATGCACTGCAAGTAATAAACCTGCTATTGTCAAAAGAAACTCCTGCAGGTTTGCTGTCAGTGCACATTAAATTTCAAGACAAGGTTGTTGCAACCCGGTGGAATTTCAGCTTTTAAATGAATCCAGTGAAGAAAAATTCCTCAAGGTATCCCCAGTAGAATTGTCTTACCTAAATCCAAGCAACAAAGAAAGGTCAGATTATATGTAAACTTCAGGAAATAGTTCCTGTCATGTGACACTTAAGATTGTCTGTCAAAGACACCATAAAATTATTATTGTGACTGAGAGAGCTGAAGTATGAAGCATGTAGGCAAGCTTTTATCCAGCTGTAGCAGGACACTTTTTAGTCAAAATATTCATTTGCTCATGTGTTCTGAACCTTGCCTGCAAAGATGAAGCATCATGTGGACTTCTACTCTGGTGTTGTCCAGCATATATGCTCTTTTTAGTTGTTGGAGGCAGTGGAGGGTTATACTGAAGAAATGCAGTCTACAGCTGGTTGGCAAATGATGGGATGTGGCAAATTACATGGAAATCCACAGGGTTTCCAGTATCATATCAGAGCGTGTCCTAGAAGCATGAGCAATTTGTGCTGTTTTCTATCTTCCCTAACAGTTGAGAGGGTCAGAGTGTTTTGAATATTTTTGTTGAGAAAGGGTCCAAACCTGTTTGTAAGTGTCTCTGTCCAAAAGCCTTCGTCAGAAAAGGGAAATGTCCGTGTGCAGGTATTTCCTGCCTTGTTCTCGTGCAGCTTTTGGCTCAAATGTCCCAAGTTGAGAGAGGCCCTTGTCAGGACTCTGCCAGGCATCGCAGTGGTCTTTTCACAAACTTTTCACAAACACTGCACCAAGAACATGGCTCAGAAGGAAGTTAAGCTGGAAAAGCCAATATCAGAAATGGAAATGCTCACTAAAACAAAAATGGTCTGTTTGAAATGTAGAGCAAAACAGATATTCTTTTTTCCTCATTCCCTCTAGACCAGTTGTCCCTAGACAATGTCTCAATGTAGTGTGTTGCCCATAAGATCTAAATGTGTTACTCAAAAAGGATATTAAATATTGAAAACTGAGGCTGATGGCAAGAAGTATGATTTTGTTTATAGGATGTCACTTGTAATGTGTTATTGCGCAAAGACAAGTGAAAACAGAGAACATCAGCCTTAGTGTTCAGAATGTCTTATTTGTGACACAAATTAAAATCTGCTCTTCTGACTTTCACAGAGGGAGAAATGGGAAATAACCGGAACACCTGTTGGCTCAGGTGCTAGAACCACGTGCCAGTTCTCCAAAATGTTATGTCTGGTTAGCGCTTACTGCCTTGGTTTTTTTTTTCCTGAGAAGGAAGGCAAGCTACGCCTGTCTTTGGTTCACCTTACCCAGTTCTCACGTGGTGCTGAAGCACTACTGCAGCCTGTTACAGGTATTAGTTGTGATTTGATTATGAATACTGAAGCATCTACCAACATCGCAAGGGTACTTAAAAATTGCTAATTTAGTAAGTACTCCAGATGAAACACATTTGGGATTAATTTATCACTGGAGAAATTGCTTACGCAGTTACAAATAACTACAGGCTGGGAAGGTGAGGAGAGGCTGCTGCTTGTCGTGCGCTGTGGGGATGCTCGGGTCTCTGCCTTCAGAGGGCTGAGCAGTTGGCTGAAAGCTTGTGGGTCAGGAGCAGAGCACAGACCGGTGTAGGCGACGTTGTTATGGGTGTCTGCTGCAGACTGCCCCATCAGGAGGAAGCGGTACATGATGCCTTCTTCAAGCAGCTGGAAGAAGCCTCACGTTTGCAGGACCTGGTCCTCAGGGGGACTTTAACCACCTTGAGATCTACTGGAAGAGCAATGCAGCAGTGCACAGGTAATCCAGGAGGTTTCTGGAGTGCACTGATGATAAATTCCTAGCTCATGGGATCAATAAGCTGATGAGGGGAGGTGCTTTCTTGGACCTCATGTTTACAAATGAGGAAGAGCTGGCCAGGCGTGTGAAGGCTGTGGCAGTCTTGGCTGCAGTTTCTGTAGTATGGTGGAATTTAGGATCCTGCGAGGAGGGAACAAGATAAATAGCAGGATCACAACCCTGGACCTCAAGAGGGCAGACTTTGGTGTGTTCAGAAACCTGCTTGGAAAAGTGTCTTGGAATGTGGTCCTGGAGAGAAGAGAGATGGTACATTTTCAAGGATCACCTTCTCCAAGCTCAAGCCTGGTCCATCCTGATGTGCAGGAAACCAAGGAAGGGTGACAGGAGCCCTGCGTGGGTGAGCAAGGAGCTCATGAGAAGGAGGATCTGGGGAACCACTCACCTCAGTCCACGGAAAGGTGATGGAGCAAATAATCCTGGAAAGCATTTCCAGACATGTGATGGACAAGAAGGTGATTGGGAGCAGTCTGCATGGATTTAAGAAGGGGAAGTCATCCCTGACCAGCCTTGATAGCTTTCTACAATGAGATGACAGCTGAATGGGTAAGTAGAGAGCAGTGGATGTTCCTTACCATGACTTTTGACACTGTCCTCCATATCATCCTCACAGAAAAACGATTGAAGTATGGACTAGATAAATGGACTGTGAGCTGGATTGAAAATTGGCTGAACTTGTCAGGCTTCAGCAGCACCACGTCCAGCTGGAGGCCATCGCTAGTGGTGTACCCCAGGGGTCGATACTGGAACCAACACTGTTTAACGTCTTTAATGACCTGCATGATAGGACCGAGTGCACCCTCAGCACGTTTGCTGGTGACACAAAACTGGGAGGAGTGGTGGATACACCAGCTGGTTGTGTTCCATTCGGAGGGACCTGGACAGGCTGGAGAAATGGGCGGACAGGGACCTCGTGAAGTTCCGCAAGGGGGAGCGCAAAGTCCTGCCCCTGGGGAGGAACAACCCCAGGCACCAGGACGTGCTGGGGACCACCCAGCTGGAAAGCAGCTGGGCAGAAAAGCGCCTGGGGGTCCTGGTGGACACCGAGTGGAGCAGGAGGCAGCCGCGTGCCCTTGGGGCGAAGGCGGCCAAAACAGCCTCCTGGGCTGCATCAGGCAGAGCGCTGCCAGCCGGTCGAGGGAGGTGATCCTTCCCCTCTGCTCAGCCCTGGGAGACACAGCGGGAGTGCTGGGTCCAGTCCGGGGCTCCCCAGTACAACCCAGACAGGCACGTACTGGAGAGAACTTCCACGAAGATGATTATGGGCTTGGAGCACCCGACGTACGGAGGGTGAGAGCTGGAGATGTTCAGCCTGGAGAAGAGAAGGATCAAGGGGATCTCATCCATGTGTGTGATGAGAGTGAGTGAAGCAGATGGCTCTTCTTGGTGGTGCCCAGTGACAGGACAAAGGGCAATGGGAACAAATATGAGAAATTCCACCTAAAAATAAGAAAAATGTCTCACAAGTATAAAATGAGAGATTGCCCTAATAAAATATTAACAAATACACAGTAAGTAGACACCGTAACAGTATTACTATGTACTATTGTGCCTGTAACAATTTATAGAGTGCCTTGTCAAGGACAAGTAAGTTATTAATCATTGTAAGTAGCAAATTGATCTTGGTTTTACAGACCAACTGAAAATAAATGTTCAGCAGAAAATGAGTTGATTCTTTTTCATTTTGCTGTTGTGCCAATTTCTACTAAGAATGCTGTCATGATTTTAGTAGTGTTTGTCAAAAAAGAAATTATTACATCCTAAGTACTGTCTGGAAGACTATAAAATTCAGCGGTCTTGTGAGTGAAGTAAATGAAAGTATCTTGTGCTTGTGTGTGTTGCTAGCAGAGAAGGCATACTAATATCCAGCCCAAAGTGTTATTTTCAGTCGGCTTGTCTAATAAATTTCACATACTTACTTGCTACCTTAATTATTATTTAGTTTTTATTTATGGTGATTATTTGTTCTTCTTTAACATACGCTTTCTGTTAAATAGCACATATGTACTTTAAAATTATGATAGTGTCATAATATAGATAGCAAGGTTGTAATCTTTATGGGACAGAGGAAATAATTCATAGGTCATATGCAGTAAAATGTAAAGAAGAAAGATTAATGTACCTCCACACCTACAGACTACAAAAATGATTGTAGCGATTTCTAAGCAAAGATGTACAGGAGAAAGCAATTCTCTAGTCCGGGTCATAAAGTGGTCTGTCTTTTTCTAGTTTCTTGACTGCTTAATGCAAACTTACTGTGTCCATTCAGTAATAAAATCTTGTCTCATCCAGCTGACAGATTGGATGCAGCTGATAAACTCCTGGATAAAGTGTAACATCAGTAAAAATTAACATTTCTTGATGCTTTATTTTTATGTATTGTGTTGGGTCTTGTCTTCACGATACTAGTTTTTTAATTATATTCCTTTGGTAAATAGTTTGCTTAGAAGCTCTCTGGTGCTTGTCTTCAATTATATCTGCAGGGTATCAATTTGAGTAAATAGTATCAGAGTAAAAAGTTATTAGTTTAAAAGTGTGTGATTGTGGTACTTGATCTTATATTCTGTCTTGGGAAAATAGATGAAATAGCGATTATAAAAATGGCAAGTAATGCAATCAGAAGAATACAGCCAAAGCGGGATTTTATATGCCAAACTCTTCTTGGCGGAGGTTGGGAGGGAATGACTCGTGTGTGTGAGTGTGACTGCCCTGCGCTTGAATCTCGGTGGAACATCAGCGGTTAGAGCATGCAGAAATGCAAATCGTGAGAAGTAAGAGAGAGACTTGAAAAATCTGTGGCCCATTGTTTGTAAATGCTTCAGAAAATGAAAACTGGGCATTTATCTCAACTTGTAGCTGGTTTCTGTGTTTTCACTCAGAAAAGCCATTTTGTTACCAGCCTCCCCTGCACATCTGCACCTTCGTCTTGGCACAACGGGTAGTTAAAACTCTGAGCAGCAAGCTACCCGATGGCACCAGCATTTGTCTTCCCAGGAAATGCAAGCGCCTGCTTCGCTACTTTATAATTTATGTCACTTGAATAGAAAAGGAAGACTTAGCAAGTTTTAGGGAGAAAGTGGAAAACAAACCCTTTGGTAATCTGAGAGAATAATGTGTGCTTAGCAGCTGGCAATGTCATTTTTGATTTGTATGTAATTATTATTCAGTTTTAGGTGGCGCTTATGTTCCTTGCTCCTGATGAGAAGATTCATTTGTACGCATCATTATTATCTCTTTTGACATGTGCGTTAGTGACATTAATCTGTGTTTTATTTTCTGCAGCGGTAATAACGGGGTTGTCTTTCCCTTGCTTTATTATGTTGTCGTGCTTTCTGAAGTTGTCCTCATAACACAAAGGAAAACTATAGAGCAGGGATCCAGTGGGAACCAAGGAACGTTTAGCGTGGGGTGAAGCAGCTCCTCTCATCTTTCCTGCTTCCTCCTTGCCAAGCTGTGATGTGCTTTCCTTACTGGTGGGCAGGCAGGCAAACGTTCCTTTTGCAAGCCGGGCAATTGAAAAATAGTTTATTAAATCTCTCCAGAAAGGGTGCAGCAACAGGAGCTTTATGCTTTTGATAGGAATGTTTCAATCCATTTTGCAGTTTATTCTGGAAATGCAAAACATTGTTGGGGCAGACAAAGATTTATTCACTTTTAGCTGGACTAAAATAGCCTCATTACTTTCAAAGTATGAGCTGATAAAATGACTCACTCATCTGAAATCATCCAAATGGTGTTTTTCGGGAGTCTTGTGATACTCTGCCTTATTACAAGACGCTAATCGGTCTTGTCAGACCACTGAGGAAGCTTTGGGTCCACTGCGCCGAGACGCACCCTGGCTAGCACAGGGCATACGCGTACTGTTTTCTTCTCTTGTTGTCTTGGTTTCCTGTTTTTTTTCCTGCATGTTATATACTTTGTGTATTGAGATCTTCCTCTGTCTCTAGTCAGAAGGCATTTGGGGAATTTCTGTGAATAGATAATATTCAAACTTACACATCTGATTGTAATATTAATATAACAAACCCCACAAAGTGAAATACAAATGGAGGATGGAGGTTTCACCTGAGTATTTCTACTTCTCTGCTCATGTTCTTTATTCTTCTCCTGTTTTGATTAAATACTGTATTCGCGGAAGATACTGCAGTATATGCACAGTAGCCATATAAAATAAATGTATCAATATTAAAAGCTAAAGGATTAAAATTAGGTTTTTTCTGTGTATTTCTAGCCTGCTTGGTACCCTTTCTTTTCCCTTTTTGCCTCCATCGTAGTACTTGGAATTTATTCCCCACCATATAAAGTCTCCATCTTTACATAAGACTGACTGAGTTTGTGTCATGGATACTTATTTTGTGAGAAAATAAGGATTTTTCCCTTTCTTTGGGGTGTTGCTGGGAACATTACCCATTGCTTACTGGATTTTAAAAAATGAGGGCTCAGAGGCTGTGACTCTGAACTGTTACTGAGGGCCAAATGTTTTCTGTTTGCGTTGATAGCTAGAAGTCTGTGGGTAGGGGCGAAGTGGGGTGGGGGGAATCTAGCTCGTACTTGATCTCAGGGGATATTTTTCTCTCCTTTAAGAAAGGAAGCCACAGAATAGGGTATCTCTTGGTCTACTCATTAGTATTTTCACATGACCTGGCAAGGAGAAGATGTTAGGATGTGGTATACATACTTAGAATGTGATATATTCTCCTTTTCACTGAAGAAACTGAAAATTTAAATGATGTGTAAGTTTTCCCAGAGTTTAAGTGACTCCTGAAAGTACAATCCAGTGTGCTTTTTCTTGTTTTGACACACTGCTTTTTGTTGTTCTTTAGTAAGGTTCCTAAAATCCTTCAGGCATGGCTGTACTGAAAATTAAAGCATAATATCATTGTTCTTTATTTTTTGCAGCTTACAGTGCGAATGTTAGAGAACAGTTTCTTTTATTTTTTTTCTTTTCTTTTCTCAGACTGAATAAAAGCCTTTTATTTTGCAAGCATTTAATCTGCAAACAAATAAGTCTGATTACTTGTTCATCCATGTGTTAAACTATGCAGTACTCTTTAATGTGTCTGCAGTTCTGGATTTACATATCTGTTTTACAATTGTGATAAACACCTCTTTGTGCTGTGACTGCTTAGGAGTAGAGACACTAGGCTATATCCATTACGGCAAAACCCTATTGACTTCAGGGTTGTCATGCCAGGAGTGGTTATCTCCTTATATTACTGCATAACCTCAATTACTGGTGTCTTTGCTTGACAACATTTATTACAGTCATTGCCACCTTTACTTACCTTTTATCATTAGTGTTTTGCTTTACTGGAACAATAATTGGATTTTTTGGAGGCATAAGCAGTTCATGTTTAGTGGAATAACAGTAATTTCTAAAAAACCTACTCGGTAGCTTCATGGTGTGTGAGAGAATATACCGTTGCCATCGTATAGAATGGATCCATCAAAACCTTCCCTTGCAAGAACCCCTTGACAAGCAGCTGCAAACAAGAGCAGTAAGGCTCTGTGCTGTATGGAGAATTGCATATTATGACCTAAAAGGTAGAAAATCATTTGATGTCCTCTAGACCAAAGTACAGCTTTTGGTACTGTGTATCTAGAAAGGCATTTTAAGCGATTGCCTTAAAGATCATTCCGTATTTTTTTTTCATACAACGTGTTTGAATAGCTAACACAATTACTCATCTGTCTTTTTTCAGTCTTTTGGTAGGAAAAATGGTGCTGTTGCCAAAGATCACAGCAGACCATAATTATTTGCCATCGTTCTCAAAATGTACAAGCGTTCAGGTACTGAAAACATTCTCAGAACTAACAGATTATGTTGAGGGTTTTTCCTCCTGAAAAGTAAATGTATCGGTACACAGTCATGTGAATGCAAGTAAAGTAATATACAAGACAGTCATTTTGGGTAGCAAGTAAAAACCAGGCAAAACACAAATCAAAAAGTTTCCTTTTAGGAAGAAGAAGGTTAGAGGCCTTGCAAGATAAATTTTCAATAGCAAAAAAGAACGTAGGTAAGGTCTTGAGTGAAGGGTCCCGTGCAGTTGGTCCGCTGGTTGGAGAAGAGTAGTTGGGTGTGTGTGTTGCACGTGCACCCGTGTGGGACGGCTGCACGGTGTAGTAGTCTGGGATGTGCTCAACCTTCACCTGAGGCTGTATGTTGATACGCACGCATTTGTGTGGTCAGAAATACAGACGGACACCGTTGTCTGTACTGTTTCTAGTACGAGTTAGAGGAGAATGTAGGTCCCAACAAGGCAAGGGCCGCGCGGTGGTAAGCCCTGCGTATGTAATGAAAGGCAATTCCTGCCCTAAAGAGATCCGTAATATAGCCGTTGGCACAGAGGGGATTAAAAAAACAAAAGGAGGATGACAACCGCTGTTCTGATGGAGCTGTACGGTCTAAAGTTTTCAGCTGTACTTCTGGTATGATTTATGGATGACTGGTTTTGTGGTGAGGGGTGAATTTCCAACCGTCGCTGCGTGCTTTCATGAGGACACATTGCATGTCTTGGTATAGAACAGCTGTTGACGGCTGCCTGTGAACTTGTCTATCATTAGTTATAATTGTACCAAATATCAATCTTTACAAAATCTTTCATTTTTATAGGAAAACTGTTGAGCAAATTCTGTTAAAGCCACTCAGGCAGCCTGAGATTTCCACAACTAAGAATTTTGATGGGAGACAGAAGTCTAACTGATACAATTTATGAACTAACTCTTCATAATGTTAATAGGAGAGATGTCCTTTTTTGATAAATATTTTCTCCCGAGCAGTGTTTCTTATTCCTAAGCAGTATTACTTCACATTGCTGTAAAATCTGGTGTCCACCTACCCCAAACATCCTGAGAATCAGTGTTAACTGATTGGGCTTTGGCAACTAGATTTAGCACCCCAGTTTTAGTCACCGGAGACTTGCAACCTGGGCGATATTTCTTCCCCCAAATCTCCACCCTCCTTTTATGTCTTTTGAATAATAACAGTGTTTTAATGTGAACTGATAATAAAGTAAAACCTCTCCTTGGCGCGGTGTTCCCCTGTGCCCTATTTCTCCCACTGTTTAAAATGAACGGGCTGCCTCTCCCCCTCGGCCCTTGGTGACTAAGCCGTTGGCTCTGCTGCACCTCTTACGGATTGCTTCTGCTGAAGGGCACGTTTCCTCGAGCTGTCTCACGGAAGAGAATAAAGGGGTTATTGTTGATAAGATAAACTTCTCTGCGGCCACTGTTTTCTTTATAGGCGCACACCTTCAGTTGTGCAACCCGTCGATGGCCGGAGTTGGTCTGTGGACTGAATCTGGTTGACGAGGCAGTAGGAAGCCATGGTAATACAAGGTGGCCAAGCCAAACGCAGCCGTCGGTTAGCGTGAGCAGTGGCACGGGGGTGATCCAGCGGGTTCATGGAACGTCCAGTGTTGCCCACTTTTCTGGGTGGGTTCCTTGTTTGAGGATCCAGGTTGAGTGGGGAAGGAGGAGGTGGGCAAGACTGGGGCTGACAGGGAAGCTCCTTTGAGTGGGGTGGTCTGGACCCTGGGCAGAGAGCCCGGTCTGGCCTGGGTCGGGTTTGCACCATGCCGAAAGCTGAAGAGCTTTGAAGATGTGTGTTACAGCAGGTTCCCTGGTGGGACTCCGTGCTGAAGTGAGGAGATACAGGCCAGGGTGAGGGGCAGTGCCGCTTTGGCGGAGGTTTGCTTTGATTGCTGCATCAGGACTTGGGGATACGTGACCGGCGTGGTTTGGATCTGTGTTTGAGTTGAGGGTCACCATCGCTCTTCAGCAGTCTGGGCCAGCGAACTGTCTCCTGCGGTAGGAGGCACAAAGGCACTACGGCTACGGTGTGCCTGAACTGTTGCCCAAGAAGACAATATGCAAGGTAGGGAAGGCGCCTGATCTCCAGAGAAATTAAGGGGATGTTTGGAAGACTGGGGGTTGTGTCCATAACAATAGCCGTAGTGTCTTACTGTCCTGTCTCCACCTCTATGCAGATGCCTGTGGAGTAGCAAGAACAGAGCGTGCCAGCATAGACAATACTCTGCTTTCCCAGCCTCAATTATTTTTTCTGTTTTATGACCTTTGAAGAAGTGGCTTTGTACTTAATAACCATCAACATACTTGTTTCATGTGTAGTGGAATAACAGTAGTTTCTAAAAAAACTGTTCGATAGCTCTTGTGGTCTCATCCATTCTCCTCTTGAAAAACTTGAAGCAACCGCAGCGTCCTTTGGTGATGAGTTCCCCAGGTCCGCTGCCCGCAGTGTGGAGAGCAGTCTCCCGTTCGCTTGTTCTGTTGGTTTTTGTTCTTGGGAAAGAGGGCTGCCTGTTTGGGGGAGGTGGGGAAGGGTTTATATGGAGTGTGAACCTACCTCCTGCTCCGTGTTGAGATCCCTCTAGACGGTCAGAGTGGCCAGTCTGACCACCTCTCAGCAGCTGGCTTCGATCCATCACTGATCCAGACCTAATAAATAGGGAATGTAGGCTGGCTCTTTGCAGCCAAACGTTTCTGCGCTGTATTTCTTACCAGTGGTTTGTACTACACAGAACTTTACACTGTTCAAGACGTCCCATTACTTTCAATTAGAAAGACATCTCGGTATGTTGATCTGGCTGCAGACAAAAAAAAGCTGACACAATTTCTACAGCTTCCCTTATGGTCCTGTAAAAATTGTGGGGTTTATAGAAGATACAAAGATGTAGTGTGGATGTTGCATTTAATGCTATCCTCAGTCTTTTGGTAGGTTTTCGTAATGCGCCAATATCCTCCTGCACAATTAATTTTTAGAACAAAATTCACCAGTGGTTGGATGTTTCTAAAGATGATATGGGGAGCAGTAGTTAAAAGGAAAGGTGGCGTTGATGGAGGAGGAAATTCTCAGCTACTAACTAACTATTTTGGCTAACCAGTCTTCTGGCTTAGAAGAGCCATCGCAGAGGTCTGCTGTGCATAAAGCAAAGTTAAACGTGATACAAAGCTTATTTTCCTGAAGCAATTGTAAAAAGCCCACAGTGATAAGGCATTTTATTTTTTATTTGTTGTTTTTCAGCACAGTAGACAGTCATTTAATCTAAGCAACTGAAAATCATTTTAGGCTTAGCAACATGTTGAGACAAATGTTAAAGTATTTAAAAGCTTCATTTTGCTGAAGAATAACCATCCATAACAATTAAAGATATTAAAAAAAAGCTTTCAGAGAGGCACAACAGAAATTTAGCTTACAAAATTGATAATAAGTTGGGATTTTTTGCTTATATACAGTTTTGCACTGATGGTCTCACTGAAACTTCAAAAATGCAATGAAGATCAGATCATATTGAAGACGTTGGCAGGTTTTTTTCTGTTTTGTTACTGTTCCTTTTCTAGCCTGGCACTTCAAATATGAATTATGGTTTGCTGTCCCTATTCTTTGTTGTTTTCTGTACTCACTATGATATAAATATCATAGTTCATTTGATTTTAAGTTTGAATGTCTCATAACTCTTAACATAGTGTTTATGTTACTTGTTTCTCCAAGAAAAAAAATGAATATAATGTGATTCATTGAGTTATGTAGACACCAAATTCAGACTTGAAATAAATGCATTTGTTTCTATAATCGTGATGAGTGTTGTGCTCATTGTACCAGGCCTGTACTCTGCATTATAGAGTTTTGTAGTACTTGGTATTTCACTCTGCTAAAATGTATTTGTAATTATTTCTACTGTTGTGTTAATTAACTATTCATATATGTATACGTATACTTTTATATTTGAATGAATTCTCTGGTTTTGGGTCACCCCACAGCCGTTGGCTAAGGTGTTCTGCTTCATAACTGATGCTGTTTGGAAAAGCTGTCATGGTACGTCGTTGTGTCCAGATAATGGCTTGCATCTGAGTCTGCCTTGACAAGCAAACATATATGGAAATGTCCACATTTTAGAAAATAACTTAAGAAAATAATATAAATGCTAGCACATTTTATCCTGTACGTTTCTTCAGTTTTCACTGTGCTTTCTGCAGTTTCTCTCCAATTCATGGTTTTCCTTGGTCCTATAGTCAACAGAAGCTTTTCCAGATCCTTCCTTCAGTGTTGCTTATGCTTGCTAATTAGAAGGTTCCGTTGTGTTGTTTTTATTCATAGCAAGTAATCTTTATTACCAGGCTAAAAGTTGGCATACATTTTATGGTGACTGCTTTATCTTTGTAGTTGGTAAATCCTTTCCCCATGTCAATTCAGCCCAAGTCAAATTTGAGGTCCCCCCAAGTTTTCATCTTTTTTCCCTTCCTTCCATTCTAGAGGGTTTGTTTAGTTTGAACAGCTATTGCTTCAGTACAAATGGCATAAAGGTAGACTATGTGTTTGTATACAATTTCTATAGCAAGACTATGCTGTAATATTAATACAATTGTACATTTTCATTGTCTAGTGTAACAATTCACCACAATTTGATTTCTGTCCCTCCATTCCCCCCATCTGCACTCTTATACACTTTGCTCATTTTTTTTTCAATTTGTATGTCTGATTTTTTTTTAAATTAATTCAAGTTTGTGGTTTTCATTATTTTGAGACTACAGTTTCTATGAATAGTTCCAAAATGTTCCCAGTTAACACTTACTGAAATCCTACACATTGTGAATGTACTTAGATTTATGAGAAGACATATTCACAGTTTTGAATTTTTGATCCTTTTTCACAGTTTAAAAAAAAAAAAATCCTTCTTGTTTACTCTTCATGTAATATGGCTCTTGTCCCCTGTCCTCTCACAGTTCCTTGTAATGTACTTGCTTTATTCAAAACTCATCCTGTTTTCCAGATAACCCGGTCACCTTGATGAAATTATTAAATGGAATTTTTTTAATGTCCTGTCCGTCAGCTTGAAAGATATTAGTACTTTACTGGGTTTTATTTCGCTATCAAATCAGGGAACCTAACTAGGCGTATTATGGTGGTTTTCAACACTTCAAAAATTAGGGTTTTCATAGCAGGTGCCGCTGTGGAGATCTTGTGTATCCCTGTGTTGTATTTTACTGTGGAATTAAATCAGTTCCTTTTTCAAGCCATCTAGTTTGTTTTCTTCAGTATAACTGCAAATGTCTAAATTCTGCTTCAGTTTTTCAGACTGCTTGGTCTTTGTAAATAAAGCTTTAATGGAGTTTTTGTCTGCTCTTTTTGCTCAAGTAAGCTTCTTTGATTTTTGTGTCTTAATTTTGGGAAGCCACAGTGAGGAAAAAACCATAAAAACCAGATCTCTTAAACAAATGGGTATTTGGTAGGTTAGTCACGCTCAGTTACAGAAGTATGAAAAACTTAAATGCCTTTTTAAAAAAAGTTTGCTATCTGATGATACACAATACACAATTAAATTCTTTAGAAAACGTGAGAAGACAACAATGGGTACACTCTTACGGGGATGTAGAAAGGTGGGAAAGTTTGGAGCTAGAAATGTATCCTATCCTGAGCTCTAGAATAGTTTTTCAGTTGCATTTATTATTTAACTCCAAATGTTTAAATTATTTATCTACGTCTTGTTGGGAAAAAAAAGTAGAAACGCGATATAAAACCTCGTTGCATTTCACTTCTTGTACGGCAGTGTCCGTGATGGGATGGTGTGGTTGTTGGTGAGCTCTCCAGCGTGTTTGGGCCGTGGATGGGCTTGGACAGGAGTTGTCCGACCCTTTCCTCGTCCTTTTCTGCCCGTCTCCCTGTTGCCGTTCACTGCCTCTCGTCTTGCCCAGCACCGTAGGGGCTTTGGGGCTTACACACACGCTCCGCGCTACGCTCGCTGCTTTCTCGGCATAATAGTTTTTGAAACATTATTTGGCTTCTTAGCTGTTATGGTTAGTGATCGTCAGTGATTTAAAACGGTGGTAGGAGTGTAGTTTCACCAGGTGTACTCAGACTTTAAGCGCAGCTTCCCAGGACGGACCGTCGTATGAATCCCGGCTCTTTCCTGAGAAGTGATTTGGCAGTGCTGGGGGTACCCTGGATGTACTCGTTTGCCTTTAACATACAGAAATAAGAGAAAATTAAAACAAGCTTCAGGAGCTAGAGAGAGGAGGACGAAACAATCTAGGCTGGTTGGTATAGGAGCAGTATGTCTTGAGAGAGAGGAAAAATGCAGAAAGGATGTAAAAGATGCGTAGGTGAGAGACGAGGATGGGGCAAGCATCGTGGAGTCAGAATGGGCACGAAGCAACAGACCTTAGAGACCGCAATGGCTGGAGCAGTCAGCGGCATTTGAATTGCACCCCAGAAGCTCAATATCTTCTGTATGGTGGGTAGTGCATTAGTAAAATCATCGTAAATGAAAAGTAAGCACACGTTCTGTGTGTGCTATAAGTGAGAACCCTTCGTTTCAGGTGGCACTGCACCATCTCCAGAGTCACATGAAAGCTCCCGTGCACCAGATTCGGAGCCGAATGATGACAGTAAATATAGGCTATCTCAGAAATAGAAATATATCCACAGTCTGTGTATTTCAGCAAATGTGTGACTGAAAGAGAAATACTGTTTTTTCCAAGGTCTTAAAGTAGGACAAGATTTTGTTTATGATGTGTGGCAATAGTTTCAGTTTACGTGATACCTGGCTGGCTCACAGGGTACCCACCAAGCTTGCAAGAAAGTAAGTAGACTGTGTGCTTCTGGCTGTCAGCAGTATGACAGATAGTGGAGCTGGTCTGGGACATTAGTCCTAAGAATTGTGTTTTCTTGTGTTGTTTTTTGTTTGGGGTTTTTTTTTTTTAAACTAGAATATTTGTTTCTATAATCAATCCTTAGTGCTTAAAAATTAAGTATTCAGCTGCTTCGTTATTTTAAGGTAGGCATAGACTTTCAGGTGAGCTCCCCCAAATGACCTCTGACCAACTTCTTGCGTCATTCTTACGGGGACGCTGTAAGAGTTGTTTCCACTTAAAAGTCCCAGGTCCTAACACTGCCAAGTTTTCCAAAGGAGAATTAAAACTGAAACATCCCCAAAGACAAGAAACGTCAACTTACAGGTCCAACGTTTTCATTAGTAATTGTTTAGTATTTTAGAATGCGGTGGTGTCTAAACCACGAATAGGTGGAGATGTCTGGGGCTTAAGGGCTCTACTGAGGTAAGAAATAGCAGAAACACTCAAGTCAGTTGGTTATCTAAAGGCTCCGAAAACCTCCTCTGTACTTGGCTGGAGGAGTCATCCAAGGTGTGGTGCTTCAGTTCTGCTAGAGTAACGTTTTCTAACCGCATATATTCCATCATGAAGTCTCCAATCAGATATAATTGTTAACTTATCCTTTCCCTATCTTACCTCTGCAAAAAATTGAGGAATGCCCTTGTACCTCAGGCGTGCTGGCAGAGCGGCAGGGCTACCGCAACCTGTGCGATGCCCTTCTCCTCCATCATCTCCGTGTCTCAAGAGAGATGGAGGGGAGCAATTCTTTTTCAATGGCTGTAGTAGAAGATATTTCCTTCTTGCCGTTGATACCACAGAGGGTACTTTTGCCTCTGCATGCTGGTTTTTGGCCATTGTGATGAATGAGAGGGGCACAGGACAGATTTAGGGAGCAGGTCTGTGCAGTGTGAGATGGGATGGTTTGAGGGAGAAAAACAGATGAGAAAAGAGAGTGTATTTCAGAGGTAAGTGAACACAATGGAGAGAAATAAGATGAGAAATGCTTGCTGAATTCGCACAGGAAGAGGTGTGGTAGGAAAAGAAAGGAAGCGTGCAGGGGGAAGACAGAGGAAGAAAGTAATAAAACACAAATGTTTCATTTCGAAAAGAAAAAATTAAATCAGTTGCTGATGAGTGTAACAGTAGCGCACTACACTGAAATATAAGGCCTCGAACAGAGAGAATACGGGTTAGGAGTTCTAAATTTTATCATTTTTATTATTACTATTTTGTTCAGACAAATAAATCAAATTATTTGACAGAAATGAAAAGCTGCTTTCAGGCTGAGGCTTGTGTGCCTGTTTTCACCACAAACACATTTTTAGAGTTGGGTTATAATCTCCTGGAAATAGATAAAAATGAAAATGCTGATGCAGCCTACAGTGTGGTAATAAGAACACGCCTCCAAAATAAATGAGAGGTTTTACTGCACTACGTCTTTGGATCTTAGCGTACCATGCTTGCTTGTTGAATAATAATTTCCCATTCATATCAGTTCTGTTCTTCCCTCCTCCTCCTCTTTTCCCCCACCCTTCCTCCCAGCCTGAGAGGACTGAACCAGCACTGCAGGCTTCTACTTCATGTGAGCATCCTCCAGTGCACTTCACTGTAACGGTGAAAGTGCTGCGGTTCCCAGGCTCACTGCTCTTGAGCTGGCATTGCGGGTCATCACCCCATCGTCGGCTTTGTCTTCTGCTCAAAGAGCTGATAAAACGCACGTTGTGGTGCTGCGGCTTTCCAGTGGCTGTTGAGGGTTTGTCACAAATCAGTGTCGTCTTTCTGCACCTGCAGTGTGGCTTTTTGCTCCTTGCCAGGCGTAAATAGCAGGTGGTCCCCTTATAGGAATATTTTACGTAAGTGAAGCTTTTCTATGTTTAGCTCTGCTCCTGCCTCAGAAATCCAAGTTCAGGCAATAGGCAGCAGCTCCTCTAACCTCCTCAGAAACGCACCTTGGTGGAACAGCTTCCTGCAACTGCTGGAGAGTTAAAATCGTTGCTTAGCTCGAATGAAAAAGAGCTTTGTATATGTTGGGTGCTAGAGCTCAGCTGAATCAAGGCATGTATAATTGAATATACGCTTTTTTCTATTATTTCAGCCTCATTCTCTCTCACTTGAGAGGACGCTGCATCTCTTCTCCCTCGTTCAGCAGTCTGAGCATTCCTATGTCCCATACTCCTGAATGAATGAACTGAAACAATGCAAAATTGCCTATTTTAACTGGCTTTTATGAAAATCACTGGCTGCTAATATTAGACTGACATTTGGTTTCCTACCGCTAGAAGGGACTCGCGGGATGAGGTTTTCTCCGCCACAGTGGTGCGATGCTGGCGGCGCGGGGGCTGTGTGTACAAGGCTGCCGGGTCAATTCTTCAGTCGTTTACACTAATTGCACCCAGCTCCGGGTCCACTCGCATCCAGCTCCACTCACCGCGTTTTTTTCCTGACTCACTAGGATCTGCAGAAAGGCAGCACAAGTTGGTTTTCACATGATTTAATAGCAAAGGTAATGCTGTGCTCGACCCGTAACATTGCTTTTAAAAGGCGAATGTCATTCCTGTTGCCATCTGGGTGCCGGGTTTGTGCAGCCAGGGCCGGGACGCAGCCCGCGGGACCCTTCCAGAGACATCTGCAGACGTGCCTGGTCGGGGAAGTGGATGATGTGCTGATTCGGAGCTTATGGCTGCCGGTCCCCTCCCCGCTCCCCACGGGAAGGCAGCAGCGTTGCCACCACGGGGAGGAATGGCTCCTGCTCGGGAAGGGCTGGCTCCAGCCAGCTCCGGGGAAAAGGAGCATCTCTCAGCCTTCCTACCCACTGAGGTGTCTTTGCGGCATCGCCACAAAACACCTTCATAATTGAGCAAGGTAGAGTGCGCCAGCAGCCATGCCCAGCTGTAACGTTGGGGTTTTTTTTAAAACAAACCGAAAGTTTATGGTAAGACGCAATCTGTCGTTGTTGAAAAGCTTTTTACTTGAGGAAGAGGGATACTGGGTTGGGAAAGAGAAATGGAAGGGAGGAGCTTACAGGGTCAGTGCTCAGGGCTTTCTAGGAAGGAAACTGAAAGTGTGGGCAAGGATGAAGAAGAGGAGGCTAAAGGCGTAGGTGGTTTCAAGTCAAGAGTGTCTGTTGGAATTTACTTCAGAGTAATTAAGGAATTAGCTGAAGCAATCTTTGACTCATTAGTGCTGTATTTCTTATAGAGCTCATGGAGGGAGAGAGAGGGGGTCTGAGAGGACTAGGGAGGGGCAGAGATGGATGTGGTCTTTAACAGGGAAAGAGGAGAAGTTACTGATAATTATAGACCAGGTGTTAAAAAAACCCGGAATAAATTATTAAATAATTTGCAAGCACTTAGTGAGTAGCGAGGGAATACCCAAATGCATGTGTCAAAAACAGATTACGTTGAGCTAGTTCAATTCCCAGCATTGATGGAGTAACTAGCAGAAAGGCTAAGAAAGAAATATTAGACGTGGTCCATTCTGACTTTGGTAAGGCTTTTGACATTATTTCACCAGCACAACGTTGTACTGTGTAAATGGGAAGTAGTCTGAATGAGGTCTCTATAAAGTGACTTCTGCAGTGGTTGAAAGGCTGCAGCAGAGGTTTGGCTTTCACTGACTTGATAGTCCAAGTGGTGGGAGTCAGTTTTCTGAAGGGCTCTGTCACGTGCCCTGTTCTCTTCAATATTTCTTTTATGATTTGCGTAATGAATTTCAAAATACTTCTGAAAATTGTGGATGACACTCAACTGAAAGGGGTTATTGAACATTCTGAAGATGGGACGGGATCAGACTTCAGAATATTCTGGATAGATGAGGATAAGGGTCTGAAATGAGTAAGATGGTATTCAGTGGAAGCCACAGCTGGGAAGGAAAAATCAAATGTACAAATGTAAAACAGGAAATAAGAAGCTAAGCAGCTGTGCTGCAGAGCAGAATCAGTGTTCGTTTTTAGGGGATGACAAATTAAGCAGCTTAGTGTGTGATGCCATTGCAAAGAGCGTGAGTCTTGCTGAGTTTTATAAAGACTGTATGCCCCAGGTGAAGCCGTTGTGGATGCTGGCTGTGGTATTTGGGTACCACACTGGGAAAGAGGTAGGCAAACTGAATACAGGAGCAGGAGGGAGGATTGTTTTAGAAAACATGATATGAGACAGGGCTGAAGGAATTACAGTTTTTTACTTGTATTTAGAAATTCTCTCTCTTTCTGGACTTAGCAGTTCACCAAATATTCCACTACTCAAATCATAATACAGCATTTCCAGATCCACTGGACTAGATCCAAGAAGAAGCAGAATTAGCACCATCTGAAATTACAGACTATGAAGCTGAGCAAAATGAAAAATACTTCAGAGCTGTATAATTCATGGAGAAACTTTGAAGAGCTTTAGGGTTTGTCTGTTCCCTTAGCAAGACAATTTAAATTCTTAATTCAACCCTGCTACTCCTATTACTTCTCCCCCAGCAGAATTAATAGCACTGCACATAACCTTACTATTTAAACAACCCCTAATTAGGATGTCAGGGAGAGGTTGCCTGCCAGGCTCTCACACAAGTTGATGCCATGCTGCCTTTTCCTCTTCTTAGAGGAGCCGGTCCCAGCCTTTGCCTTGCCAGTTATACTCCCTTCAGACACACATCTCATTCCAACTCCTCTTTCGGTATTTTCCCCCCTTCTTGTAGGAAAAACACCAACTCAGATTCCCTGGTGTTGCCATCTGGCTCACGTTCTTCAGAAAAACTTGGTCAGCGAGCAGTTTTCCACCAGGGATGCTCTTAGGTTGTCCCCTGACGCACTTTCTCGCACGGCAGCGCTGCCGCTTTCCAGCGTCTGGTTTGCCCTGGAAGACTTTGGGCATCATCTGCTAGAGCACTGGGCCACAGCTCCGAAGGTGAGGACAGCAAACCGGCGGCTTTATCGCTGGTCAGCCTGTCAGGTCATCTCTGCTGCTGGAGGGACCGGCCGTGGCTGGTGGAAAGCGTCCAGTCCCACGCCGAGTCCCTGCCTTGCAGAGCTGCATCGCAAGCACAGGAGCTCTGCGCACCTCAGTTCTGCTACGAGATGTGTGGAAAACTGTCATCTGATAGTTGTTGAGCCTTTGATGATATTAATCAGCTGTGGATTATGCAGCTTCCTGGTGTTTTTAATTCTGTTGGGTCTCGTCTCTCAGAAGATCTTTCCTTCTGAGACTGGAACGATAGTTTATCACATGTTGAAACTTCTGTATGGTATTATAACGCGTTGCAGTAGTTATGAATAGAGTGAAGAATGTACAGGGGGGAAAAAAGCTATAAATGCATCTAACAAGAAAGAACTGGAGGGACTAATGATTTAAAAAGACAGAATGAGAATCTATGTACCGTATAATATCTAAGCAGATTTTCTGCCAGTATTCCATATAAAGTCTACTCCTTCAGTATCTGCTCTATTTGCAGAATTTCTCATTCTGTTCCAAACAACGCCTTGCTGTGTATAAAATACCTATGGCACATTTTGTGGTCCTGAGAAGACTACAAACTAGTTGCAAACTGTAGTAACACTTAACGTTCCGTAACAGAGCATAAGGGTGAGTGTTTTAAATATCTGTTTGCTGGACTAAAGTGCTTCTGAACCAGGTCACTGCAGTTGTGCTTTCCAAAAAATACCAGTATCCCTTTCACCTGCCAGACCATTGGGGTTTGGTTCAAAACCTCTTGATGCTGCTGATGCACATGGAATCACGTAGCAGTAAGAAATCTGATGCTGGGAAGGATGGAAGCAGAGAGCTGTCCCTTACTGTGTGCAACGCACATGAGCGGAGGAAAAAGCACGAGGGAGACTTTGTATTTGCTCTAAGCGTCCCCTTTTCTTTAGTAGCACACAGCTTAGTTCTCTTTTTTTCCACCTTTGGGCTGGTGGCAGGCTGCAGTTGTTAGTGATGTGAGCGAGGTCCCACAGGAGCAAGTGTGGTCTGGGGGGAGACTCGTCTGGGATCGCTTTCGGGGTAGTGAAGGGCAGTTCGTTTCAGAAGCTAGGCAGAGTGAGCGAGGAGGGGCAGACGGGTCAGCGGATGGTTTTCTCAAGCAGGTTTTCTCTTGTTCTTTTCATGCAGGTGGCATTTGGCCACACACAAAATGAAGGTGGCAGGTGAGTTTCCTTACGTGGCAGGTCTGCCTGCCACCCTCGCTTTCACCTAGAGATACTGCTTTCTTTTGAAGTGAACTTTCTGCAAACGTTAATAAACCAATATAACACGGACTGATACTTTCCAGTGCTACGTGCTAACAGCGTTGTTCACTCCGTCCTAGCCAGGGAGAGCTGTGCGAGCCCTCCGGCCGCAGAGGGATCTGTCCCTCCACTTCGGGCACAGCTGAATCGAAGGTGGTGTAGATGAGAGCCATCTGCTGCACAGAGCGAATACGGGATTTCTCACGATTTTTCACGTGCCCTGCGCTCTTGCTACAAACTGCACGGGACAGGAGGCAAGGGGGAAAGCCTGATGAAAATCAAAGGAAAATGATCATATTTGAGACAAAAATGGAGAAACAATAAACACAGATTCCCTGTGGTGTCATTTTATAGTCCATTTCAGAATACAAGCTTATATTAAATGACATTTGGCAAATATATTCTGCTGCATAAGCTGCCCTTGAGATGCTCCCTGTTTACCAATGTAGTTTATTATAGCTAATGGTGATGCAGGTGTTTTTTCTAAAAAAACCTGTAGCATTGCACAGAATTTTCTTTGTCACTCAGATTTCTTCAGACTATTATCTGCAAAGTTGTAGTCCCATTTTTGTATGATCTAATTGTCTGAATCTAAGTCTTTATCCGAAGTATTTAACTGAGAAGGATCTGTCCCTCCACTTCGGGCACAGCTGAATCGAAGATGGTGTAGATGAGAGCCATCTGCTGCACAGAGCGAATACGGGATTTCTCACGATTATTTGATGCAGAAGGAGCCAAGTCAGGCCGAGGCCCTGCTCAAGGTCTTGCCGGTTTGGGCATGCTGTCTTTTGATCTCAAAGGTGAGAATTCCGTGGAAATTGTTCCCTTAGAAATCTCCTTCTTCCATTTTCTACCAGGCAGCCAGTCTGCTGCTCTCTGCTTCTGCAGAGGATGCTTTGAAGGTGCGTGACTTTGGTGTGATCGCCTTTGCCTTTGTCCACGTCCCCTGGGAGAGACTGCGGCCGCGAGCCCCGCTGAGCGGAGTCTCGGCGGAGATGCTGAAGTTTTCCTGCTGGGGCCGTTCTGGTACCAGCCGATATGAAATGTAAAGCTTGAACTTTCAGACTCCGGTTCCTAGGGAGTGCTTGTGCAGGGAAGGTCAAGCTGATGGACTGTCAGCTTTAGTCAGTCCCACAGGGAATGGCGTGGCCTGAAATGTTGAAAGTTCACTCCATACTGCCTTTGCGCAACTTTTTTTTTTTAATGCCAGAGTTTCTTGCTGCATATAACTGACTATTTGAAAAGATAGGTGAACTTCTTTCAAGTCCTTGTGGCCAAGTTAGCTCCATCCCAGGGACTGCCTTGAGGTGTTTGTGGGGTGTGTTGTCAATCCAACATTTGATATCAGTGTCTTGGATTTACTCTTGGACTTTGACTCTCGGTTGTAGTCTACTGGTGTTGCTTTCAAGGCTAGTCCTTGCATACCTGTGAAAGGTGACAGCTTTCGCCTGGTGTGTTTTTAATTATTGGCATCTAATAATATAACTTAGGATAGTTTTTACTTATTAAATTATGTCCTTGAACCAAACCTAGATTAGGGATTTTTCTTGCATCTCGGATGATCTCACCTCCACCTTCACTCTCCCTCCCCTCTGTTCCCAGGTCGCTTTTCTCTATTCATTAACAGTCCTCTCTTTGCTTGGGGATGTTCACAGAGTCCTTGGGCATGTCACAGTGCTGATGTGTCAAAATAAAAATGTTTTCTCTTCTTTGTGAGCAAGTGGACTTTGCAAATCCTGGATAAAGCTATGTGAGAGACCGTTTTTTGTCATTACTAAACAGCAAAGCAGGGTTAATAATTTCATTTTCATTAGAGAGGATGGATTTCTTATGTTCTTTGACATGAGTGGAAAGAGGAAGGGAATTTTGATATAGTATGCCATTCTCCTGATTTTAAAATCAATGTTTGCGTCTCTTCTCTTCCCCCCAAACTACTTGGACTTAATTACATCTTTCAATTAGGAACATAAGATTTATTTGCATTATCAGTTATAATTAAAGTCCATGGTAATTACCGCCTAATATGCATTATCATTATATGTAAATGTTGAACTCTTGCAGACAGCCTTATAGAGTAAATTAAAAAAATGATCTGCCTAAGATTAAATTCTTCAGACTTTTTCGCTTCCACATGTCTGAATCATTTTGGCAGTATATTTGTTGGATTTAAAAGATGGCTGAGCTTGATGAGACAAGTTGTCATTTATAATGCATGTTCTGTTTTTCCCACACTTTGGTTTTCGTCACTCCTATGTGTTCCTTCTGCAAAGCTGCAGTGACATTTTGGAGCAGAGTTTTTATTGACTTGAGAAGATTAACATTTACTAGGACCACGACTTAATTTCTTTTATGCTACGCAGAGATGCCATCTGTATTAAAAAGCACGTTTTTGAAATCATAAGCATGTATGGAGTCAGCTTCCTTTTTAAATGACCGAGTATCCTCAGGTTTCAGAGTCACCATTACACAAAGATGATGTTCTCTCCCTGAGAGCGAGATGTTAATTAAAACGGCAGGCAGAGCTGATGGCTGGAGCATGCTGCCCTCTGCCTACAGAATTTAAGAAATGTATTTTGCTCCTCTGTCTTCAGTATTTAACCTGTATCAGTGCAAAACTTGCATGCAGTTACCTTGGTGTATCATAGGAATTCCCTCCCGTTTAAAAAGTTTCTTTGCATCATGTTTTAAAATCCCTGCTTTTGAGATGGTTTGGATTGTTACTGTATTGCTAAGACTGTAATGAAATACTACAGCCATGCTTTCTGTGAGGAGAGCCATCTTTTGGTTATGATAAATGAAAGCTCCCCTTATCCACGTGTGGCATCTGTCTGTATAGAAATTCAGGAGCCCATTGTACTTGCTGAAAGAAATTTGAAAATAACCTCAGCATTGTAGCCAATACTCCCTTTCTCTCAAAAAAAGCAGGTCCGTGCCTGTAGAAGCCGTTACTGGTCATGCATGTGTGCCATGTTTGCCTAAATAATCAGCATGCCAGCACTTCTGCTTTTTATTTTATATATAAAGCCTTCTGGGATAACAGGCATTGTATAAAATCCGGTTCTCTTCTGATTTTTCTGATAAAGGTCTTTGTGAAGAAGCATGCAATGTTCAGAGAGTTTAAATAAAAATTAAGTGTATTTCTGGAACGAAAGTACTAATCAAGCAAAAAAACCCAGGAAAATTTCTTATGATTATTTAAATGGTGGTCGTAGTGTCAGGCTTATGAATAGAAGAAGTTGGTAATATTTACACCTGGGTACCATTTTTACTGTGTGTGCAGATCACCAAGTGTACAGATGAATGTTTGTGTGTTTAGATGTGAGGGATGTTATCTAAACAATATGAGACTAGTAGTTTGTTGGGTGTTTGTGATCAGAGTAGAGGCTTGTCAGGTTGTGTCAACCATATAATTACTTCAGCATAGAAAATGAATTTTTTAGAAAGATATTTTGGGAAACACTGAGAGAGTGCTTTAAAGCAACTTACTGAAAATAGCCATAAAATCTGTTTCTTTAATATCTTAATGACCATCTGTTCCTACCTGAAAATTTACCTTCTAATATGTAGAGGCTTGTAGAAGTCTCTTAAATGGGCCCAGCTCCTGGACTCCAATGATTACATAGAGTCTGTTTTTACTTAAAAAAGCTCATTTTCCATCCATCTTTCAAAAATAAAATACCCCACTACGTGCTCAAAACCCAAAAGAAGTATGCAGAGACCTAGGCATGTTACTTACTGTATCTTACAAGTCCAGAGTGGTCCTGAAGAAGGGGAAAGGAGCTCTGTAATTTTCTCTTAACTTTAAAGAAAAGCATTTTGGGCTGGCGGGGTTGTTGGCCATCCTTGTACGGTCAAGCCAACACACGCAGCCTGTTGGGACAAAGCAAGACGTTGCTCCGTTTGAGATACTTTGCAGTGCCTTCAGCTGGTGAACTGTTACAAGTCTTGACCCCCAAGATGAAGTGTCTTTGGAAACGTGGTTTAATGGTCGTGCTTGTGGGAACACCTCTCCGCGAGAAGGCATCCCTCACGCTTCCATCCCTACACGTGTGCAAACAGTCACCTTGTTCGACGTGTAGAGAGGCTGCACTCTTTTGACGGTTGAAGTTTGATTTATTTTTGCTCAAGAAACGTATGGGGACATCTTTTTTTTCCTGCATGTGTCTTGAAGCAGCCGGGAGTGATGAGGGGGCTGGGGTTTGCGGGGCTCCTCCTCGAAGGGCAGTAGCTTGTAGTGATCTCCCGTGAAGGGTCCCTCTCCTTTCTGTTTCTGGCTGCTGTTTTGTGCCGCTTTCCCTGTAGTTCTGTTGGCACTGTGGGACGCGGTTGTGTCTCTGGAGACCCTGGCAGGGCTCCTGTCCCCTGCGTGCTGTGCCTCGCGGTGCTGGCGGCCGAGCGCAGGGGGCAGGAGGGGATGGGGAAGAGCAGAAGAGGTTTTCGTGCAGCTCGTTCAACTCCACTCCCCAAACTTCTCTACATCTCTCTACAACAGGGGGTTTGTTGAGTGCTCACATTTATGGAAATAGCGTGAGCTGTGCTTTAGAGTAATACAACATTTCCATGAAGTGTGATGTCAGCCACAAAAAAATCAAAACAAACAAAAAAAATCAACTCACAGGTTTGAAACGAGAGGCAGGTCATAACAATTTATTCTGTTAAACAGTGAAGACAGAGTAAGTAATGGGCCTGCCTCTGTAATTCACGTAGCCAAAAATGAAGCAGGCTGGTCCCCTCTCCCAGCTGGGTTCGGCTGGTCCCCTACATCCAAGGGAGCGTGAAGGCAGGTGGATGGTAGAGCTGGGGCGGCTTTGCAGCCCTTCAGGCTCCCTCGTGCGTATCCAGCCTCTCGCCTTTCAAGTTTCAGGGAAAAATGAAAGTAGTGTTTTCTGGTTTAGAGAATTCCATAAATATTTTAAATGAAACGCAATGTACTATTTCATGAATCTTACCTTACGTTACTTATTTTAAGGCTGGCTTTAATAAGAAAATCTGAACGTTTGCATGGAGTGAAGAACAAATAGAGCCCCGTTTCATTTCCATGAACATTACTGTGCAAACTACAATTAAAATGAATACTGGATACTTATTCTAGGCTTATCTGGAATGTGCTAGGAAGCTGCTTAGATTCTAAGTTATCTTTGTTGCAAATGTGCACTGCAAAGCAACCGGTCACAAGCACTGGGTAAGATTTGGCTCAATGTAGTGGAGTGTTCATGTTCTGGGTTGCCTTTTAGAGTTATTTACTGCTTTTATGTCTCCCCCCCCAGCCTTTCAAAGTGGCCTAACGAGACTAAGACTGTCATTTTGTGTGCTGGTCAAAACGTAGATTTTTGGAAGAGGAAAAGTGGCAGCTCTTGCCAGTAGAGGGAGTGGATGGGCACAGATCTGGGACTTCTCCTGGTGTGCGGGGAGCGCTGGGGTGCCCGTGTGGGTCTGGAGAGGTGTGCGCTCTGCTACCTGTGCGTACGTACTCATCGTTTCCGTATGCTGCAGAAATGCATTTTCTATTGAGAAAATCCTGGTAGGGGTTTGTGCTCGTGGATCAAAAAAAGGTGAATAAATGCATCGGTGTTACCACATTTCACTTTTAAATAAAAGGGGGAGAGAGTTTCAGTAATTATCACCTTGTTGCTGACATGTCAGGCACAATGACTGCTTTCACTGTTTTGCTGTAATTTTGGTAATATCTAAGGATTTAGCAACATAAGGTCTTCTTTTCTTTGTTACTCAATTCTGTTCACAGAAAATCTTTTTTAAACCACGCAAAAAACTCCAATTAAAAAAAAAATTGTGCCAGTCCTGATCTTTAAAAGAACATTGTCACAGCGAGCCCTGATACCAAACTCCTAGCCATGAAAATTGCCTTTTCTAACATCTGCACCAATTTTCTTCTCCCTAGTAGTATTTGTGAACTTATCAGGCAGCCATTATTACTGTTTTACAAGCCTTAAATGCTGTAGTTCTGCCACTGAAAAGGACCTCTCTGGGTACCACAGTAGGTGAGGCAGAACAACGGGTTGTGATTTTGGGGGGAAAAGGCTTGTTCTTGCCATTGCCACCGAGTTGGATGGTCTGTAGACCATGGAGGCAGCTCTATTCCCCTGGCTCTGGGGCTCTGGTAGGGGGAAAGGCAAGGAGGAAGGCTGGGTCTCTGACAGGTTTTTCACGCTATTTAGGACTTGAAACAGAGCTTGGGCGCGTGCGCGGGAGCAGATAACACTCCTGGAAGTGGCTGCAAAGGGCTGGTTACAGGTGGGCATCCCCTGGCAGAGGAGGAGCCGCTGCACCCAGCGATGCCGTCTTCGTGATCGAGAGAGGGGCATGGTCCTCTTAGGGGCTGAAAGGTTGCAGTTGTTCCACATGTGTGACTTTGTCTCCCAGGTTGTTTTTTTCTCGGTGGGGTGGTGGTGGTGTTGGGGTTTCCTGAGGTATTTGGAAGCAAACTCTCATTTCAGAAAGAACCCCTAAATGCTGCTTTGGCATAAGTAAAACAGTCTTCATTATGTTTTATCGGAAAATGTTTCTGTTTACGTAATTCAGACTGACGGAGCTTTGTGTATCGGTCACGGGGTTTGTCCCCCAGTCACTGCTCTGGCATCTGAGGACATGTGTCACTTCAAATCCCGTGGTGCTGTCGCAGGGCACACTATCTCCTCGGCCTGGGGGAGGTAAGACTTGACCTCGTCGCAGGCGTTGGAGCCACCGTAAGGAATCCGTCCTGGGGAGGCGGTGGACCAGTCTGCGGCAGGAGAGAAGCGATGTGTTGGCAGTGACACAGCCACCTCCGAGGTGGTTTTGAAAGCCGGTGCATGCTCAGAGAGGATTTGAAACCTTTCCAGCTTTCTCCGTTTCCTTTTCCAAACGTGGAGGAATCTTGGGTTTTCAGTCTCTTGTCTTCCCAACAAATGCTCAGTGCAGAAATGTCCAGGTGTGTTTTCCTCCAGTGTGCTCCGATACTTGACCATGGAGCAGGAAAGCTTCATTTGAGCAGCATCCAAAAGATGCTGAAAAAAGAGCACTGCACAAACCCGTCTAAACGTCAAATGAATAGATGTTCCCCAAAAGTTGTTTATGATGCACAAAATAAAATACAGCTGCCTTCCCTGAAAGCTTGTTTCTTGCACCCTGCGTAGGGTGAAGGAAGCTTCTGCATTGTCGAGGATTTTTGTTTGCAGCGGGTTCACCAGTGCTCTGCTGTTGAGTATATATGCTGGAGCATATTGATAGCAAAAGGTATGAAGGGAAGCTTCTTTTTAATCTCTTACAAAATCAAAGCCATCTTTTATGACACTTGTTTAATAGTCTAATGTAGCAGAGGATTATGGGAAACAGCTCTTAACCTTGAAAATCAACTTGGAAAAAATGCTGTCAAGAGGATTTATAGGGTGACAAATTTAACAATCCACTGAATAGCTTTTTCTCCTGAGATGTGAACTCTTATAGCTCTCCAATGGAGACATGGTATGAAAGACCAAAAAAGTATGCTTTCAGTTTTAGAAAAACACTTTCTTTGTGGCCAAGTTTAAAAAGTAGTGGGAGACTTATTTTTGGTGTAGTAAAATTTACAAGAGCTGCTTTTACATAGCTGGTTTTTTGAGTGTCTTATTGGGTCTTACTGAGTTTCTTATTGTTTTGTGGCTGTCTTTTTTGTTTTCTTTTAAGCTGGTTCATTATTGACTTAACTCACATGTTCTCCCCACTAACGAGTGAAACACCACATGGTTCACAAGCAGGAGAAAGAAAGAAAAGACAGAATTGTAGATTTGGTCACCCATGCCAGGGACATGTTTTAAATATTATGCAAAGAATGGAACAAAAAGAACACTGGCTGTAAAAATTAAAACCACAACAAACAAACCCCACACACCTTTTCATAGTATTAAAAAAAAACCCCAAACCAAAATAGAGCAATTTTCTAAAACACAATAGCCTTTTGTGAAGTGTATATGATATGGGTCTTCTGCTTAATTATAGTGCTTAGATCCCATTGATCAAAGGCATGACCTTTCCTTGTTAGCTAAATGATTCATTAGCTTCTTCAGAAGATGACTTCCTGTGTCTAACGCCGCTCTATGCTGAGATTTCGAGCAGGCTATTAACGTGCATCATGTTGTATACCCTTGCGTCGTTATTGTAACTTCTAAGTGAGGCTGTCTTTTATTACAGTAGTTCTTACTGCCGTTTTGCTGTGACTCATTTCCTTGCAATTAGATATGTCCCATCCCTGAAACGCAATTTTCTTTGTGCTGGTAAATGCACAGCACAAGTTTTACATGAGTTCTTTCATAGGACTTTTACGTTCGATAAAAAATAAGTATCAGAAACCGGTGCCCCCAAGAGGATGTTGCAGGGCTTGAAGCACTTGGGGCAAGTGCATGGTGGCTGGGGCAGAGCTGGTGTGGATTATAAAGGGGAGAAAATTCTCCACGAAAGACTGAGGCTGAGTTCTGGGTGTCTGTCATTCCTACTCATCACTCACTGTGCGACCAGCGCAGCTTGGAAAGAAAAGGGGGGGGGGGGAAGCCTTTTTCTTTTTTGGCAGTCTCCATCTGTTTGTTGAACGTGACTGAAATGAGCTTGTCGGTCTCAACATAACATTAAATGGAGAGGAAGGGATGTGATATGAGCCATCATTCAAATCCATGGCTAATGTCAGAGTTTTCTTCCAGGGCCAAAGACGGGGCTTGCTCCCAGCCTGAACTGTCTTGTCCAGGAGGCAGGAGGAGGTGAGCGCGCAGTAGCCATAGCTCAGTGCCTCCCTGCGGGACCTCGTCCTTAGCCCTGCTTATTGGAATCGGATGATGGACTTGGAAAGGAGCCTGTCCGCCAACGTGCTGTTTGAAATAAAAGGCGCACGTTTCAACGCTGGCAGTATTTTTGAGCGAACAAAAAGTGGCTTTTTGTTAGTCAGGCATCATATAACTATACTAAATGTACTGTTCCAATAAAAACATAATGAGGGTATTGAAGGATGCGCTGTGATATAACTGTGGGGCTGTTATTTATTTCCATGCTGAAGCTTACGGTATTTAGTTCGGTTGTGATTTGTTTCTGATATCTGGGCATAAGTTTCCAAGCAGCCTTACACAAAGGGTGTCAAGTTGCCTCTTAATTAGTATTGAACCTTCTGGGAAAGGACTGCTGACTCACTATATAACTCACTCTGCAACTGCTTCGTCATTTGTCATACGCCACTAAGCAACTCTTAAGATATTAGAAACCATCCATCAGTACCTCCCTCAGCTGGATCCAAACTGACAGCTTAGGAATGAAAGCCTCCCAAAATCAAAGTCAATCTTCTGAGCTATTCAGTCCCTTGAAATACATGTTTCATGTGGAATAAACTGAATATTAATGGCTCTGATAAGAAAATGAACCGCTATAGTCCTGTCTGCCATTTTCTCTTCTGTCTTTGTTTCTGCTCAGAGGGAGTGGGTGGTCTTCCCTTGGTTTGCAGTTCTCCATGGGGTTGAACTCCAGACTCCAGGTAGGCATTTCAGTACGGTCCTACCCCTCATCCCGCTCCTCTTTGGCTTAAAGAGCTGAAACAGAGAACATGGGCATTTGGGCTCTGGATCCCGCCAAGGACTGGATCCAGAACTACAAATTCTGGAGGAGACGTCTGTTGTGCTTCTGGTCATCTCAGCACTGGAGCCTCTTGCATTACAGCTTCAGTTCGTAAACTCAACCTTTTAGGGGAAAATATCAGTGAATATATTTATTTATAGAGGCTTCCAGGTGTTACGTCAAAGATTAGGGACAGTAGTTCCTATGAAAGCAAGTGGAAAGAGGAACTTAAGTTTACCTCTGCTCAGACCTTAAAGGGATACTGTCAATAGAGGGTTTGTTTCCAGGCTTTATTTAAAAAAAAATAAAATAATTCAGTGTTGATAGGGCATCCAGATACTTTATTGAAAGGGTTTTGTATTTTGCAGTTGAGTTTTACATGTGTGTTTATCAGAGAAAGTGAAAACGGACTAGGAAAGAACCGACAAAATGAATATAAACAAAGTTATTTGAAATTTATGAAAACTGCTTACTTTTCCTCTTTGCTTTCGGTGATAGGATCTTGAAGTAGTAAATTCAATATTTCCAGGATTCCAGGTAGTCCTTCTAGTATCTGCCCCATCTTTGTGCAAAAGGCAGGGAAGTGATTTGTCTACACCTCAGATGCAAGCACATCCCAAATCTATCAATTTAAAATAAAATTCCCAGGAAGAGGCCAGTGGGAAGTGCAGCACCACGCACCCAGCCGAAGGCTGTAACGTGCACCACGCGGAGACACCCCCCCAAGTGAAGAGCCCTTTTCATAGATTAACAGACTTAAAATGCACAGCCTGAAATGAGCATGTCGGTAGAAAATGTGCTGCCTCTGTGTGGGGGTAAGTGTGTAAATGTGGATTATTATTTTTAGCAGGTTTTTTTTAACGCTTATTTTGGAGAAAATTTAGCATCCTCACTGAAGCCTCATGTGAAAATGACATTAATAGCTGTAGGCTTGTCTTCATGTCAGTAAGACATGAATTGGCATAAATGAAACACCTCTTTCAGGAGAATGCTGTGCTTCTAATTACAAGAAAAATTTAAGACACAGGCATGTTGTTATGGGAGGGAGTGCAATGGGTACCTGCGTTATGACCAACTTAAGGAGGATGCTTCCTTTTTCGGAGGCTTTACGTATCCAAATAAAAGCAAGTAGAGATTTGCTATTTATATATATTTTTTTTTACATTCTGTTTCTTTATCCTCTACTAGGACAGTGCATCTTAACTTCCCGCAGCCTAACCCGTTCCCTGCAGCGTGTGTTTGGCGGTACTGCCGGAGCCAGCATCCCTGGTGCCGGACAGCAGCACCAGCAGAGCTTCTCCGACCTAGAGCTCAACCAGCGACAGCAATTGTTCCTTAAACGTGGGCTGTCTCAGTTGCATTTGCTCTCGGTAGGGCTTCTCCCTCCCCGAGAGTAACTTTACCACCCACCTGACTCCAGATGTCTGAATTCCCTACTAAGAGCCTGCCCCACCGGGGTTTTCCTCCGTGACCTGGAAGGTGAGCCCCAGGTGCGGTAGGCGATGTTGACGTAAGCAGCTTGAAGCCCCAGTTCTGGCCAAGTAGAGGATGAATCTTTAATGCCTTCTGCTTGAGCTGCATTGCGTTTTCATGCATCACGGAAAGTGCTGCATTCAATCTTTATTTAGGTTTTCTTATCAGGTATGAAATGAGCTGATGGCAAAATCTGCGGTTACTTCAGATTTTTAAATGATGGAGATAGATGTCTGTAATCTTCTGTCATTTGACATGATTTTTACCCCTACGTTTTTGTGCCCCAGCAGAAATGATAGGAATTCAGATGGTAATGAGGTGGCATCCAGATGCACGGCACACACGGGCGTATGCACAAAATATTGATTTAAATATGTCCTGACAAGCTGGTCAGGCAGCAGTCTGAAGGAAAGGAAACTTCTGAACTGAAAGAGGAATAATGACAATAATGAAGAGGCAGAACATTGATTTTAATACGTAGCAGCAGTACGAAGATCTGGGTCTGATGAATCAGAAGGGGGAAGCTGGCACAGGAGCCTGCTGTGATTTGTTGCATACATTTGTTTCCATTTTTATCCATTAGCAGCACTGTGAGCGTTCGGATGCAGCCGAGAGATCGGGAATGGGGAGCAGGGGGAGGGGAACTTGGGCTGTTCAAGCTTCGATAGGTGGTGAATTTATATCAGCTAGCTTTCTAATTTCCTGTTAAAACGCCTGGGCCCCTTCCTCCTTGCCTTATTTTTAAAGTAAATAAATAAATAAATGGCACGGTTACCAGCCAGCTTCTGCATTCCAAACGGCAGCTCGGGAGCATCTCCATCACCTCAACAGTTTTATGGACCTTTCCAGTAAGGCAGCAGGTCTTGGAGGTTGGTGCAGTACCATTAGCATATGCCTCTGCAAAATATTTCATCCTTTTGTGACTCCCTTTTGATCAATTAAGTTTATGTAGCTCTTTTGAAGTAAGTTCATAGAGGGAATCTGTACACAGCCTTCTCTTTGTGGTACCAAGTTTATTTTCATTGCTGAAGTGCAGCAGCTGGCATGAAGCAAACCTAAATGTATGTTGGGGAAAAAAAAAATAAGTGCTTTACAACGATTGCTGTACGAGCCCGTTTTCATAAAGCCTGTGACACATGAACAAACACAAAGAAATTCAAGCATACAGTATTGCCAACTTTCTGTCTCTAGCTGTGAACGCGCTGATCTCTGGTATCTATGGATGCAGCCTGTTTGTGCTCGTCCAGGTAGAGTTTCACCTTACATTTGAATGGAAAGCTAGCGATGTGCCATTGAATATGTTAATACATGCACTTAAAAAGAGGAGAGAAAAAAAAAAAAAAAGAGATAAGTACCTTTGGCCACGATCTCCTTTTTAATTTAGTGCTGGTTTCTATAATGAAATAAATATTGAATAAACATTAAAGAGGGAGAGGGATTTCAAGTTTTGAAGATAACGTGACCATAGTTAATAAGCAGTATGGATCTGTAAATAATAAACTCTGTCACGGTTTGGAATATAATACAAAATTAATGGAAGAAATACTAGTGCTTGATGCAATACTTCAGGATGTTTGTGGGTCTTCTGAAGCGTTTGGTGAATTTTAAATGCTCATGATCTAACAAGGGAACATACCTCAAAATGAATTGGTTGAGAAGCACCCCCAGGAGTTGACTCAAGGATAACAAAGGCAGTAGTGACTTAACAACCTCATTAACCGCTGATAAAATTAGCAGATGAAATTAGATCAGGAGACCTACATAGTAATAAGAGTGGAAATGTGTTTAACTAGTCTTTAAAACAACTAGAAATGCGTAATATGCAGAAGAATATCATATGACTTGGCAAGTTAATGCATCTGTGGGGAAATATTCCAAGATACGATGGTATACTATGAATGGAAAGCTGGGAAAGCCCTGGTGCATAGAGGGACCAGCACGCGTGGACAAATGGCAGTTACGTTTGCTATACACTAACAGCAGTAATACTTGCAAAAAGGAGTTACTAATGCTGTACTAAGAAAGGGTATGTCACAGGTACAGGAAAGTAACTGCCCCCCTACTTAAATGTCTGTTGGGCTGCACTAAGGCTATTAAATTAAATTACATTACAGGTGCTTCCTGTGTTGAAACATAGGAGCAAACAGGAAGGGTTCAGTGTTAAGCAGCAGATGGATTTCAGGCCTGAGTTATGAGAAAAGATAAAAATTTATGCCTCTAGCATATTTGTAACCAATGGATAATTATTAGAAGAGCCCAGATACCTATGGCGAGAGGAGATGACTTCTAAGGGAAATTTGGAAAGGTCAGCGTAGTTGCAGAAAAGTGTGGAAAACTAAGGGAAAAATTAGAATGAGTCATTAAGGAATTTTCACTGAGATGTATTGATTCATGTGAAACATCTTCCAAAAGAAGATTTTTGGCTGCGTGATGTGGTGAAGGGAAGCGGCAGCTGTCGGGCTGGCCCAGGCTGTAACTCTGCTCAAAGCCCTGCAGCCAGCCTGAGAGCTCGGAACTCCGCGGGAATTCGGGGGGGTGGGGTGGGGTGGTTGTGCTCTTAAAAAAATGCACGCAAGTTCCAGGCAAAATCACTAGTTGGTTAGTGGAAATGTAATACAGCACTTCAAGTTGGATGTCTGTTGCTAAGCTATTAATTCATACCTGACAGTGCAACAGAAATGTGTGAGAGGGTTTTTGTATAAGAACGTTGGAGTATTAGAAAAATAATTAAAACGATGATTTGTGACTACTAATTGGTAATTTACAAGTGGTAAGTTCACAATAATACAGAAGGGATTTGTCTTTTATAGGAAGATAGCTGATGCTTTGGCTTTTTCAGTTATCCTTTTAATTTTCCAAGAGTAACGTTTGTTTTGCTGACTGGCATATTTTTGTTTTCTCTTGGGCTGTTCTTGAATGCCTTGTTTTGCCTCTGTATTTAGCTGCTCCCAGTTTGTTATTGATCATTATTGTATATGATGTCATGTTTACCTTAGGAGGTTGTAGGATTTCTCTGATTAAAAAAAAAAAAAGTTAAAAAAGGAAAAAACTGATAAATACATATACAGACTTTTAAGCGTTAATGTTATCTGGCCAAGTTTCGCCTTTTTTTGAAGAGTGTTTTAGGAGGAGCTATTAAAACTGTGATGAATAGCAGCAGGACACCACTAAAGCACTAATGATCCATGGAGGAATGACACTAAAACAAGCTTGAGGTTATCAACCTTTCGCTTTTGAAACTTATGTTACAAATGCTTCAACCCCTTGCCTAGGAACCTTTCCTTCATTTGTTTTGTTAACTGTTTCCTGAGAGCAAAGTGCGGTGATAATTCCCTTTGAGTCATACATGTTACAGATGTTCTCTTTTTCTGATGTAAATAACGTGCTTTGTGCTACTTTGCACATGCGTGTTGGCCGTCCGTTGCTGTGGATCCCGTCCCTTCTACAGCAAAAGGGAAGGGATGTGTGGGGGTGAGGACAGTGCGCAAATTTAAGTGTTGGTGCTTTGAGACTGGAGCAGTTTTGCAGCATAATGGGGCAGTTTTTCTAAAGTATCAGGTAGATTTTACATGAGTGTTAATTATATATTCGATAAAACATGTTCTATGGCTAGTCCTATCTTTTAATAACGTTTTATTTGTATTCAAAGCAGTAGTTTAAAGCAGATACAGACAGCAAGAGACCATAACAATCTCATCTTTTGCTTTGTGTGCTTTCTAAGGCAAAAAAAGACATGCAAGGTGCTTGGTTATCTTGTGCGTAAGCAGAATGTGGCATCCAGCCTGTTATTGTTACAGCAAGTCCAATAATTAATGTTTTGCAAAACTGCGTATTCCAGAAAGGCATGCAGGCAGCTGCTCTTCAGGGAACCATTTTGATAGTTTTATCCGTCAGTCGATCTTCCCATCAGAAGGTGGTGATTAGTTTGAATTTTGCTGGCTTTGAGTTCCAAACATTTGTTTTTCCTGTGCAGCTTTCTGTTGCATCCCTTGTCCATCAAGTGATGCAGAAGCTGTCGAGCACTCAACATGTCCCTCCTATGTCAGCTCTTAGGCACTGTGCGATCAGGTCACTGTCCAAACTGGTATTACGCTTGCCGAGTCTTTCACTGCATGAGGCACTTCTATTGCTCAAATCACTCTTGGTACTCTTCTCTGCATCCTGTCCAGTTTTTCAACCTTTTGAAAACAAACAAATCCAAACCAAGCAAAGCCCAGCATGGATACTGGAGTTGAATATTGGGTTCTAGTATAGGTCTCCCTGCAAAAGGCAGGTAGTGATCTTTTTGGTACTTATACTCAGTCTTCCCCTATTTATACAAGCAATGATTGCCTTAAACCTGTTGTTGCAGTTGCTGTTCACTTACTTACCTTGAATGATCTGCTCAGTCATTTTTAGAGTCACCATATTCTGGGATACGCTCCCTGGTACTGCAGGTTTAGTTTGTGTTCCTTGTTCTTACGTCTTGTACTTGGATGCTTAATTGTGCGTCTATTCACTAAACTATGATGATAAAAGTATTTGGTAACACACAGAGGTTTTTCTACAGTGTGCAGGACTGGGAGATACCCAAGCTAGCTCTTCATTTAGTTGCCAGACAGAGTCTGGTTGTAATAACACAGAATTAATTCAGACTAACTCACTTTTTCTGAGTCTTGAGCTGGGCTGGTGAATTCAGAGCGTACCGTGTTGTGCGGTGCAGCAGTCCCCGGTGGGATGGAAGTGTCTGCAGTGGAAGAGCACGCAAGTCTCAATAGGTCTCCGTTCTTATTTTTTATTTATGATTGTTGCTCAGAGGCTGAAATACCTTTTAAACAGTTATAGTTCAAATGGTGATCCAAAATGCCTTAATAATTAATTCCATTTTAAAAATCATCATCTAAACCAAAGGCTTGGGATTTAAAGGCTGTGCAGAAGCATCAATGATACTGGCCATATGCTGTGATACACTGATGTACAATGATACAACACTCTTCCCGAGACTGCGAACACTGACGTATTTGCATGGAAACTTCAGGGATGTGCCTTCTCAGGTAGGTGCATAGTTTCAGAAGATGCCAGAGGAGGCCTGGTGTGGATGCTAGGCTTCAATTTTGAAGCCAGCTAAAGCCATGTTTTTCTCACGAGTTTCACTTCAGAACACAAAACGAGAGGAAATAACTTGATTATTAAGTCACAGGTCGCCACACGATAGAAACGGAGTCCAGGGCAGTCCGTAGGGTCTCGACATTGCTGCTCTCGGGAGGCCACGGGGTATGAGGCACCAACCCTGTGAAACGTCATCAGCCACGGCCGTACCAGCGCTGGTGAGGCGGTGTGGGGCTCCCAGGGGATGGTTGGGGAGCAGAGCATGTTCACGCCGCAGAGGGACCCAGGGAGGCGCAGAGGGACCCAGGGACGCTCAGAAGGACCTTCTGGCTTGGCAGGAACGTTTCCTTCCTCACCCCAGCTCTGCTGTGTTTGTCCCGTTCCCTGTGTGTTAAACCAGACTACGGCAACAGACCACTGTGCGTTTCGTTCTTCCTTACTGGTGGCTGATGGTCAGTCCTCAGGAGATGGCAAAATTTCCAAACGAGTCAAATTTTGTATCTCCAAATGAAAAACTCCCGGAAGGTATGCAGGGCAAGCCTGGCACACGGTGTGCTGTAGGGTGATCTCCAAGCCTTTGCCAGGTGTGCACACAGACCGAGCGTGCGACCGCGTTGCAGACAAACAGATCCAAAGGTAGTGATTGTCTCTTCTTGCAGAGAGAGCAAACTGGAAACGGCAAGGTTCCTACCACGAGCCTGCGTCAGCGCTAGGATCACACCGTTCCTGTTAGGGAATTGTCGGACTTCATCCGAAGGTTGCTCGGTACCTCCCCGTCTGCTGCCAGGGTGGCAGGTACCCCCTTGTGTGTCCGCTGTCACTGCATGGGGACAGGCCAGCGCTGCCCCAGTTTGGGAATTAGAGTAAGACCTGAACCTGCGAGCAAGTTCAGTTAACAGCTCTATCCAGCAAACACGTCATTGTCAGGAGAGTCAGCACACGTTGTTCAAACCGGAATAATTTTTTTTATTTTCCCCTGTTGCTTGTTTTTCCGTCCTGTATATCCGATCAGTTTTTCTGTGTTTTCCATTCATCTTTGGTTTTCAGGCACACCAGTTCTGCTTCTGGGATGAAACAGTCGATGTGGTCTCGGCGGTCGATGCCAGTTGGCTGGCTGTTGCTCATCCCACAGGCAAACATCCAGTGTGTGACCTGATTTCAGTATAGAAACCCACTCTGTTGTGGAAAAGCAGCTGCTGCCGTGTCTTCCTGCAGCCTTCACACAGGTGGGAGCACAACTGTACCAGTGAATCGGCGTTTCCCTTCGTCTTGCAAAAAGGCTTGGAGGTATTGCAGGTGGAAACTCTGCTTGTGGTATCTCTTCTTTGTGCTGCATCTCTAGAGCTGTAATCTTCCGTTGCCGTCCTCTTTGATGGTATCTTGAATATAAAGACTTGCACATAAAAACTTAGTGAGTTAATTCCTAAAAATCTCTTGTAGTAGATTAAATGACCTTATGTTATATTCTAGACTCACCCCTCCAAATACACATTTTATTTTCTAGCGTGATATTCCAATTTCACGGATGCTCAATAGGTTGATAAAAATATGGCAACAAGCACTATAGCTAGAGAGAGGTCCAATTATCCCACTTTTGTTCAAGTGGTTTCAGTGGAATCATAATCTTTTTTTGTTTGTAAATGAGAGTAAAACCAGCTGTTTTCTACTAAGTGTAAGAGATTGTCCCTGCCTCCAGTATGGTAATTTTGAGGAAATGCTTAGCTTTGTTTTGTTAAAGACTGATGTAGCAAAAGGAAGGTCATCATTTTGACTAATTGAAAAAGCCTCTACAAAGTACAAAGCCTTACAGAAATTGTAATTACAGGAGTCTTTAACCATGTAGTGCAGCATGTGGAAGCTACTTGTACGACAGAGTCATCCTTTAGTTTTGAGATTACGTTAAATCCCAGGGCCTGTAATTATATGCATGTTGCTGGCAGGAGCCCACGCTGGGCTGATTGTGTTCATTGAACAGGGTCGTTACTCGTCGTTTCTCTCCATGAGATCTCCAGGCATCCTGGAAGGTGCAGTGCCCTTTGTGGTACCTGGTCCTTTCACTGCTGCTTCTGCTGGGAGGGCAGACCGACTACCTTGCGTGCGGTTTATTTCATTATATTTTGAAAAATTACAGGTTCTCTACTAATTGCCGGTTCAGAAGGTACACGGACAAATTATTAGTAATACTCCAGAAAGTAAGCACTCTCTTCTGTTGTCATAAACCAAACCAAAGAAAAGGTGCGGACACATGTATGTGCCAAAAGTGGAGTGATATCCGAAATGGTTCACAAGCTATTAGTTTTGTGAAGTAACTTCTTTCTGAATTAAATCTTGACTAGTTGTGGCTGTGCTTGAAATTACCTTTGAGAGACTGCAACGTACTTGTGCTACTAAAAGTTTCTAATTTTTGTAGTACGTGCGGCATTTTCCTATTTTATAATTCTCTTAAGGCCCTAATTATTTTTAAACAAGGATTTGGAGCTAGGAAAGCCTGGGAAAACTGAACAGCCTCTTTTGCTAGCAGCTGAAATGAGGTTAAGAACAAAAAGTCAGAGTTGTGCTGCATATCTCAAAGGTCTTTTGAGGACAGTTTCTCCAGTAAGAAACATCTCTCAACCTTTGTATATCAACACAGTTTCACTGAAAAGGACAGGTTTAATTTTTGCCAGTAATTGATATGGACTGGTAAAATAAAGCATTTTTGTGAAGCTCTGGCATGGGATTGCTGTGAAGGATAATGTAGGGAATGCTGTTCCTTACGTTATGCTAGAGGGTAGCATGTACTGGAGAGTTATTTTCATATAGAAAAGGTGTATGTATTCTATTTCCTTTAATACTACATTATAAATTTTATAAAATATATCATTAAATCAGACTTTAAAAAAATCAATTAAATTGCGATTCTTTGCTGTATTATAAAACGCTTGAACAAAAAGCCATCCCAGAATGTGGCAATATTGACTGATTTTACCACCAGTTGTTTAATACCTGTCCCTTCAAAAAGGCTAACATTGCTTGGAGCCGGTAAGTTAAGATTTTTTTTTTTTTTTCTATCCAGAAAGCCCCTGAATTATTTTTTACTAATCTATTCCTAGGCAATGAAGCTACCGCATTTGTGCGGTGCCACAGCTATGGTGTTTTGGCATCAACTCAGATCTTTAACAGATTTATTCTCATCATCTGTTACCACGTTCAGGGCACACATATCCTTGCTTTCCAACTTGCTGCACCTTCTACCATGAAATGTTCTCCAGTGACAATCTTCTGAAGCCAGAACACCTTTTACAACCTTTAATGACTTGTAAAGCCTTCTGCTGCAATGTCTGCGTGAAATTGCCCAACAGCGTTGCAAAGGTGGTTAATATAGCTAGAAATTACTGCTGTAGTTGATTTAATAAAAACGTAAATTTACAAGACCCTCCAAATTATGCAAAGCTGACAAGTTGTCTGTGTTGATAATCTGAAGTGCTGGGGAATAACCCCTGGGTTGGCTTTTTTTAAAGGTCTGGGTCTTTGGTCTACATTGCTATGACCGAGTAGCCTGTGGTGCGTCCCCTTCAGAGTGGTGACGTGAAAGGAAATGTTTGATGCGGCGTGTGAGTGGAGTTTTACCAAGAAGTATCTTCTAGGTATATATATTCCGATGAAACGGAAGGGTGGGAATATTAGAGTTTTCTGGATTAAAAAATGCATTTTTGGCAAGCTTAATTGTTTCCCCAAACACAATTTGATATTTTGCAGAATTTGTATTCTTCGTTGAACGCTATTTTCACAGAAATTTCCTGATTGTATCTAAATGTCACACTATATATAGGTTATAATCTTCAATTTAATTTAGAGAAATTTCATTACATAATTTTTTTTATCCTGCAGAGAAGTGTAGTAGATCTTAACTTTTTTTGATTCAATTATTTCAGCTAATGTGATCTGATAAGATTAACCAGAAGATGGTGTTAAATAGGATACTTATATTACACTGCCTGTCTTACCATATGGAAACATAAGCTTCTTTCATCTAGTGACTTTCTACTGAGTATTTATGAATACAAATTCAGTTGAGAAAATATTTGTTTTATATATATCCTAGAGTTTATAAATAACCTTTCAGACTCCTGAAGAAAGGAGTAAGTGCAGCAATAAAAGTGATACAAATTCATGCTGCTGTCCAAAAGGATCAAAATGAAAAAAGAGATGTTTACAGATGAGCCCAGAGAAAATAGTAATAAAATTTGTAGCTCTGTTAAATAATAAGGAAGAAATGTCATTAGTAAAGACTTTAACCTGTGTTATATAAATAACTTTTCAGTATGTCTGAAGGTTTTTGATCTCCTAATACTACATTACCTACTCTTCTCCCCCCGCCTCCCCCCCCCCCCACTTTTTTTTACCTCCTCCCCCATTTTTTCTCCTGAACAACCAGTTGAGTCCATCTGCAGAGCTGAATGACTGACACCTCAGAAAATGATGGCTGACTTCTGGAAAGTTGAGACATTTAATAATCACAAAATCCTTAATTTGGTAAAAAAACCCAAAAACATTCTCAACAGTTAAGAATGCCTGAGGTGTACTTAAATTCATTTCAGAAGCAGGACTTTGGGCAAGAACAGTTCTGGCAATCCTGGTGATTGCTGTCCTGCAAGAAGGTGGTAAAGCCACGAGCATCGTGAGTGACTATTTTAGAAACTGTTCCAATAACTGGATTACTTTTCTTGAACCACCAAAAAACAGGAAAAAAACCCTGCAGTAAAAACAATATATCATTACATTCAGTGCTGTACTTGAAATACAAAATCTTTGTCTTACGAAATCTTTTTGAGGAATCCAAATCTGTGCATGACCTTCTTTGGCAAGGAGAGAAAAATTGTCTGAAGAAACATAAGCAAAAAAATAATCTTATTGTCTTGGTTGCAAGTGGCTATTGCTGTGCTTCAGAGGCTATTTAGCATATGCATCAGTAATCTAGAAGAAGTAGTAAACAATACGATAAGCTTTTCAGATCAAGGACTGCGTCTTTTCTCTGTTAGTAAAGCCTTATCTGACCAGGTCTGCAGCTGCTTTTGCATATATATCGCAGTTTCTGTATCGTTATTACCGTTTTATACATTTTTACATAAGCCCATTGGGGCTTAGCGTGCCCTTACACAAAGGCTTGATTTTTCTCCTGTGTCTGAAGTCTGTTTTTCGCAGTCTCCTAGCTCCGTACATGTGCTGTCTTTTGCCTCCTCTGCCCAGGCGCTGAACCAGGGTAAGTCGAGGAGTCGGATCACGAAGGCGAGTAGCGAGCGGTTCTTTCTCGTGGCGTAGGTACAACCTCTTGCTGTTCTCTGCACGGCAGAAGTCCTCGAGGACGTCCAAATTGCGCTCTGGAGGAGAAGGAGACAAAAGCGGACTCTCGATTTGAGAGCTGCTCGCCAAAACCACCTTCTTTTGAAGGGCCAGAGGAGCACTGCAGGCTCGCCTGTGCTGGTGCCGGTAAGGTCCGTCTCCGAAGAGGTGGGACCAGTGGAGACCCGTCTGCTTGCTGTGGGCAGTGCTCCCCACGGTCTACACGGTCTTCCTTGTCCGTGTCGACTGGGAAGAATCCAAGAACTAATGTCAGGGCGGCTAAACGATCATCTCGCGGTATCTTCTGGTTACCCCCGAGGTAGGGGGAGGTGTTTAAAGGGGTCTGTCCGGGCACGACGAGATTTACGGCATCGAGGATGGGCGTCTGGCAGATGAGAAGTCGGTATTTAATAAGGATTCTGGGTGCTGGTCTGCAGGCACAGGGCCACCTGGGCTTCCCAGACCTGGAAGATCTGCGAGCAGGGGCTGCGTGCTGAGGCCGTAGCCTGGTGGTGGTCTTGGGAACAGCCTTTCCAGTGGAGCAGAGGGGAAGGAAACTGGGTACGGGTTGGTGTGACTGGTGTGGGTACTTCAGGACGTGGTGTAGTGGGCATGGTTGATGGTTGGGCTCGATCATCTTGAAGGTCTTTTCCAACCTAAATGATTCTACAGTTGTATGATTCTACGTCCTGTTACGTGAGCAGGAGGTGGCAAGAAAGAAGGGTGGCAAATTTTCTCCTCAAAAAGCATATTGGCAGTATTGGCAGACAGAGAGCCGCTTACGCTGCTCTTGGTTCCGTCTGTACGGGGGGGCGAGAGTACACAACCCCTCTCCCCTTTCCCCTCCGTGACAGTCCCAGATTCTCCATTTTCTTTCTGGTCTCGCCCCTCCGTGCAGGCCCCGGCCCAACCTGGCCGCAGCAGCCCGCCGCTTCAGGCGCGTCTGCTTTTCCGCTGGTTGGATTTTACAGCCGTTCGGTACAACGGCCGCTACGAGAAGCGGTGACAAGGTTGGTGAACAGATGACTTGATTACCCCTATCTGGTTTTAATGACAACCAAATAAAATCAATTTTCACTGGGCCTGTCGGGGCAATTGCAGTTGTGCGGATGGTATGTTTCACCTTGGCCTTGGAAATACAGCTGTTGCTGTAACCAATAAAACAAAAATAAGAAAAACAATCACTGTAATAGCGAGTTGCAATATGGGAAGCACGGAGCCGCTGATGCGGCGCGGAGCAGGCGGGGAGGCAGAACCGGCTCCGAGTGTGGAAGCTGTCCGTCCCTCCTCCTGGCTGTCGGTCACTGACGGGAGATGATGTGCACCCTAACGCTGCACCGTAACGCTAAATACAGCGATGGACAAAAGGTGGCAGAACATAATCTGAGCAATTTTGTAATCAAAGCAAGTGAATGGGACAGAGTATTTTAAATATATCACGCAAGTGAAGCAGAAGTCTTGACAAAGAAATGACGATCTGTTGTTTTAAAGGAGAGTATCTGATGCAGCGCTCGGGTTTCGTGCATAAATCTGACTTGACAAACTTTATATGGCTTATTTTGGTTGGTTTGCTTGGTTTTTAGTATAAGCGTGGAGTTCTGTCCGTTAGTAATTTTTTGGCTCCATAAAGGTGGGATGGAGCTCTCGCTTAAGCAGTGTGTGCTACTTCATCATTTTCTGAATGAATTGTAAAAGCAGGTTAATTTTCTGTCTGAATAGGCATAAGAGAATGCAAAACTCCTGGTGGGCTGAAGAAATCTTACAAAATCTTACAAATGGTGCAGCGTTTGGTGAAGTAAATTCTCAGGTGTACTGAAAGCTGCTGTCTTCTCTAGTGAGGGGAGAAAATCTGATTCACTGTGTGTTTTCTATGCAGCATCGTTTTATTTATTTTGGTGTGATCAAATGCTTGGTGGTCCTGCCCACACACAACAATCCATCACTTCCCTCCGACTCTCTCCCTCCCCCTGTGGTCTGTGCTTCAACGGCTGTAATATACTTGTCTACAATTGTCAAAAAGCTTTCCTGGTGATAAAATCAGGCTTTTTCTTGTCTTCTTCCCTACAGATCTGTCAGATTAAATCTTTAATATGCTTTGATTAGAATATTTTCCATTTGAAATAGGCTCCCTTTCCCCCAGAAGTAGGATTCCTGGTGTTTTTGCCCTATGTGTCCAGAGGGAACCGTAAGGGAGAGGAAAGAGGAGAAAAATCGCCACGTCTGCTGAAACACGGGGCCCTTTGCTGGGCACAGCAACCATCACTCCCCGCACAGTCAGGGAATGCGAGAGACTGGGGAACGGCTCCCTCTCATATCTGTGTCCGTGTGTGCAGTCGGATGCTTTCTAGCTTTTAAAGAAATACGGCTTTTTAAGCCCTCGGTCTCCCCGTGCAGGTGGTAGTGGTGGTAGTAGTGAATGACACAGCTTTGCCGGATGACACGGAGCTGATCTCTGCATCAGCCAAGAGGAATTAAGCTTTGTCACTCCCCGCCGGGGCTACCTTCTGCCTGGTATGTGCGGGAGGAGGAATTCACAGCCTTCTGCTGCATTCACCCGAGCAGAGCCCTGAGCGCGCTGTGCCAGGGCAGGCAGGCGGCGAGAATGATAGCTGTCTCTTTTAAATGCCGATGTCAAATCCTGAGGAGACTTGCTAAAGGTAACGTACTTTCCTTCTTATTCATTCGGGGGCTCCGTTGCAGCCTTCCAGAGACACAGCCTGATGTTTGTACTTTTAAATATGACCATCCTTCCAATTTACTGTCAGGCAACAAAGAACTCTGAATACAGAAAGGTGTGGGGACTCTTTCAGTTAAAATCCTTACATGTCCCATGCTGTGCTCCTGCTAGGAAGATAGGTTCCTGTTTTCTTTTTCTTTTTTTTTTATGGCAAAAAGGAGGATTTTTTTGTAAATGAAGTGCTAAAGTTATTGTGGGCTGTAATTGTTTTGTATTTCTGCTAACCGCTGAGAGGAGTCCCTCCTGGGTCAGTGCATGCTCTGCCTTACCGGGAACAACTGACAGGGATATTCAGGACCTATATCCAGGACGAGTTTCTGTCGTTTAATGTCTTTCATAAGCTATTTCTCTCTATGCTTTAGATGCCAAAGACTGTTGTATGTGATGAAGTAGGGATAGCAGCGTGCGTATTTTCAGGGCTGCACTCGCATGTCACACTTGTGAAGTTAATTTGCCTGTTAGAGCAGTGTGCATTTTATGTTACTGTAAATCTTGGTAGTCTCTGGTTTTATTGTTCGAGAACTTTAAAATAGTCCTTGCATCTTACTCTGAGTTCTGTGTGATTATTAAAGCAGCTATGTGAAGACCTGTCTGGATAAGACACCTTCCCGCTTCAGAAACGAAGATATATTAGTTTCTAAAAAGAACTTGATTTTTAAAAAAAAAAAAAAAAAAATCTTTTCTGTTTGATAATTTTTCCTTCTCTGTGTGAAAAGGTTTGGTTTGGGATTTTAGCTTGTTTTTTTGTGGAAACTTCCAAAATTATAGAAGCATTATGTGTCTGCAAATAAGAAGCTTCTGTTTTTTAGCTTGGGTGCTGTGAAACATTTAATGGCCATTACTGTGCAGCTGGAAACACATCCATATGTGAATGAAACTATTTTTATCAGCCTAGCTTGAAAAATAAGAAATCTTTGATTATTAGTCTTTATAGCTCAAAACCCATTAGTATTTTATTTTGTGGAAGCATGGAAGAGTAAGATGGTAATACAATGAGGTCAGTAATGGGAAAAGAGAAGAATATCACAATCAAACTTATATAATGCATTTTCCTGTGCTTTAGATTGCTGTATGGGGTGACGTTGTTCAAAACACATGAACTCAAATATTTATTAATCATCCCCTCCTCTGTCGATTTGCTTCTGTTTCAAATCTGTGCTGGGTAATGCCTGTTTTTCTTGTATGTGTAAAATGTTTCTATTTTGGTAGCTCTGTTACACATTTGTCAGGTTGGTAGTCAGCATTTTCTCTTTTCCTGGTTCGAGTAGAGGAACCTTTTTGTCTGCTGATGTCTTTATAAGACAGATCTGGGCACTAATTTAGTCTCTCGCTGATGAGAGTTGTTGCTCTGCTTAAATACACTTTCCCCGGGAATAATCAATATTCTTATACATCATAGCCATCTTAATTCTTCCATGCTTCCATCATTCAACAGATCTCAGGCTAGTGGTTTTTTCTCCTTTGAAATAATCTAAACTTCCTTTGAGACTCCTCGCTCCTCCCACTCCCTCCCAATAGGAACTGGCATGATACTATTGATTTTTTGCATTAAAGTAGTGTGCCTTATGCTTGTCTTACTATTAACAGTCGATTAAAAAAAAAAAAAAGGCAGTCTAGAGGTAGGTTCATATATTTTCCTGTAAGCCTTATGCATGCCAGACTGGAGCTGCTGTCCTAATTGACAGGTTTCTGAATTTTCACCATTTTGAGTAAAACCTTTGTTCTTTTAGCGAACTCTTCTGCATTCTGTGGCCTTGGCTTTTGCACCTCAGACACCAGTTACGGACTGCTCAACACGTCCAGGCTAGCTGAGGACAGGGTGGACCTTCACGTCGTTAGCGTGGAGAGGACTCTGGCCACCACCGGGCAATGTCCTGCTGCTGCATCAGCTGGGAGATCCCCTTCCCTTCTAGCTTGCTAGTCCTGGGGTTTGGCGCTTTCCCTGAATTCCTTTGCTACAAAAGCAATTTTCCTTGCTTTAGTACTTTCCCCCAGCCTGTCTCTGCTGGGGTCTTTTTCTGATGTGCTAATCCTGTACCTTTGTGCAGTTCCCCCAAATCATTTCTTTACTATCTTTCAGGCCATGCCATGGTGAAAAGGAATAGGTACGTTGCACACTTGATTAGTGTCTTGTGTTTTCAATAAGTGATACCCATGCAGTTAAGTGTACATCAAAAAGTGGTTTTATGTCTGTCTTGACAAAGTAAGCTTGTAACTTCATTTCTTGTTCTTTCAGATAAGAAATGCCTCACCTGGGCAACTGGAGACTCTCCAAAAGCAGTTCTTCCCAAGAGGGAGATGTTCAGGCAATATTGTGTTTTGCAACAATTGCACTCCCCTCTTCCTGTGCTTCATCTTAACCTTTCCAAACAAAAAAGCAGAGCTGTGTCTCTTTGGACTGCTATGCACGCTTAATTTGTAATTTAAAAATCTCTGGCAGGAGAATCTTCAAGTGTTCTGAGCGAATTTGAAGGCAAAAATACGATATAGTTATGGGCACGCTCTCCAAAACCGGGTCAGTGACCCACTGCTTCTCTTCCTTCCCGTAGCCGTGAGTTAGACCCTGCAGCGTGACAACCCATGTGTCTCATCCTCAAGTCCAGGGTCAGATCCAGGTGGGAACACTGGTCTCCTTCTCTGTCCTCTACCCTCAAACTTGCGCCCACCGTAGGACACGGGCACAGTTGTAGAATCACAGAAGGGTTTGGGTTGGAAGGGACCTTCAGAGGTCATCTAGTCCGACCTCCTGCACCCCTGGTCCTCCTCCACCACAGCCCCTGGCCCGTGCGCTCCTGCCGTGCCGCCTTCCCTCTCTGGCTACCAGGACCCCCGCATCTGCCGAGGCTGCTGCACACCAAGTCCTCGTCATGCTTCCACTGTATCAACTACCCCCTCCTAGGGCAAAGTAGGTGGCAAACAAGAAGCGCAGGGTAATTATTCATGCAGGAAATTTAAAATACTATGAGATTAGTTCCCTTAATGTGTATTACACTTCAGTTTTGTTTGTCTTTATTCTGGAGGTCAGTACATTTTCAGTAATGAGATCGCATGTTACCAAACTTAGGTGAAGCTCCGTATTTGTGTCCATTAAAAAGCAACCATAGAAGAAAAGTAGTATTTTATTTGATGATGCAATTTGCAAGAAGGATGCTGTGTGAGACTGTTGTCTCATACATGCTGAAACATGATTTGAATTTAAATCTAGTCTGTCTAGTTAAGAACCAAAAAAATCTCCTGTTTCCTACACCAGTGTGTTGTTTCTACGCTATTTTTCAGTTACAGGTTTTTTTAATAGCAGTTAAAATGTTTATGGAGGGTGGGAGTTTCTGCTGTAGTTACCTGATTTCTTTCATGCCTAAATCTCTCATGCTTTTTACCTTTGAGCTGAAATACTGCTGGCTCAGCCTCCTTTTAGTTGTGTTTATCAATATGTATTTGGAGATATACGTGTGTGTGTATTTATATATATTTTAAGCAATGTTGAAAGTGGTTAAGCAGTTCTGAAAAGAGAAAGGGTATCTTCTCTACTATATTAGCTACTAAAATTTGTACTGAGAAGAGGTTTTTTTAATTTTTATATATTCTTTTAATTTTTTATCTCTTTTTATATCCCAAAAGAGCAAGGTAAGCCAAATGCTGTATTAAGAATCTGAAGTAGTAGCCATTTTTAGAGATCTCGCTATGAGAAGTACTGGGCTTGGAGAGAATGGTAACTTGTATTCAGACCGGTTGAATATAAGGAAATGCTGCATTTGAAGTTGTAAGCACAACCACAAATCTGCTCTTCATACAGCTGTTTGTATTGTAGAGTGGTTTTTTGTGCGGTGGAAAAATACTAGGTTTTTTTCCCCAAAATTTATTTCTGTAAGACCTTGGGCACTGAGCAGTATGCTGTGCATACCAAAGAGTCTGTGGTAATCACTTACATTGAATACATACATGCTAAATCAAAATTGCACAATTTACAATAATTATGTTAAGTACAACCGTGTAGGACAATAGTGAAAAGTTGCTGAAATGTGTAAGCTGGCCAGGTTTACAGCTGAATTAACCACTTTATGGTTTAAAAATTGCCTTTCAAGCAGTGCATTACAGAGCCTTGGCTGTGGTTAATTTATGTATGGACATGTTCGGTTTTTTCCTTTATTAGCCCCAAGAACAGGTCTTTTAGGAAGCTGTGTCTACTGCGTAAAGTTGCTTACAGAAATGTGCCTCTTTGTGAGAGGCAGGAATGCATTTTTTAACATACCCAGATCAGTAAAGTTATTCTGGATATTATTATAATGGAAACAGAATAAGAGCACTCTTGATAAAGATGTCAACTGCTGTTACACAGCGCATAGCGTAAGGAGCTGAGTGGTCTGCCTTTCACCCATCAAAGCTTTATAGTGTATTTTCACAATAATTTATCACCTACTGCGCATACAGATCCTTTCTGCAGACATAGATTTTTATGCTCCCGATATGTTTCCAATACAGCGAGATAAAGCAAGCCTAAAAGGCAGGATGGTGTGCTCCGGTTTACAAGATGATCAGTTATCTAAAAATTGGTTAGGGGCCTAAAGCATCAAAGCATGAATTCTGAATGTAGCTGGATGTAGGTTATACTACAACAAGAAGAAACCGAGAAATTTTTTTTAAAAGGATGAAATTAAAATGGTGTTAAGGACTTGACAACAAGGCTGTATAGTATCTTATTAGAAATTTTCCGGTGTTCCAGAGAATCAGCACTGGTTGTGACAGCAAGTTAGTAGCCTGTACAATATTTTAATAGTAATTCTAACCATGTGGTCTCTTTTTGTCATTAAGTTGTTTATAAAAATACAAGTTTACGGTACTAGAACTGAGTCAACAGCTTGCTTCGAATGAAGTAAAAATCACAAGTAACAATATCTGTAAGGACTTTTGAACATAGGTTAGTTCCCTGTCTTTCTAAAATTAGTTCTGGATATTCATAAAACTCTAAGTGTGCTGACAAATTCTATAAATAGACAGTCAGCATGGATTTGCTGGCTTTGTGCATTTGGTTGGGGTTTTGGAAATATGCTTTGAGGTTTTTCATACTCAACCCATGTTTATCCAAGTTGTCCACATCTCTTAATTTTTTTCCATTTTATTTCTAAAAGTGACTTTTGTATTTCTTCTGACTTGGAAAACAAACTGCAGTGAAAGAATGAAGAGTGGAAGCAAAATCTGGAAACTTTCTTTCCCACTAGCATGTGGGAACTTCAGGGCCAGCTTGGGCACTGCAGCCCTTCACAAGGACAGCCATTAGCACGTACTTCACGAGGAGGTAGGAGAGAGTCCCCAGGGGAGAGCTGTAGACAAGTCTGTCAGCAAGGGAAGTTTTGACATTGCTTTTAGGGTTTGTAATGAAGTAAATAAAATTTCAAAAATTTAAAAAAAAAATCCCATTCCTTGGGACTTGGATTTTTGTTTTGTATTTAAAAAAACCAACACAAACAACAGAATATATTTTATTGAGAGACTGTTTGTCAGAAAAGAAAAGGAAGGCAAAGAGTGGCCGTGACCTGCCCTGTGTCACCCAGCTGGTCTGTGGCAGTCTGGGGTACAAGCCCCGGCTCCTTACTCCTGTTTCTGCATCGCTGGTTAGGAACAGTTCCTGAAGTTGGCAAAGACTATGAGAGAGCAGAGAAGACTGCATGACTTCTTCCCTTCTAGATTTTTCACCCAGCCTGTCTTTTTTATTTGCACTTAAGAGCGCCTTTAGCCAGGATTGTTTTAAGGTTGCTTTGGGAGTGGTAAGTGCCTGCGTTATGATTGCTGAAGGAGAGGGAGAGATTAATTTTTGTTAAGAAGATGTTCCTTCTGTAATTGCTGTTTAGGCTTTCCAGTGCCGTGTATATGTAGAACAAAAGAGGTAGATTTATTATATTGAATGAGTATTAGTAGTTTGCAATATTGTCTTTTTGTTCAAAGGAATTCTTTGAACGTATTGTTGTAAGAAGTAATGAAGGGAGGAGAAAAGATTTTCTCTTCTGCAGCAAGCTGATCACAGTTCACAAGTTCAAGCAATATTTCTTCACTGCTAATATATTCAAGAACTGGCAAACTCTTTATTAATTATTCAGGATGATCTAAAGTACAGCGGCATACTAACCAGTCTTGTGAAACTTTGACAGAAAAGAAAGACATAAAACCACTTTCCAAATCAAGCACGTACTACTTAAGGAGGAGGAGCACTGCTGCAGCCCTGATAGTCTGAGAATGTGTGTATGGCCAGAGTTCTGCAGAGAAATTATCTCTGGTTTAGATAAGCTGATATAATTGCATGCAGGTGCCTGTAAGGTGTGAAAAGAAAGCTGCAGTCATATAAAGAGATAGTAAGTGGCCATTACCTATCTGATATCTCTCGGATATTAGTAGCTGCTATCTGATGTGGCAGCTCTGATATCTGTTGCACGTGTAAGATGTAGGGAGTGTTTTTCCCAGCACCTTTGGATTTGTAGGAGCTGGGTGGGTTCTAGAAGTTCTTGGCTAGTTCCTGCTGAACTTCTTGCACAGGAGTTCAGCCTGTGTCTTGGACTTTGTGCCTTGTCCCTAACTGCGTGACGGGGATAGCAGTACCTCTCTCAAAAGTATTCTGAGGAAAATAAAAAAAATTTATGTGGCAGTTTGTAGGCTCTTTAAATATTAAAGATGAATTGAAGTTATTAAAAAAAAGAAGTTTATTGATAAGCGGTGCCAGTTTTAATATGATGTAGGCGAGACATTTGAGCTGTAAATAATGAAACCCTAGGCTGGCTCATGGATGGGGTGTTGCACAAACATCTTTCCGAGGATCAGCATTGCTGCAGGATAGAAGTGCGTTGCAAATGTTTCACGAGTTTATCTTCAGTGTCATTGCTGTTTCAAATAGTTCTAGCAGACGATGTCAGAGGGCAGAGACTCAAAAATACTCCAGCATCTCGTTTCTGTCAGGAACCCAGTCTGGGTGAGTGGCACAGGAGGTGTGAGGCAGGCTGGAGCAGAGTGCTAGGTGGGAGCGTGTCCTAGGTACAGCGGGATAGACGTTGCAAATCTTGCCAGTGTGCCAAATCACAGTCCCATCCTTGTGTTCTCATGAGAGCGCTGGATTTTTCTTTGCAACGAAATTAGCTCTCTGGCGGTGCCTCTCTGGTGCCCATGGGAGTTTTTATTACTTTGAATGAAGTATCTGAATTCCACAGAATTATGTGAATGGAGGCGAATCCTGAGGAAACACGGGAAGGAGAAAGGTGGCATGGGGTAGGAGAAAAGAGATGGTACACATTGCAAGGCTTTGCTTTGCAGTCAGCTGGTGGGGCCCATGGCCCTGGGTGCTCCGGTGGCGAGCGAAGGAGAGCTGAGCTGCAGCCGGGGGAGCAAGCTGCAGGAGCAAACAGTGAAGAGGACAGTGGGGAAAAGAGGAGAAACGAGGGGGATGTGAGAGGAGCTGGAGGTGAAGCAGACAGGGCTCGTGCTGAGGGCACAGCCTCTGCTCCTGGAAAGGTGCACACGATGTGAGGAGAAACAGGGACCCGAAATAGTAGTGGTTAAAACATTTTCATAAAATGGCCAGGTTTTATCCCATATAAAGTTAAAGTCTACAATTACTTAGTAGTACTTACCTAGACGTTCTAGGAATGTATCGCAAGGTGAGGCTTCGGGTGGAAATGGGCTCTGGTTCCTCGCATGCCCGGGGGCAATAGGGAAGGATGGACTCACTCTCTCCTGTGCTTTAGAAATACTCATTTTGGGGATCTGCTAAATCTTTGATACTCTGTGGAACAGGGATAAGAGCATACCTACGTTTTTAGGCAGATTTCTGCAGTTTTGCAGCTTAATCTGCCTCCCAGCACAACTCCCGGCAGTAGCACCCCATCCGCATTTCATTCTCCGCTGCTGCGGCCGTACCGACATGTTTCTGCCGCCCAAAGTCCCGCTGTGGGCACAGCCCCTACCTAAGCGGGCGAGTCTCTCCGTCAGCGTAGGCTACAGCACTTCTCCAAACAGCTGGAAGCAAATCGACAACAGGTAGTCTCATTTCTGCTGCCCTACCTGCGTTCCCTGTGGGAATTTTGCTGGCCCCGGGCAGAGGGCTGCTCGGGGGACACGCAGGGAGGTCTGCCCTGTGTGAGGACTATCCCGAAGGGCCGAGTTCATGCAAGTAGCGAGCAAAAAGAAACTTGTTCATAACATTTTTTTATAATTTTTTTCCCTCAAGGGAAAATCTGATGGTTAACTTCGGAAGTAGTTAAAAGTTCTGTATTAGTCTTCTAATTTATTAGGAATATAAATGAATGGGATGTTCTGCATCATCAAATTGAGTTAGCAGAGTGCTACCAGAGGCACAGCGTCATTCCCTCACTCTTGTGAGTGTATGACATTTTAAAGATGCTCATCCTTTCTGTCTCTGTTCTTCTTTTGGGGGTTTGCTTTAAAGCATCGCTCCTCTAATATTTAGGAACTTTTAAAGACTTGACCTTCAACATATTTGGCCCTGGGCCAAGGTTAAAAGAAAGCTTCAGCCCAGAAAGTTGTTATTACAGAGAAAGTATTATGTGAGTCTCCACTGCAACCTCTCTATTGTATCCCTTGAACTGCTCATCTGCAGGTTTTATTAATGCTGTTGGGAATGATGGTTTTAGTAGGAAAGAAGGCTTCCCTGCAAGTGTATTGGGGCAGTAAAATTACTCCAGATTGGAGTGATTGTGAAGAGGCAAACACTAGGCATAATTTTGTGGAGGAAGAAAGCGTTACTGGGAATAATGTCTCATCTAACAGGCTTACTCTGCCTTAGCTTCTCAGCGGTGAATAGAGGAAGATGTTCAGTGAAGAAATACCAGCTATTCAAGTGACTGAATTACCATAGTGCATTGGTAAATGTCACCAATAAAATAGAGTTTAAATCCACAATACTCTCAAGGAAACATTTATGCTTTTAATGAACTAGAATTTGACAGCCCTGTCTGACAGAAGAAATTGTTTCTGGCATTTAGATTTCTTTTTTGGGGCATCCAGCATGTGTTGTGACCTGTCAGAGATCGGCGCAGCTTTGCAAAGATGTTGTGGGTGTGTTGTTCTCAGCTATATCATAAGCCAGTCACGAATAACAAAGATGAAATTTCCTACCACGTTATGAGGCTTAAGTTGATGTATCGTTGCCTTCTCCCCAGCAGTCAAAAGGAGGGCACTGCTGAGTGTTTTAAGTTTTCCAGTGACAGGGTGAATGTGTTTTTCCTTTAGTGACATGTTTATGTACATGTACAAAAATTTCTGTAAACCTAAGATATTTCGATACTGTTATAGCACCTGTGGGTCAGGACTTTATTTTGCTGAACCTAAGCATAAGTTATTACAGTTCTTGTTCCCTGAGCTAAAAGCAGTTAGTAATTAAGAGAAAGCATGACAACCTGAGCAAATATGTAGTATGAGCAGTTCTTTTTTACCGAACCAAAAAAAAAGAAATTCCTTGAAAATAAAAAGAAATGGCATGCTTTAAAAAGAAACAAACATAAATTTTGTAATTAATAGCTGTTTTCTCAAAGAATGAGAAGGAACAGAGAAAGAAGGGATTCTGTGTTAGGTTTTGGTTTATTACTTTAAAAAAAAATGCAGAGGAGTGCAGCGTTGGTGAGGGAGTTCCTTGGGAAGTTTAGCAGTCCAGAAGATTGTCTAGTTGCATCTCGTCTCCGTTTTCACTCCGGAGCTGTGTAACACAGTGATAAATGTGCCTGACGGCCACTTCTACTCAACATTACAGAGCTTCCAAGGCAGCAGGCACCCTTCCAAATGCCGGCAGGAACAAGTGGAAGGTAGGTTACGCCTTGGGAAGCGCTTGAGCTCCCTTTGTAGAATAATGCAGTTCCGTCTTTACACTGCGATGGTGGACCCTGTCAGGATGGTTCAGGCAAGGCCACCAAACCACCAGCAGCAGGAGTTCCTGCGAACACGAGTCTGAGAGCCGCTTCTCCAGCACATATGCTATCTAATATTGAACAGCAGCTGCTCCGTGTTGGCTGGCAGCTGCATTGAGGGAGTAACTTTAGCCCCGGGGAGTAAGACTGGCATCTCTTTTGTTGCATCTGTGGCCATAGCACAGTGCGGAGATCTCCTTTGTCCAACGTAACAGAAAATCTTCATCCAATTTTCACTTAGTCCCTACAGAAATGGGAGTAATTTTTCTGATCACAGTATAAACTCTGCCCTTATTTTTCATGGGATTCACATCCTCACAATTTACCCAGACTGAGAGCTTGGAGTGGTTGGGCTGGGATGTGATGTACTCAGTAGTGAGCTTTGCAGCTGTCTTCAAGATTTCAGATCTCAAGTTAGCCTTATGTCAAATGGTAGTTAACAGTTCTAGCCGAGTCAGTTTGACTTTCAGTGCATATTTCAGACCTGCTGTGTTGTTCCACACTACTGTGTGTTTTGGTGGTGTTTTTTTTTCCTGGCTGTCAAAAGAAATGGCTCTACTTTTGCAAATAAGTAGCTGGGTAGAGGAGGTCATAAAGGCGGTAGTGAATCCAGGCTATTTCTTTCTCATGGTTCCCCAACAGATTAGGGAACTGTCTTCCAAACTTTTTCCTAATTTCTGCCATTGGACAGTAGGGGAGGTTGGACCTTCTTGAATGGGCATTAGCCACAAGGGCTATGTACCATTTTGAAGTGCTTCGCATATTGTGTCTGCACATGCATCGCAGTTTGAGAACTCCAGGTCAACAAGCTGAGGTATTAGTTCAGTTTATCAGGGGTTCAAGTGGTGCCCTGGGTAGCAAAAAAAAAACCAAAAAGGTGTCTTAAGTGCATCTGTGGGACACCACGTGTGTGTAGGTAACTTTGAAGTTACTTTGACAGCGTCTTCTTTCTGCTACGCTTACTTTTAAAATAGAGAATTTTATAGTTGGTTACGTCAAGAAGAAAAAACTAAACCCCCCAAAAAGTCAGGCATGTAAAAAGGAAAAATGTATTAGCGCTAGGGTTTTTTTGCTTTTGGTGATTTTGTATTTGGTGTAAGTTTGGAGCCCAATAGCTAAATACCCATTACAAATAAAAGAATCTGCTCTGACTGTGTGTGGATTTTTAGTTGTTGCAATTTTAAATTTGTATTTTCTTGATACTGATGAAAGCTGATGGATAGCTGCCTAAGAAGAAGTTAGGGCCAAAGTTAACGTTTCCAGTGTATTGTCCCACTGAAGGTAGCACTCGGCACAGCCATGTGTCCGCTTGCACGCTCATTCATTGAGTGAGAAGTTTCTCTGCTTCGAGTATTGCTCAGGAATTACTCAGGAGCCAAAAAGTTACTGTAACGAGCTCCTCCCCCCCATCTATTTAATCCTAATCAGTAATACAGTAATGAAGTAAGTGACATTTCCTCTGATCTTTTCACAGCAAATGCTACTATCCGTATTACCATAAAAAGGAAATAGCAGAGGGATGATATTGGAAAGACCAAAGCTGGCTTGTATTTATGGTGATTCCTCTTAATTTCCCTACTCTGTCCCACAGTGACATTTTTGTGTACGCATACCAAAAAAGATGAAGCTTCATAACCTGTTTGAAACATTCTTTTTCAGGCATTAGTGATTCATGGTTAGCTGGAATTTTCAGATTTTCTTTATTGATACGGTTTTCTACTAATTTTCTCAAGCTGATCAATAATTATATTTTCAGTTATTTTGTTCATCGAGATTTCACTATATGCCCAAGTTTGAGAGTCAGAGTATGATTTAATTTTGCTGCTTTTGCTCTGGTAACACTTGAGGTTCATTGTGATTGGTTGTGAAGAAAGAAGAAAAACAGTAATGTGATCTAAAATCATTGTGCTGCTTATCCAAGAACAAAATATCTTTCTATCTAATGTGTTGTGTATCTACACCACTTGTCTTTGAGACTTTAAATACTGTGATATCTGGAGCTTATGCCTTAACAGATGGAAACAGAAGAATATTTGAAGATGTCAAAAATTATGGTGAATAGCAAAAGAATAGACAATTATGTTCAGAAACAAACTTTAGGATTGGAAAAATGTAGGTCAATGTTGATTACAAAGCTAAAGACATCACACCAAGTGACTCTTGCAAAGTTATCATGAACAATTTACAAACTCGGATGGAGGACCTGTATATAATTCTACCAAAACTTAATGATGTAATGGGTAGTGACATCAGGAAAATTCTTTCCATAAGCTGAACAAGGTGAAAAAGGTCAGCTTTGCCAAGCCACGGTAACTTAGGAAACTAAATCTAGATTTGGAGATCTGGATGGTTTAACTGAGTTAAAGTATTTTGAGTTAAAATAGTTTAGCCAAGGTTTAGATGGAAATAATGTGTGGTCTGTGGACTGTTCACAGTCCACACGCTACTTTCAAGGAATCTGTGAATGAAATCAAGAAAAACTTAAATTCAGCATTTAATTTTCACTGTTGTGGAAAATATTAGAGCACCTGAAAATCGTTAAAAATGGAGGGCATGTGTTTATGTAAATATACATGTGTCTATATTTACATGCGTGTGGACACATACATACAAAGGCTATCATACTACTGAAACCAGAGATTATAGCTAATGCAATAGTTCAAATCCCAAATAATTACAATAAAAGATTTGCACAATATAGGAAGGAATAATTCTAAATTTTAATTTCCTTAGAAGAGTGAGATAAATCTAAAATCTAGAACAGTTATGTTCTCTGCAACCAGTCACATTTGGATTGTTGCATATCTATATGCAAAAAGATTGAAATTTGATCTCTCTGCATAGATGAATTTTTAATATATAGATTAATCCATAGTTTATGTAGGAAGAGTGTAGCAGGACACTCGAATAGTCAGTCTCAATTTCCTGATTCTTCTTTGAGATCTGAAGTTATGAGAGTAAAGAAATAACCACTGTTCTTCCGATTTGGATGATAAATCTAAAATAGATAAAACATAGTAGTAGTTTAGAAGGTAACTTTACAACATGTAGCAAAAGATTAATAAAGTTGTGTTCACTCCATAAACATCTTAAAGACTTGGAAAATGATAGCTAATGCTCTTTCTTCAGGATAATATTCTGGAAAACATATCTGCTACATATTTTATGAAGTGGATATCTAAATTATGTATCTGGAAAAATCAGTCATGTGCAAGAAGGAGTCTCAAAATCTTGTCTTCTGAAAACGGGGGCAGGAGGAGACACGTATGCACTGTCAATGGTGTTTTTTATTAGGTGTTAAGATAAACAAAATCAGACCTACTATTTCAAGATCAGCTTTGTCTTAGATAGGAAGAACAGCAAACATGGATTGTGTGAGTGAAAGAGAGAACGTGGTTGGATTAAAGCTTCTTCATCCTTGTTTGCGATCAGGGTGTCATCAGGATATTCAGGAATGTTCTCGTGCAGAGAGTGTGAAGTTCATACCCACACTATTATCTATGCAGCTGAAATACAAAGAATTTATGGTAATTTATTCTCTCTGCTGGTTTTCATTACAAGGGGTTTTATTCTTGGTAAGCCTTTCCTGCAAAGGGGAATAGTCTTCCTGTAAATGTAGGGTTTGTGACACAAATCCATGGGGACTGTCTGTCTGATTTGGAGTTGCTAATGGATTCGTCATATTACTGAGGCATTTGCTCATCTAATACCACCTCCTTGAATCCTGAACTACATTAAGGTTTTTGTTCTTGGCCTCCTTCTCTTCAGCTGCTCCTTTTGTGGTGTCTGTGCCAATGAGCACATCCAAATCTATTTCTCTGTTTCTGATCTTACTGGTTCAGATTTGATTTTGAAAGCGTTCTGTGTAGCTTTTCAAACACAGTTTGAAGAACCAAAATTGTAGGTGCAAATGCTGCAAATCTGAATCCATACTGCATTCCAGCGCCAGATACCAGATATAAGAAGAAAGAGATCATGTGCTGAATCCTTTTAGTAAGGAAAAGCTGTCAGGGGTCTGGTTGTGAAGCTTTTCAAATGCTAGAGAGATATATATGCGATGGTTGTATTATATATACGATAGCGGGAGCTACTCCGTATCTGATCAGCAGTGTGGCCGTGCTAGTACCGGGGCTGCTGGCTGACCTGAACCACTGCTTTTTGGAGGAAACAATGAAGCATGGTGTTATGAGATGGGGATCACTGGACTGCCTTGGGAGTGAGCTCTCTGCACTGCTTAAGCCTCCTCCGCACCAATGGAGCAGGAGTCCTGGGAAGCCACTGGAATGTCCCCGCTTCCCTCAGCATCCCAACACAGGTGGTGCCCGTGCTGGGGTGGTTGTCCTTGTGATGGTTTTTTTTATACAGGATCTGATACAAAGATTTGCTTTGATGCCTTAGATAGATGTAGGTACTGACTGCAGGTGCTATTTGCTTTCATGGTTGGGAGTCCTGGGTTTGTTTCAGGATTTTAAGTTTTCCCCTGTGGTGGTATTAGCAAGGGACCTGTAGGTGAAATTGGAACCCTGTTAAACTTATCCATTGCCCATGGAATAGCATCTTACTGTGCTAGAAATCCCCATGATTAAAACATTATTGCTTTTCAAGCAAAACCAGTAGTCCATGTGAAAATGACAATGAGGCCCGAAGTAATTCAATACTTACATGGTCAGTAGCTGTCTTCCTGCACTTGGGTTTTAAATTCAGCTCTGTCTTCTCAATGCTTCTATGTCCATAGCATTCTTTGCCAAGGCTGCCGTGGTGAAGAAGGGGTTAAAGAGAAGAGAGGAGCTCAGCTGGGCCGGTGAGGCTCAGAAATAGATCTGAGAAGGAAAGCGGGGAGCACTGTCCCACTCAAAGCTCAGGAACCCGTAGCTGGGTGTGGAAACTTGGGATGGGATGGCTTGTGCGTAAGGCAGATGAAAGCAGAGCCCGGTGGGATGAAAGCTCTTATCTAAAAGGAAGCTCAAACTTCCCTGTGATGACTTGGCCGGCTGGCAGGTATATATTCAAATACAAATATTCGCTGATAATCATGGTGGGAAACTTGGGATGGAGTGACAGGACAAGCCATGAGACATTTGTGAGAATGAAGTATCAGCTGGAAGGAATAATCTTGGTGCAGAGAGAGTAAGAAGTTTTCCTTAAACTGCAGAGGCACCAGAAATAGCTAGAAAATACAGTAAAGAAACAGTGCTTGCAGCGTTGCAAAAAATAGCTAAGGATGTGGGTGTAATAGCTTTGTATAGGTCCTCTTCAGGAGATGCTCAAGCATCATATAAAACCACAACAAATAAACCTAAATGGGCTCCTGCATCACCCAAAGGAAAGCTATGTCAGGGGAGCTAGTTTGATACTAGAAGCCAAATGCTAAGAGTTTAAGCAAAACTGTTTTCCCGAGACACATGTCTGGGGAAGTTGACTGAAAGTTACGGGTCCACAAATGTGGAGAAAACCATGGACCAAATGTGTCTGAAATGGTTCCTGCAAGAAGTCTTGATCTGGGTCTGGACTGACTGAAACAGGAGAAGGAGCAGTGGCCTTTCCAGAGGACAGAGGGGCCAGGTGAGGTTTGGAAGGAAGTTTGAGTCAGTGCTTCTCACCTGAAATGAAGCTGAACTTCATTAATGGGTTGACTGGAGAGCCGTATCTTTATCTGCAATGGAGATAGACTGGGGATCGAGCAGCCACCTGGTAGTTAATGTTGGGAGAACACTTCTGCAAGTCCTGTCAAATCTGTTGCACTCGGGATAGGTAAAAGATCATAGCGGGGAGTTCTGAGGGGTGGTCGTCGGCTGACTCTTTCTCTGGATGATCCCTAGATCATTTCCAGCTGTAAAGCTGCAGGAGCAGTATAATGTAGGCGTGATGATTCATCACATAACCTTAGCTGGAGAAATGCATTGGCTTTTGATAGCATTCAGTAGTCTTAATTCTTTAAGTCATCCGTGGTCACTTAAAGACCTTATCCTAAGGTCCTTGGTCTTTTAACAACTCTCTGTTCTCTAGCATGTCACGGTATTAAAGGTCACAGCTATATCTGGCTGTAATTTATTAAGGCTTAATAAATTATTAGTGGATATTTTAACAAGTTGCTAATACATAGTTATATTGGTCAAGAGTCAGAAAGTTTCTTTATAACAATGGCTTATATTGCATTAAACCACTATTTTACTGATATGGCAGGTATCTGTCAACTAGTTGTATTATTTAGCTGTCTTAGAAACTTAGTTAAAATGTTAACTGCTTGGGAAATGTTGGCTGTAATTTAATTTCTGGGTTTATATTCTGGCAAATGATGGCTTTGCTTCAGCCCTTTCTCAAGTAATCATCTTAATACCATCATAGTACAGTATTCTCAGGAGTGGAAGACACTGCGAAACGAAATGCAGGCCATTCACGCTTCCGCTGCCTAGCTGGGAAAATATTTTTTTGTATCTATATATTTATATAGTTATATTTATAATATATTTTTCCCTCTATACAAATCAAGTGCCTTTCTGACTGGACTCTTAAACTGTCAGTCTTCAAACCTTAGCAGTTACACGGTTTCATATATTTTTATTCAGAACATCTTCTAGCACTTCTAGGTAGCTGTATTTTGGATTGTTAATGTTTTTACAAGGCAGTAGTTTGGGCTACCATTGAGAATTGGTAGTCATCGCTTTATGCATTGAAGTTGTACAGAGTTCATCCTTCTGTTATGACAAGGTTTTTGGCTGAAGTCATATATTTTTGACTGAAACTCTATGATTATAGAAAATTGGTAACTTCATTTTTTGGGACAGATCCATGGGCCATATTTGTGATGTTCTATTGAGTTGACTGTTATTTTCTCTTCCAACTTGATTTTACAGATGCCTTGAAAAAATAGTTTTAATCAGTGTTACATCCTGTAATATATTTTTTGGTTTGTTCTTGTTTTTAACTGGTGTTCTTATTTATGAGGAAAATGAAAAACATTATGAGTAGAGAATGGAGAGAAAAGCGTTGGGGTTTGACCTTGTGAACGTTCATTCTCATAACAGTAGAGAAGTATAACTCTTTGTTTTGAGCAAGGAACGATTAAGAGGATGGTGGCAATATTTCATCCCAAGGATGGACAAGAATATTCTGATTTATCTGGAAATAGTTTTAATTCCTCATGGTTATGTGGCATCAGGCCTGCTGAACATCACTCGCTGCTGCACTGTACTCCAGGTCAGTCATTTGACGGAGAGCTGCTGGGATGTTGTAAGCTTTTAGCTCTTGGCAATTGTGTTTCCCTGTCTCTGCTCTGTGTCTCAGATCATCTCTGTTTTGTTTTGAAAGAGGTTTTTTGGAAATTACCTGCTCCTTTGTTACTCGAGGGAACGTCTTCAAAGTAAAATGTGTCCTGTAACTGATTTTGCAAACCCTAAAGCAATATAACAGCAATAATTAATATAAAAGAGGAGTTTTCTTTGATTTTTGTGTACATGCCAGCATCTACAGAGGCCAGCATTTTGTCTCCTATTTTGCTGTGCAGGAGATAACTCAAATTAGCAGATACTATTTTTATAGTGTAGAAGTGGTTGATTTTCGTCCCTTAAGGCAATTGTGGTTATGGATTAAAGAAGTTAAAAGGTAACAGCTTCTGTGTACACTGCATACTCATTTCTGCTCTGTAGTCATTGTCTCCCTTCTCAAAACAACCTTGGCTTAAGGAGCAGGAGTGGCTCCTATTTGCATATGCAAACTGTGAAGCCTTCTGTATTGGACAAAATACAAGGAAAACATGATTAACAGCTGTGGTCCAGCCAAGTCCCCGCTTCATCCTCAGCCGTTCCCATGGGCTCTGAGTGAGTTTCCAGTCTCTTCTCGTCCTCTGTCTCCGGATATTAGATAAAGATATGAATACAACCCCAGCCTAGGGCAGGACGTGGCGAAAATAGTTTGATGCTTGTCCTTCTTATCTTTTTTTTTTTTCTTAGAGCCTCATAAGGGTTAGGGTAGCAATGTTATCGTGTGTTGTGGTAGTTTGCTTTTGAGCCGGCGTGCCATTATTTCACCTCAGGACTTGAGTGTGAGGCTTCTGTGCTTTAATTCCCACCTACTGCCCGTGGGGCTTTCTGGATTTACACCATCACGAGAAACAAACATGGTGAGGATGAATCTGATGGAGATAAGCAGAGCCTCATGTCGCCTGACCACACTTCTTGCTTAACATTTTGGGAGCCAAGGAAAGGTAAATAACCCCTGACCTTGACTCTGGGTCCTGACATTTCTTTAAGTATAAGCAAGCGAATGAGCTTTCCAGAAGCAGCTGTTCAGGGAGGGACTTTGAGTGACAGACATTAACTGAGAAAACATTGGTATTGCCAGACTCATGATTTTTTTGGTTTAACCACTAGGAATTGTCTCTGTGCAAACACACCTTTGCCATTGAATTTGGTTTTGACGTCCTTTAAGTTGCTTTTCACTAGATATGTTATTTGTGGAAGATAAATTGTTTCAGGAATTAAAGTCTTGCTGCAGTCGGGAATACCCATTCAATATCCACGTCACCCAGTATAAAATAATGTCATTTTCACACATATGCTGAATAATTCATGTCACCTATAGAAATTTCAAAGTTCCATGTTGGCATATATCATTCAGGAGAACAGCGTTACAAGTTACATCTTTTCTGAGGCAGAGGACAGACCCAAAGTCACATTTCAAACTATTAATGCAATGTTGTTTTCCTAAATGCATCATTAAGTGCTGGTGTGGATTTCCAGTGCTTTTGGTCAAATTGTGATGTAAGTGGACAGTTCTACTGAGCAATCAAGTAACTGATAATAGCTTTACTTTCCTGGGGGATATATGCAGTTGTCCTTGTGTCACCCCAAAACTTTAAACTGTGTATTTCATTTATTTGCTGGCTCCTAACTCTGCTCAGTGCATGGTTCCTACCACATCCTAACATTGTGAATTGTGTGGTGTACTTAAGGCAGGAGTTGAAAGAATAGTGACTGCAACTAACAAATAGCTGCAATAATCTTTTTAAGGGCAGATACAAAAAGGGACATAACTGGAAATTAGCGTGATAGGAAAGATACACTGCATTAAATTACACCACTTTAGTAGTTTTACCATTTCTAAAAGGATACATAGACAGCTGTATCAGCTTAACGGAGCAGTGTTACGGTGCAGTTCTCTCTTCCTTTTGTACCTGTCACTGTTGTAGTGCTACGATGGCTTCTCTTGGTTTGTCCATTCGTCTTTTGTTTAAAAAATATATTCAGAATGTGCAGCAAGCGCCTTCTGCAAAAGTACAAAGCTCTTCTTTTTCCTTTTTTTTTTCTTTTTTAGTTTTGAAGTAAGCTCAGGTTGTTGGTAAGGTCTGATCTGTTATATGCAGAGAGGAAACACATATGATGAATTCTTCCTAAAGATGCATCCTCTAAATTGAAACACTGAAATGTAGCACTGTAAAATGCTAGGACTCAAAGAAATAGCAATAAATGAAAGCAATTGAAAAATAACGCAGAATATATCTGTATTTTGTGTGATTTTTGTAAATAACTTCATAAAAATAAGCAATCGTTTAGTATTTTAAAACTTGCAAATCTACTTTCTTAGTGGAAAAAAAAATCGATGGATGCTGGGTATGCTATTGCACTTTATTCATCTGCACATTAAATGTGTGTTTTCACTTTGGATTGTATAGAAAACCTTGTCACAAAATTAAAGTTAAATTAGGTGTGACAGTTGATCATGATTAATCACCAGTTATTCGCTGAAATAGTTTTGTTTCTCAGTGTTGAAAAATTGGATTCTGCAAGAAATTACACATAGTGGGAAACATCAACCATATTTTTATAAAATTTGAAAGATGGGAAGCGTGTCATGTTAATGGATGCTTCTGTATTTTATTTGGAGGTTACAGTGTCCTTTTTGTAGTTACCTTAAAAACAGGTAGTGAGGTGGAAGGGGAATCATAGAATAATTTTGGTTGAAAGGTGACCGGCAAGTCAGACTGCCCAGAAAGCACCGTGCCTGTGAGAGTCTTCCATGGCCTCCCATCCTTGCTTGGTGTAGATACCAAGGGTAAAGGAGAAATAATTAAGCTGGGTGCCACTGTAGTTTGATACAGGCTTCTATGAAAGGAACTGTTGTGTGTTTCTGAGCATCCTGAGAGCTATAAAACTTGTTAAAGGCAAAATGAGTCCCAAAAGCCATGAAAGAACCTTGAAAAACTTATTTTATGCCACCTTCAGCTTTAGCTTCAGAATGAACAACATAGTAGGTGAAGTACTAAGTGGATCAGTCTTTCTACTAGCCTGGATCTTGACATAGGAGTTGGCATTGGAAGACTTCTCCTACTTCTTTGACTCCCAAATTTGCAAGGACTTAATAAAAAATTTACAAATATTCACTGTTTCTGTACATGCACAAGTAGTGCTTGGGCACAGATTAAGTACTGCATTCATTTTGAGGGAAGTTATTAAACCACAAAATATAAAATTGTGACATTTTACTTGGTAACAGTTTTTAACACAGGAATTTTTACTATGCCACAGATGGAGGAAAGCTGTATATAAGGTGTTCAGGTGAAATTCTAATTGGGGGTTAAATAATTCCCAGCCTTATAAAGAAGCTAAATTCCTCAGGATGAGGAAAAGTTTCAAAGACTGAGATGAAAGATTTCAAACAAGATCACATTCTGTTTCATAGTTGGTTCTTAATGAGTTTTACTTCATAAGTCTGTGTTTTAATTCTGTGTATTAGCATGAGCCATCCAGTATGTTTCCATGTGTTCTTTCAAAAGTTATTTTGATCTGGATAATTTTACCTGAATTTTGTGCATATTAATTAGTCTTGCAGGGTTTGATTTTCCAAGCATCTGCATAAGCTTTTGAAAAAATGCACCCCAACGAAAATACTGCTGCAGCTTGCATCTTAATATAAATAGTAAAACTCATTGGAAAAAATCACATTGAAATGAGTATTGAGAATGTTGTTATTAAAGGATGAATTTCAGGGGTTTTGTTTGGGTTTTTTTTCTTTCTCCCCAAAAAAGCCTTTTACTATCATTCCCACTTCGTTTCTTCAGAATTATGGCGATAGTGTGACTCTGATAACTGTGTTAACAACTGTGAAATGCAGGTCATTACAGAGATTAGGCTGGCAGCCAGTTGCATCGTTACTGCCTGTCAATCTTAGGTGCTTGGTAAATTATGAAGTACTGCAAGAGATGTAGCTGTATGGTTTAATATTTCTTGAAGACTTCTCAAGGATATTGTAATAAGCTAAAACAAACATTTCTAATGCTGCAGTAGGGCTCTCAATTGGATAGAATATGTAACCACGCAACTGTAGATTTCCATCACCAGAAATGATAAATGATAGTGGTTGGAGTCGTTCTCATGCAAATGTAATTACTGCCAGGAAAAAGAAGCACTTCATTATGCATTCTGCTTTTGTCTTTTTGGTGGTTTTGCAGCATTATGCTTACACACTACTGTGACCATCTTTTGTATTTGTTAAAAACCCGCGTACCATATTTATGTGGATATTAAGACAGTGAACATGTATTTGTAGGCCAGACATTTGGGTGGATATACACATATACACACACACAAACACACATACGACATGCACATACATACTGCTTTGTGTTCCTGCACATCCTGAGAGATACGAAACTTGTTAAAAGCAGAATCAGTCCCAAGAGAATCAAACTACAATGAAAGAATCTTGGAAAACTTATTTTACTACACCCGTTATACTCTGACTTGCTGTCGCAGAAGCACGTGCTGGGCACTAACCCAACATTTGATGTATGGCAAGTGTCTTATTTGTCAGCCTTCATGAATCCCCTTCTCACATCAAAGTACGTATACCCAGTTGAACTGCACTAATAGCTCAGGCACTACTAAGTCTTCAGGTTCCTACAGTAGAAAACATTCTCATGCATATAGAATATATGAAGATTTTGCAAAAGTGTTTAGTTTGCAGTTAGGGACTTCTGCAAGTCATCCTTTAACTTGCAAATATTCTGTGTTTTTAGTTTTTCCTATTTTCTTGAAGCAAATTCCTTTTGAAACAAATAGTAGGATTTTTACTGTAAGTTTTATGAATTCTGGTTTTCAAAACCTTCTTGTCAAAAGAGCTCAAGTTTCACGCTTCTGTCTCCTCTGCAGGATTTTGGGAGGCTAGGACATGTTGCACATCAGATTTCTTTTTGCTTCTGTGAATGCCAAAAAAAGCGCCTTGGCCTCTCCTCTTTTTTAACAGTGTCGTGGTGTCGTTATCTATCGCCTTTTCAAGTGCTGTATAAGAATCTTCCAGAGAGGAAGCTTATTTGCAAAAGCTATAGACCTTTGAGCCTGTGCTCTGGTTGTAAGTCTTTTTTAGTGCAACGCTCTGGAAATTCTAGTGCTAAAGAAAATGGCAGTGATGAAACTTTTTCCATATTCCATAGTATGTTTAATTAATAAATTCATTTTAACAGCCTTTAGGTATCTACCAGTTCTGAAAATATGGCCCATCTCTAAGTATGTACTTGAAGGAATATCTTGAAGCATCTTTCCCCTTCATATAAAATAATTTGGACTAATAAATGTAGTATTAGAAATCCATAGCATGTGTAAGATTTAGACACGTAACTGCTGTTGTTTAGCAGCTTTACGTCTGAAATTTCTGAACAGGAACTACTCAATCAAATATGACAAATGCTAGGGAAAAGTTCTTAAACCATAAATACTTCTTTTAACAAGAAGCATGTGAAAGCTGGCAGGTGAAATCTAACAGGGTTTTTCACTGAGGTTTAGAGACATAAGTGCCCACATTACTTTTGGAAATGTTACGTGTGTCATTTAGGGCTAGATCTGCACTGTGATGCCAAGAAAGTAGGTGCATCTCTAGCATGCTTGACCCTGACCTAGAACACACCTTGTGTTAGATGCCCCTGAGCTCTGTGCAGTGTACAGGGAGAACTGACCGTCACAAGGTAAGACCTGAGCCGGACAAGGAGGTAAGTAAGAGCTTACCTGTCACTGTCACACTACTGGCATTTACCTTGAATTAGCTGGTAGGTAGCTGAGAGTGAGGTGAGTTGGGGGATTCTCTTGCGTCTGCAGGAATATGGTATTTTCCACGCCAGCTCCACAGTCTGGGCATTCCTCTTCTGAAGGCATGTATCCATAGCTTTTCTTAAAAAACTTCAGTGGGACAGGGAATGGAAGAAGTCACTCTTTTCTATAGAAGTCTCTCTGTCTGCCCATGTATGATAATCCGTTTCACCAGTATCTGGGGACTTAGGTTCCAGTCTTTAATTGTAGAGGATTCAAGCCTATGCTTTCCACCTCCACAACACGAAAGAAGTCCCCAGGCCACACCATTGCAAGCTCGGCTGCGATAGTACGTGCTGGTTTTCTTCTCGTGGTGCACAGTGGTGGCATTTGTACTGACAAAGTATTGGACAAAGATGAGAGAAAGCAGAAGAGAAATCATACCCTTGCAGCTTACAGAAACTTGCCTTCCTGGGGAAGGGACTTCTTGGCTTCTCCTTCTGGGAGTATTTCACTCTTCCACATGGAGGAGATTGCAGATAAAACGAAATTCATGTCCTGCATCCTGAGACAGTGCCCTAACAGTGGGTCACATTTCCTCTAGTATGCAGTTTGTCCCATCAATGATAAATGTTTTTCTTTAGGACCTTTAAGAACTGCTTTAGTTAAATTTCCAGGCAGGAAAAAAAATATCTGTGAGTAAACCCAAAGATATGGTAGACTTATTTAGGCAGAGGGATATCTGATTTCTGAGTTCTGATCAAATGCTGCTGTCTGGTTTATCTTGTCAAAAACAAGATGCAGAAACTGCCCTTTCAGGTACTATGGGACCTCATTTGACATGGAAATTGCGGTTTGCTCTCTCTCTGGAGTCTGTCGTGCCTTCCGAGACTGGTGGCAGCTGAGCAAGGATTTTTAGGGTCACATCATGGGAATCTGGAGACCTAAAGACCATTATGAAGTCTCGGTGTAGGTACCCAACATTGACATTGAATCTGTCCCTTAGGCTGTTTTGAATCTTACTGCTGATATTTCATATTCTGTGGCACAGTAAAAACAAATGTGGTTTCTTTTGGCATTTGTCTTTTAGAACATGGCAGATGCAAACTGCATCTCTCAAAGGTTTGAAGTTTGTTGTTGTTTTCTTCTTAAATGTTGTCTGGAAATTTAGCTGCCAACATTCAGCTGTCTGGGATAAGGTATAATGGAAATTGTATCCTTGCCAATTTAAGAATCCCTGCAAGGCATTTCTGAGTATGTATTTGCATAATGAAGCATAGAGGTATTTCTGTGGAATGTTTTTGAAAGAACTTTGCTGTAATATATTACAGTTAATATTTATATACTGAATTTAGACCTCCCCCTCCAACTCAGGGATGGCATTTAAATGCACAAAAGTTATAGGCTTGCTTAAATCTCACTGACTTGGTATGTTTAAGTACTGTGCTGAATTATGAAATTTCTCAACTAGTTTCTTTGGAAATATTATCTATGTTGCTATAGTTTTATGGTTCTGGTAGGTTTTGAGATATTTCAGTGGAAAAGGGAATTTAGCTTTGTAGAAGCTTTTTTAACTTCACTGTGCTCTAACTTCAAGCGTGAAAACAGTTAAGTCGTGATTAGAGAGTTATAATTTTTAGTGTGATATATTTTCTTAATGCACAATAGTCTCAAGAGAGGACAAACCAAAACGTTCTGCATCAGAAAAAAAAAAGGTGTATTACATGACATACCCCAACAATCAGAACTTTTCAATGCATGCATTCCTGGGTGCAAAATTGTCTCCTTGACCTCTTAGTATCCACAAACAGATGGAACAAAGACCATTAGAACAATCTTCTGAGTATTACTGGAACAGCAGTAGGATGCTTTTCCCCACTGTAGGTGGGTCAACATAGGAGTCAC